>NC_066580.1:146919318-147277949 GCF_024323335.1 Lathyrus oleraceus
TCTACTCTGATTTATGTTTTGATGTTTCAATTTAATTTTGGGGTATTTAGAAGGGTGTTACAACAATCGTGAAAACTGGCGTTACCCTCTAGAGAATCAGGATGAGTCACCCACACCACCTCAGACCCCGCCTGCACGTAAGTACCACCCTACTCCTTCATCTTCCACTTCCTCCTCCTCTCCTCATCTAGTGTGTCTCCTCTTGGAGAGTTCCATACAAAGATAAATACCCTCTGAACAAAACTTACCACCCTCAGAACTGACCTAACCACTCTCCGTCGCGATTCAAAGACTATACTGATGTGATGGCTGAGCAGATGGATCACATATACCAGGAAATCTACATCATTCGTATATTCCTAGGTCCTGTTGTAGAACGTCATGGTGGTTGATCTCTACTTTGGTTTACTGCCTTCCTTCTTTAGTCTTGAACATTGAGGACAATGCTTTGTTTAAGTGTAGGGGATGAATTATTTCATGTTTTTCTAGATTAGGATTTTGTTTTGTTTTTTAATTAGGATTTCCATCATTTTCTAATTTAGTATTTCATTTTATTATTGTTGAATGATTATTTGTTAGTTGAGCTACCGACATTAAACATAGCGATGTGTGTGAGGCAACCCACGATTTTTAATGTTTTTAATGTTATGTTTTTCCCGTTTTATGTTTTCTTTCATTAACAAGTGACCAGGTATTAAGTCCGGGACCAAAAGAGGATATAAATGTAAAAATACGAAAAATTTAAAAAAATCGAACTTCAGAAGCCTAACAGTTAGACCGTAATGCTGCTGAGGACCGTTAGCCTCTTCTGCAAGCCTAATGGTTCGACCATCAATCGCCCGAAGCCCGTCAGCGACAGCAGGAACCAGTAAGCGCATTTTGCATAATTTTGAGCATTTTGTGCCATCATAATACTCGTTAATACCCTAATTTCGAATTTCCCACTCATTATTCATAAAAAATAATTACCATTTATCATCTAAAATAGAACCATTAATAATTTTTCAAACCTCCTCTTCTTCCTTACACCATTTCCTTCCATAAAACCCCCATTAGAGCTCCCACAAAAAGTCCCATAACTTCCTCATTTCTCACTCAAGACACAAACTGTAAACTATTCTAGACCCCCATTTCACACTCTTTCACTTCCACCAAACAAAATCTAAACTTTTCACCTTCCTCCACGAATCCGAATTTGGATATTTATCATTTTCAACACAAAATGCAACATCAAGATAGGTTCGAGATTGATTATTTTGATATTCAGTTCAAAACCAATGATGATGGTGCTCAGGAGCGACGCTACGAAAAACTTTTTCGACGGACCATGCTCCCGACAAGGTATGTCGATGACTTGTATCTTGCAACCTTAGGATTATACGACAATGTATACTATATGATAGATAGAGTCGACCTTCGGATCTTAGGCACAACACTTATGGAAGGTTAACACTTGAATTTTTGAGTTCATACGAATAATCACCAGTACCATGCACTAGACACTCTACTTCCATAGTCACATTCTGCATGTTTAATCACGATACTCTTTGACTTTAGCCGAAGTAGCAGAACTATTACAGTGTCCGCACGGTCCCGAGATCCCTTGTAATGACCAAGATGATCTCTTCCAGAGAGATTTATGTGACTTATGGCATCACATAACTTATGAGATTATTTCCGATATGGATGGAAAGAAAAGTTCACATATACATAACCCTGTGATCCACTATTTTCAAAATATTCTATGTAATACTATTTTCGGTCGTGGGGATAGTGGAAATGTCAATAAACGATAAATTTTTTCATTCACTGTGCTTTTAGGCCTAGTCAGGTCAATGCGGCGACATTTTTGCTCGCCCACCTGAGGATTGTATCTAGATCCTCCTCGGGATCCATTAATGTTGGAGGTTTGATAACCTCCCTTGTAGTTGCGTTGGGCTTAGAGCACGAGCTCGAGCCCATTCCCACTCTTTTGGGTTCCACTGCCCTTGACATTAATGTGTATCATTTGTAGTACATTGTTAAGGCCAATAGCCCATGTAGATATACCCTCATGATCGCTCGTCGTGAGATTGCTAGCATTATGCTGCCTGACCCAATACGCATTGATATGCGCGATAATCGCAACTGGATATTTGAAGTAGAAGATAGCGAGGATGATGATGCTAACCAGTTTCCTCATAAGGATGGTGTAGATATTGATATTGAATCGATATGGGATGAACCTCCACCACCACCACCTCACTCACCCCATATTCCTGTATCACCTGCACACATCACACGTTTTGCTGCTGACCATTTTGTAGGTACCTCCTCCAGACATTAGTCCCGTGAGGAGTATGACTATGTGGGCATCCGGACCTCACTAGACAACGTCCTCCGCCTGCTATGTGACCTTCACGATGCAGATGTCGAACGCGACCAGCTACTTAGGGATATGCAGACGCAGTAGGCTGAATTGCAAAGTCAGCAGATCAAGATGATGTCAACCATCCAGCATATACGAATACATCAGTTCGATATTATGGAGCGCACCGAGCATAACATGGCAGACCTGATCGAGCAGATAGTAGGAGTGCGGGTTGGGATGGATGATCTTCTAGAGTACATGCAGCATGTAGGCGTGCCATACCCTTAGCATGGTAGGGGTGGATTTAGAGGTTGAGGTCGTGGCCATTATTGAGCATTACGCACAGGTTTTCTTTTTCCTTTTTCACCTTATCTGGAAACATTAGGGACGATGTTTGATTTAAGTGTGGGGGAGGAACTTTACTAGCTTTCATTTATCGTTTTCTAGTTAGATTTACATTTCTGTTATTTATTTCATGTTGTTAGGATTTGAATTTAATTGTTAGTGTAATTGTTAGTGTAATCGTTAGTTGAGTCATTGCATTTGTTGTCGAGTCATTTATGTGTGATTTTCCGCTTATTATTGAATTTCTTGATTTCTTGAGCCATACCAAAATTTTTGAAAATACTTAGGAAGATCAGTTTGATTCGAAAGTATATATGCTATGAAGAGAGAAGAGGCTAGGACGAGGAGACTTGGGAAAATCTGACAAAATCGGTATTGCCCTAACACCTCATGACTCCCAATTATGCATATTAGTTTAAGTCCTCATTGAATTTTAGTCTTAAGTCTCTATTTATTGAAAATATCCTCAAAGTAGTTTCTCTATTCAGTCAGGCATCATATGTATTCACTGAGTAGGACAGTCGACGAATAATAAGTGAATGGTCTTTTGTGTAGAAAAAAAAGAACAAAATGAATAAAAAAGGAAAAGTCACATTTTACTAAGTTAGGTGACTCTCACACGATCATTTAATCCAAAGAAATATGGTCGAATCCTTTAAAAGAAAGAAAAATGATTAAAGTCGATTTAAGGGGGGTTTATGTTTTAGTGTTCGATTTAGAAAAAAAAGCAAAAAAAAAATGATTAAAATAAGCGATTATAAAATAAGTCAATCTACTGTTTTCGGTTTTCGGCTAATCATTGGTTTTTACCTACCAATCCCCTAAGCGGCTTCGATCTCTATTCGATTCAAATTCGATTGACAAGCGCAATAGATATATGACAGATTTATATTCCTATATTCCGAATTAAGCAAACGGATAATTACAATCGTGAATTAAGCAAACACGATTTACAAACGCAATTTAACGACAAAGCGACGAAAACGGCGATTAATAGTTAGGAATGCAATCATACGAATTTAATCAAAACCATTCCACAAAATACAGTTTAAGCAAATGAAATTTCATAGAATAGAATTGAAAGAGAACGAAATTAAATTGATAGAATAAAAATCTCAAAGCCTTGGAAATTCGGTTACAACAGATTGACTCTAGGAGATTAGTTCCTCTTCATGATCGTACAAAAGCAAAAATTTATCGTCAATAATCTCCCCTTGCTACAGTACCGCGGCTGCCCTTTTAAACAGAATAAGGATTTCACTAATAATTCAAACTGGGCCGGAAAACCAAAATTCGGCCCAACAAATGGCCCAAAAGAAAATATTTCCTAAAGTACGAAACTTCAACGAATTATTTGAGACGTCTTCACTCCGAATCAGCTTTTGTATTCAACATAAAAGTTGTAGCTCTTTCTCTTAGCTTTCCAACTACTGGTAGCACGCCTCGATCCGATACTCCTAGCTCCAATTATGAATTTATTCGTGCAGACTGCTAATGCTGAAAATAAACTGCGAAAAAATAAATAAGTGTAAAAATAAGATAAATTATAAAAACACATTAAAAATGAAAAATAACCAAACTAAAACATGGAAATGCATAAGTATAAATATAGCTGAATGTGCATCTAAATGCACTTATCAAATTCCCCCACACTTGAACTTTTGCACTCCGAGCAAAATTTAAAATAAAACAAAGAAAACACAAACAATCATTAGTTACTCATCCTAGGCTACAAGTCTTCTTCAGTTATGTTTGTATCGATAGGTACTAATCTTGCACACTAAGGATATCATAGGAACACTAATCCACAATTGTGCAGTCATAAACCTCCTGAATACACAAATCAACTCGAATCATGTTATTATGTTAAAGCCTAACTTACTCATCCTTCTTTTTGCTCTTTTTCATTCATGCGCAATCACATTAAGCCCGTTATCTCCACACACCCATAGCAATGTGACCGGTTAGTGACTCTGATCCTTTTCTGCACGGGGTTCTGGTACTTAAGTGGCATAACCCTTTGCTTACTCATTTGTAGTTGCGGGGGATCAGGTCGTAATCCACCCTACCAAGTTCAGCACCAGAACCCGCTGAACCAACTACAAAAGAGTCTTATTTCCAACTTTTTTTGAAGGTTCCACAACCGTTGGGTTAAGTGACTGGGTGAGGGTTACCAAACTTAGAAGGTGCATTCTCTTTTCTTTCTCTTTTTCTTTTCTTTTTCGGAACACTCACTTATATTCATCGGCTTCCCTGCGTAGAGTGCGTGTGAGATGGTGCTGACTGCTGAAATAAACTACTCGAGAGCTGTCAGAGAATGAGAATTTAAGGCTAAAACATAATAAGAATTCGAATCAATTTCCATATGCAGGAGAGTTACGGTGTTAAGACGATACCGATCTTGTGAATTTTTCCCAAGTCTCCGCAAATTAATCTCAAATTAGTTAGTCTATAGCCTAAAACTTTCAAGAAGATGCATTTTTTTAATTTAGCAACTAAAAACCAAAAATAGAGAAAAACTGAAAAACAAAATAAACAAAACAAAACAAATAAATGGTTCTCTCCCCCACACTTAAAACATACATTATCCTCAATGAAATACCATAAATATAAAATAAGAGTGGGAGAAAGAAAAGAACACACCCGAGGAGTCAAGGCGGATAAGTGATTACATAAGCAGCCTTTTCCAAAGAGAGTTCTTCTACGGTCTCTTCTTCCAGAATCGGGTTCTCATGTAGTAGCTTTGGGTAGTGTCCATTGACCTTGAAATTTTGATTAGTGCATTCGCCTTGTATTCTAGGATCAAAGAAGAATCTTTGATAAGTAAAAATGTTGAATGGGCGCGTGAAAGTGATCTCCTTTTTCACAACATCAAGAATCAAAGGATTACGGGGCTGCCTCACTACTTTTATTTCATCTTTAAGTAAGATCCTATGCATATATTTGGATGGGCTAAGATCACGAGTGTCAGCCAAGGTCCATCCAATTACCTTCTTATATTTCTGCTTAAGTTGAAGCTTTGCTGAATCATATGAATCCTCGGGAAGTGGTTTAGGCTCTAAAGAATGCGGTTGTTCAATGGATGGTATGTTTGGGGCAGCCGGAATGTTAAGAGCTTCAACCACATAAACAACTTCGTTTATACTATCACCCTGCAAGGCAACATCAATCTCAGCATAAACAACACAAAGGTTAGTGTCAGTACAATCATCACATGAATAAACATCATCAAAATCAGATAGAGATGGAAAATCAAGTGAAAACAATTCAGAAAAGGTGTCATCAACCAACTCAGAGATCAATTCAATATGAAAAATAGAATGCTCCTCCAAGGGATGTTTCATGGCATCGAAAATGTTAAATTTTGCGACACAGTCACCAAATTCCATGGACATGGTTCCATCGTCAACATCAATTTTTGTCTTCGCCGTTTTCATGAACGGTCTGCCTAAAATGATGGGGGCTCTGCTTGTCTTAGTCTCTCCTTCCATGTCCAGAATGTAAAAATCTGTAGGAAAAATTAAATCGTTAACTTGGACAAGGACATCTTCCACTACGCCAGTCGGGCGTGCATTGCTTCTGTTCGTCAGTTGGACGATCAAACCTATATACTGCAAAGGACCAAGATTAAGGTTATTATAAATAGAAGTAGGCATAACATTAATGCCCGCTCCCAAATCAAGTATGCAACTGTCGAATTTACCGTCCCCAATGGTACATGGAATATAAAAAGTTCCTGGATCCTTGCACTTTTGGGGTAAGGCCTGATTGAGGGATGAAACAGTAGCTTTTTCAGGTGAATGTTTAGGCTGGATAAGGGCTGAAATGTTTCGTCCCAAATTTACTCTCTCATTGCCCTTCAACCTTTTCTTACTTGTGCACAAGTCTTTTAGAAATTTTGCATACTTTGGAACCTGCTTAATAACATCAAGAAGCGGAATGTTTACCGCCACTTTTCTGAACACATCTAAAATCTCTCTCTCATTGTCTCCATCATCAGTCCTTTTATTTTTCAGTATTCTATGTGGGAAGGGAACTGGTGGCACATACTCCTTCTCTTTTTCTTTTTCAGTTGAAACAGGTTCAAATGGAGTAGGTTCAGGTTCAGATGTTACCTTAATAAATTTTTTATTTTTTTCAGGAGCTGTTTCTGTAACCTTTCCAGATCTCAACGAAATCGCACTCACATTAGCATTAGAATCCTTTGGATTGACAACTGTTTGGGCTGGAAGCTGGTCCAACGCTTGGGCTTGCATGTTATTTATTTGAGTAGCAAGTTGTCCCATTTGCATGTTTAAGGTTTGAATACTAGAATCTGTTCGCTGCTGAAATTGGAGACTGTTTACAACCATTTACTTGACAAGTTCCTCTAGTGAAGGTTCAGAAGGTGAAAAGGTGGTTACTTGTGGATGGTTATATGGTGGTGGTGGTGGAAGGGGCAACATCAATTGTTTCACTAAAGAGGTAAGTTCATCAATTTTGGTTTCTAGAGCTTTGTTGGAAGAAGAAACATGAATCTCATTCACACCTTTTGTTTGGACCACAAAATTATCCCTTGTTGTGAACTGTTGGGAGTTAAGTGACATCTTCTCAATTAAGGATTTGGCAGCAGCTGGAGTCTTATCAATAAGTGCTCCACCACTAGCAGCATCTAAAATGTTTCTTTCCATTGGTAGCAATCCCTCATAAAAGTATTTGAAATTCTGGCGTAGTCAGAATTCAGATGTTCTACTCCAAGTCATAACATCTGATCCAACATTGTAGCTAATACAGCAAGACAGTTAACACATTAAAAACCCTGTACTGACGCACTCTTTCACATATGTCACGACATCTCCTTCTATGTCACCCTAGAGGGAAGGAACCCCTAGTCCTGTGCATCTGGTGTACAAACTCAGCAAAGATCAATCATAGCACTCACTTCTGTTGTTTTCCTACACAGTTATCAGCACGATGTCTTAATATTGGTTGGACATCATCTGTTACATTATTCCAGTATGCTTGCCTTTTACTTGTATTTCCTGAAATAAGGTTGAATACATTAATCTAATTACCACTTATTAGATTGCTAACAAATAGGCTATTTGTTAGGTTCATTAATTGTAGGGTAGTAGTTGGTTTCCTGGATTTTAGCTCAGCTGTTGGATTCCTAAAGAATAGCCTGAGAAAAATGCTGTAACAGAAAAACTAATCATCCTACACTTTAGCACATGCTGTCAAGAATGAATGTCACAACATTCAGTTTGACAGTCAGAACATATACAGCATGCTGATTCTGTTATGTTCCTGAAAAAACAGACTGTGCTAAATTTGTTGTATTGTAAAAGACCAATCAGTCTCTAATTCAGTATCAGCATACATGAACAACTGTCTAGACATCCAGTTTGACAGTTTCACAATGATCCTTTGGCCAGGTCTGTTTTCCACTTGAAAACCAGACTTAAATATATACTGAACTGAAGCATAAAAGCCAACTTGCCTATTATTCAGTATATGCTGTCAATGATGAATGTCAAGACATTCTGATTGACATTCAACCAGAAGGCTATGTATCAGGTCTGTTATTATCTTGGTAGGCAGACTGAAATACAAGCTTAGTTATGGCATACAGGATTATAAGATATGCAGAAGGAAAACAAACACAGGAAATTGTTAACCCAGTTCAGTCCAACATGACCTACGTCTGGGGGCTACCAAGCCAGGAAGAAGATCCACTATCAGCAGTATTAATTCAGAGTTAAACTCCCTCGTTTACAACTCTTCACTTAATCCCTACCCAATGCAATCTATACCTAGGAACTCCTAGATAGAAACCTCCAGTTTCCATTCCTATCACTACAAATACAATGTAATGTTAAACCAACTTGAACTTGCTTCACAGCTTCATTCAAGAACATAATCACTCTTGCCTACAGGTTTTGAGTTACAAATACTCTCAGCTTTTACCACTGAGAAACACATGGTAACCTTCCCACAGATTGGGAGGTTTACCTTACACACACCCCTAAATTTTCATTCTATGAGGCTTACAAAAACTAGGTTACAATATGCTATTTATAACCTAATCACCCAACTGGATTTGGGCCTTCAGAAATCGCAGCAAACTTGTTCTTTGCTGTTACAAATACAGCAGAAAATTTCTGCTACAAACAAGGTCTTCAATCCTAAAATCCCTCCATATATATCTCCTTATTTTGAGCCTATATATATTCTGATTGAGTCTTTAAGACCTCCACATGGGAGTTAGGATATTCACCAAATATCCTTACTAATCCCAGAATATTTACTGAATTAATTAATTCAATTTTCTACACATGTACGATGTCACATGCATGATGTCGTGACATCGTACATGACATGTTGGTCCAGATGTTGAACTTCTTCAACCCAACATATTAAAACAACAGAGATGATTACATTATTTGTTTTACAAAATTAATGTCAATCCTAAGGTATTAACAGTATTGTATTAATAGTTGTTCAGAAATCTGATGGTGAGGACAACTCGACACTAACTGCTTGAATCTCTCCCAATATTCAGCCAATGATTCCATGTTAACCTGTCTAATACCACATATTTCTTTTCTGATTGAAGAAGCTCTTGAAGTAGGGAAAAATCTTTCTAAGAAGATTTTCTTCATATTATTCCGACTTGTAATAGAATTTGGCTCAAGATAATATAACCAATCTTTTGCAGCACCTTGTAGTGAGAATGGAAATGCTCTAAGATTAACATGATCCTCAGTAATTCCTTGAGGCCTCAATGATGTAGAACACACAATCTGAAATTCTTTTAGATGCCTATGCGGATCCTCACCTGCAAAACCATTAAACCTTGGCAACAAGTGTATTAAACCATATTTCAATTCGAAAGGTACAACAGCAACAGGAAATTCAATACATAAAGCATTATAATTAACATCAGGGGCGACAAGTTCTCTGAGGGTTCTTTGGTCAGCCATGTTAAACTCAATAGAAAAGAAAAAAAAATCAACAAACAATGAGAAAACACAACTAATTCAACAATGCAGCAACAAATAGAAAAATACCGACAATGTCCATATTAAGTAAAAACAATTGAAATACGAAAAAAACTATTACAATAAAATACAAAAAATACAAAAACACAAAAATTAATCTAATAACGTCAATTAAGAATTTTGAGAATTTTTTGAAACTACCAAAACAGAAAATAAATCATAAAAAATAGAAAAATAGGGAATTTCGATTTTTTAGAGCGACATCCACTATTTATTCCATAAATAGAGACTTTTGATTACTGATTTTTTCTAATGAATCGACAAAAAATCGGAATAATCTGAGACAATTTGTTTAAAAACAGATTTTTTTTATCCTAAACCGCAAAAAGACCAATACGCAAAAAAGTTAGGGCAAAAAAAATACTAAAACACATATGACTATAATAATAGTTAGACTATAATAATGGTTAAAATCTACAAGAATCCCCGGCAACGGCGCCAATTTGATCCGTTGTCGCACACGGGTCAAAAATGAGTAATAAAATATAGTAAACGGGAAGCGACACCTCGAGTATCGTATCACAAGGATTCTTGTATTATTCTTAACCTAATGAAATCGATTTAAGGGGGGTTTATGTTTTAGTGTTCGATTTAGAAAGCAAAGCAAAAAAAAATGATTAAAATAAGCGATTATAAAATAAGTCAATCTACTGTTTTCGGTTTCTGGCTAATCATTGGTTTTTACCTACCAATTCCCTAATCGGCTTCGATCTCTATTCGATTCAAATTCGATTGACAAGCGCAATAGATATATGACAGATTTATATTCCTATATTCTGAATTAAGCAAACGGATAATTACAATCGTGAATTAAGCAAACACGATTTACAAACGCAATTTAACGACAAAGCGACGAAAACGACGATTAATAGTTAGGAATGCAATCATACGAATTTAATCAAAACCATTCCAGAAAATACAGATTAAGCAAATGAAATTTCATAGAATAGAGTTGAAATAGAACGAAATTAAATTGATAGAATAAAAACCTCAAAGCCTTGGAAATTCGGTTACAACAGATTGACTCTAGGAGATTAGTTCCTCTTCATGATCGTACAAAAGCAAAAATTTATCGTCAATAATCTCCCCTTGCTACAGTACCGCGGCTGCCCTTTTAAACAGAATAAGGGTTTCACTAATAATTCAAACTGGGCCGGAAAACCTAAATTCGGCCCAACAAATGGCCCAAAAGAAAATATTTCCTAAAGTACGAAACTTCAACGAATTATTTGAGATGTCTTCACTCCGAATCAGCTTTTGT
Source organism: Lathyrus oleraceus (assembly GCF_024323335.1). Classification (NCBI taxonomy): domain Eukaryota; kingdom Viridiplantae; phylum Streptophyta; class Magnoliopsida; order Fabales; family Fabaceae; genus Lathyrus; species Lathyrus oleraceus. The sequence continues at coordinate 146,930,315 of NC_066580.1, forward strand.
CTTCAACATAAAAGTTGTAGCTCTTTCTATTAGCTTTCCAACGACTGGTAGCATGCCTCGATCCGATACTCCTAGCTCCAGTTATGAATTTATTCGTGCAGACTACTAATGCTGAAAATAAACTGCGAAAAATAAGTAAGTGTAAAAATAAAATAAATTATAAAAACACATTAAAAGTGAAAAATAACCAAACTAAAACATGAAAATGCATAAGTATAAATATAGCTGAATGTGCATCTAAATGCACTTATCAGTGACTCCTACACGATCATTTAATCTAAAGAAATATGGTCAAATCCTTTAAAAGAAAGAAAAATGCACATTTGTAAAATAAAGAAAATCATTAAAATCGGAAAAAAAAAGTTTTGACCATAATCACTAACAGACTACCTGCCATGTTGTATGAGAGATAAAATACCTTAATGTGATTGTCATGAATGAGAGAGGATTAAGACGAATGGTGGAATTATACTTTTATTCAATGGTATAATTGGAACTAGTTTGCATATGAGGGAGACTTGTGTCCATGAGAGTGGCTTGTGTTGTTGCAATACCCTTAGTGTTGCATTAGTACCTTGAGTCGATCCTAGTCAAACTAATTCTCATTAGTCACAAATGAGTAGTTTCGATGTTTTGTTATTCCTTATGTCCTTATGATCATGTTGCTACATTTTCATTGATTATATGCTAGCTAATTTGCTTGAGGACAAGTAATGATTCAAGTGTAGGGGAGTTTGATAACGCGTAAACATATAGTGTATTTTAACTTGATTCGCATGCATTATTAGTGCAATTTTCAACTATTTTCGTAGTATTAGATCGGTATTCTTTGTGTATTTCAGGTATTTAAGTCTAAGGACTCTTCATGCAGGAAATCAATGCAAAACGGCGATATCAAGAAGAAAATTTGATAAAAATGTTATTGTCACGGACTATTGGTCAACAAGTCAGAAAAGTCAAGCTTTGAGAGTCTGACAGTCCAACCGTCGGAGGCCTAACGACCGTCAGTCTCTTCGCCCTACCTGGCGGAAGAACTGTCATCCAGTTGTGGACAGTCAGCGTCAGCAGGTAACGCCCAGTGTTCCGTTTTTGTTGATTTTTCTCCCACTTTGAGTAGAATTCTCCATCCGTTGTTGCAGGACTTTGAAGCAATTTTACCACTTTTTGGACTCTATAAATAAGACTTTATTTGTTCAACTTTGCATCCAAGTTTCCCGAGTTTAGAATTTAAGAAGAGAACTACTTTTGTAAAAGTGTTTATTACTCACATCAAGTGATAAGTGCACCATAGGCTAGGAATTTGGAGATTGCTGATCATATTCAAGTCATTTGTTGTTTAAGTTTGCTGGCATTATTTTTCTGGAATTTTTGCCCAAAATTTTTCTATATCAAATAAAGATTCAATTGGATTAGATTCTTATTTTATTATATATATATATATATATATATATATATATATATATATATATATATATATATATATATATATATATATATATATATATATATATATATATATATATATATTCTAGTTTAATTTATAATTTAGTAAATTATATGTTTTGTTCCAAATATGTCTGACTAATTTTCTAGTTCGGAATGTGAGAATCGTCGCTTCAACTGAACTCGGTAAAATTAATAGGCGCTAATTGTTAATATTAATTCTCTTTTTCGATTCTGAAATTTATTTTACTTTAAAATAAAAGGGCAAAAAGCTTTGCGCGATATCGAAAACACTAAATACCAATAATAGTGCGACGATGTGAGACCGGTATTCGATCCTAAAATTTAGATTTTTAATTCCTAAAAACAGCGACAACATTTTAGTTATTAATTAAGACTTGTTTATTTTCAAAACTTGTTTCGAAATTGTAATTTGTGGAACAACTTTTACGGTTTCGAAACATGATACGGACTGCACGAAAGTTAGCATAATATTTAATTTATATTTCTTTTAAAAATAATTTTAAATTTAGTAAAATGCGCCTAAATTTATCCGTCCCTGAGGTACGTTGGAAATCACATTCCGGTCTCACTTATCTAAATAGTCACCAAACCAACTAATTTATTTTTAGTTTTGTTTAGTTTCCTTCAAATTCAAAAATTATAGTCTTATATTTACATAATATCAATATACAACGATAGATTTGATTATTGATTATGTTAGTTCGATATCTTTTAAAACTACAATCATGCATTTGTAGAATAACACTCATCAACTAAATAAAAAATGATGTGTTTGGAGATTTAATAATTAATTAATTTAATTAAACAAATAATTAAATAATCTATTGATTTTAAAAATAGCTTAATTAATATTTTGAATTAACATTTATTAGATTTTATTAGATTTAATTCATATTTAAATTGTATTATTTTCTTAGCCCCTAAGTTTGTTAGAGGGTATTTTAGTATTTTATCCTATTGTAGTAACCCTAGTTTTAGCTTATAAATAGGGTGTCAATCATTGTAACTTTTAATCCTTTTTGTAGCCGTCATTCTCTTAATAGAATATTCATCTTTTATTCTACCTTTGCACCAACAATTGGTATCTAGAGCTCCGGTTCGGATTCATTGGGAAACACGGGAAACACGAGTGAACGTGAGGTCTTGTGTGTTTGATTTTGATTCTTAGATTCGTGTTGAATCTTGAACAAAATCTGATCAGAATTCTAATTCTGTGGGTTGGGAAACACTGTGTGAGAAATCTGAGTGTACTGTGCAAGGTAGAAAGATGAACGGAAACGGCAACATGAACACCAAACTTCCAGTATTTGACGGCAAAAACTGGAATCGTTGGATGATCCAAATGCGTGTACTGTTCGGTGCTCAAGATGTTCTAGATCTTGTCACTGATGGTTATGTTCAGGTAGCAGCAGATGCGACGGATGAACAGAAAAACGCGCAGAAGGAAGTAAGGAAGAAGGATCAGAAAGCATTGTTCTTCATTCATCAATGTGTTGATGTAAATGTGTTTGAGAAGATTGCAGATTCAACGACAGCAAAGGCTGCGTGGGACACACTGGTTAGATGTTATGGTGGTGACGCATCAGTGAAGAAGGTGAAGCTTCAGTCCTTGAGAAAGCAATATGAGAATCTCAACATGAAGAATAATGAGAAAGTTTCTGAATACATCTCCAGAGTGATTCTGATCACTAATGAGATGAAAGCGTGTGGAGAAACTCTTTCTGAAGAAACAATCATGGAGAAGGTATTGAGATCCCTTACCTCTAAATTTGATTACATTGTGGTAGCAATAGAACATTCCAAGGATCTGAGCACAATGAGAATTGAAGAGCTGCAGAGCAGTCTAGAAGCGCAAGAGTTGCGTTTGACTGAAAGAACTTCTGAAAGGGAAGTAGAGCAGCAGGCTCTGAAAGCAACTTCTGATAGGAGGTATCAGAAGCAGTCAGAAGTCAGGAGAAGATCTGATGGTGGTCAGAAGTCAGAAAGCTCAACCTCTGATAGACAAAAGAATGCTCAGAAGGGAAAAGAGAAGTATGACAAGAAGAAAATCCAATGTTACTGCTGTAAGAAGTTTGGTCACTTTGCTAGAGACTGTTGGTCAAACAAGGAGAGAAAATCAGAAGAAGCAAATATAGCCAGAAGTTCTGATGACGAATCTGTGCTATTGATGGCCTCTGAATCTGATAATATGGATCTGATAGACTGGTGGTATATGGACACTGGCTGTTCAAATCATCTTACTGGAAACAAGAAATGGCTGGTTGACTTTGACTCTGAAAAGAGGACAAAGATCAGATGTGCTGATGACAAATATCTTAATGCAGAAGGTATGGGAAATGTCAGAGTGACTCTGAACAATGGGAAAACAGCATTGATTCAGAACGTGTGGTATGTACCTGGCATCAGAAGCAATCTGATGAGTGTGGGACAATTAATTGAGAAAGGTTTTTCAGTTACCATGAAGGACAATCTTCTGAAGCTGTATGACTGCAATCAGAAGTTGATTATGGAGTCAGAACAGGGAAGGAATAGAACATTCAAGGTGAATGTCAGAACTGCAGACTCAGAATGTCTTAGTGCAACAAGTGCTGAGAAGGAGAGTGAGTTGTGGCACAGAAGATTTGGTCATTTGAATTTCAGAAGCTTAAAACATCTGAATTCAAAGAAGTTGGTACATGGAATTCCTGCAATTAAGAAGCCTGAAAAGTCATGCAAAGTTTGCATGGAAGGAAAACAACCACGATTGCCATTTGCGTCAGAAACTGCTCCAAGAGCAAAACATGCCTTGGGAGTTGTACATTCTGATGTGTGTGGTCCATTTCCAGTAGCATCGATTGGAGGGAATAAATACTTTGTGTTATTTGTTGATGAGTTCACAAGAATGACATGGGTATCCCTTATTAAGTTTAAACACGAGGTGTTTGATGAATTCAAGAAGTTCAGAATGAAGGCTGAGAATCAGAGTGGTCAGAAGTTGAAGATTCTTAGAACTGACGGTGGAGGTGAGTATAACTCCAAAGAGTTCCAGAAGTTCTGTGAGGAGAATGGAATTGAGCATGAGGTTACTGCTCCTTATACCCCTCAACACAATGGTCTTGCTGAAAGAAGAAACCGCACTTTGCTTGATATGGTGAGAAGCATGCTAAAGGAGAAGAAGCTTCCTCAGAAGCTCTGGGGAGAAGCTGTTGCCACTGCAACGTATGTACTCAACCGATGTCCTACGAAGAAGTTGAAGGAAATAGTTCCAATACAGAAGTGGACTGGAGATAAGCAAAGTGTTAGTCATCTGAAGGTGTTTGGTTCTGTTTGCTATAAACATGTTCCAGAAGCCAGAAGACAGAAGCTGGATGATAGAAGCAAAGTGATGATTCTGATAGGGTACCACAGTACAGGTGCATACAAGCTCTATTGTCCAGAAACCAATAAAATTGAATTCAGCAGAGATGTGATTGTGAAGGAATCAGAAGTTTGGAATTGGGATAAGTCTCAATCTGATTCTGATGTTAGAACTTCTGAAGAAAGGTCAGAGTTCAGAATTTCTGAGGTTGGAGTAAGCTCTGACGTTGATTCTGACTCTGATAGTGATCCATAATCTGATGTTCCAGACTCTGATGTTCCAGACTCTGATGTTTCAGACTCTGATGATCCAGACTCTGATGACCCAGACTCTGATGGTAATTCAGATTCTGGTGGCAATTCAGACTCTGGAAATATGCCAGAACCTTCAGATGGTCAAAGCTCTGGAGGAAGTCAACCATCTGAAGGTAGAAACTCTGAAGTTGAAGACTCTGAACAAGTTCAGAGACCACAAAGAGTCAGAAACATCCCCAGAAGATATGCAGAATTTGACATGCTGCAAGACACTGAAGTAGACTCTGAAGGAGAAGTTATTCAGTGTGCCATGTTAGTAGACTCTGAACCCATAAGTACAGAAGAGGCTCTTAAGCAGAAGCTCTGGCTGAAGGCCATGAAAGAAGAACTTGATGCTATAGAGAGGAACAAGACTTGGAAGCTAACAGAACTTCCAAAAGACAAGAAAGCCATCAGCGTCAGATGGGTTTTCAAGCAGAAGTTAAAGCCAGATGGTTCAATTGGCAAACATAAAGCAAGGTTGGTAGCCAGAGGATTTCTACAGAAACCTGGGCTGGATTACTCTGAAGTGTTTGCACCTGTAGCAAGACATGAAACAATCAGAATGGTGATTGCAATAGCTGCTAACAGGAATTGGCCTCTGATGCATTTAGATGTAAAATCTGCATTTCTGAACGGTCCATTAGAAGAAGAAGTTTACGTGTCACAACCCCCTGGATTTGTGAAAAAGAATCAGGAAGGGATGGTGTACAGATTATACAAAGCTCTATATGGATTGAAACAAGCGCCCAGAGCTTGGAATCTGAAGATTGATTCATTTTTCAAGAGGCAAGGCTTTCAGAAATGTGAGATGGAGTACGGTGTCTATGTTCAGCATACTTCTGAAGGAAATATGACTCTGGTATGTTTATATGTTGATGATATACTGCTGACTGGAAGTTCTGAACAGGAGATAGCCAAGTTCAAGAAAGTTCTGATGAATGAATTCGAAATGACTGATCTAGGCAAAATGACATACTTTCTAGGGATGGAGTTCAGATACTCTGAGAAAGGTATTATTTTGCATCAGCTCAAGTATGAATTAGAACTTCTGAAGAGATTTGAATTGAAGAATTGTAAGATTGCTGTCACACCTTCTGATACAAATCAGAAGCTGGACTCTGACTCTGATGGAAAGGATGTGGACGCTACAATCTTCAAACAGTTGGTTGGTTCTCTGAGGTATTTGTGCAATACCAGACCTGATATTTGTTATTCAGTTGGGATGATTAGTAGGTTCATGAGTAAACCTAAGTGGTCCCATTACCAAGCTGCAGTCAGGATTCTGAGGTATATCAAGGGAACTCTGAAGTATGGAGTATTATTTCCCTCTGGAAGAAAGGATGAGTCAGAACTTCTGAGTTATTCAGATTCTGATTGGTGTGGAGACAGAGTTGACAGAAGAAGTACGTCTGGGTACTTATTCAAATTTCTGGGAGGTCCCATTTCTTGGTGTTCCAAGAAGCAACCTGTTGTGGCGCTGTCAACTTGTGAAGCTGAATACATTGCAGGTGCTGTTACTGCATGCCAAGCTGTGTGGATTCTGAATCTATTGCAGGATCTGAAGATTAAAGTAAACAAACCTCTGAAGCTGATGATTGACAACAAGTCTGCAATCAATCTTGCCAGAAACCCAGTGTTGCATGGGAGAAGCAAGCACATTGAGACCAAGTATCATTTTCTGAGACATCAAGTTCAGAGGGGAGTGTTAGAAGTTGTACACTGTAGCACTCAGAAGCAGTTGGCAGATGTTCTGACGAAAGCTATCAAGACTGACCAATTTCTCATATTAAGGGATGGAATTGGTGTTACAAGTTTTGATGGAATATGAATTAAGGGATGGTATTAGATTTTATTAGATTTAATTCATATTTAAATTGTATTATTTTCTTAGCCCCTAAGTTTGTTAGAGGGTATTTTAGTATTTTATCCTATTGTAGTAACCCTAGTTTTAGCTTATAAATAGGGTGTCAATCATTGTAACTTTTAATCCTTTTTGTAGCCGTCATTCTCTTAATAGAATATTCATCTTTTATTCTACCTTTGCACCAACAACATTAACTAATAACTAAATTAAATTTAAATTTTAATAAACACTTTTTAATCAAGAATTCTTTAATAATTTTATACTTAATCAAGACTTCTCTCTTCTATTTCTTTTATATTTCTTTAATAACAAACAATATCTCAAATCTATTCAACTTATTTAATATTTCTCTTTTCTTCTATTGTCTCTCTCACGTATTTTTCTTTTTGTAATTTCTCTTTAGAACCAAAAGTACACTTAGAACAAAAGGCCACTCTAAATTTATTTATTTATTAACCTTTTACTTTAACTTTTTTCTTTTTATTAATTAATTAATTAATTTAAAAAGTAATAGAATAAAATATATATTGATATTCTGACTTTATGATATTCACATGTCAAATCTCTATATTGTACTATGTAACTAGTACTGTAGACAATAGGACTTCAATCACTTAACTAAAATATATATTATTATCTTAGTGATAAATAACTTGGTGACATTTCAGACCCATCCTTATTGTCTTCTAGCAAAGTTTTTGAAAGGGAATACATGGCTACTCCTGTTTTTGTACACATAAAGTAAGAAATTTCTTTTTATCTGAATATATTTACAGAAGAATTTGTGGGTGGTAGTACTGTTTATTGGTAAAAAAAAATTGCAATAAGGTTTTAGAACAATTTGTGGGTGATAGTACTATTTCAATTAGGTAATTGGTTTGTAGAAATTAGCATTAGTGCATTATGACAATACTGGAATTGTGCATTCTATATGCGTTCTTGGGAGTAAAATATAAACAAAACCGAAAGATACTGTCGTTAAATGTGTTTCCATGGAGACAAGGTGATAATGAATCACATGTTTGAATTTCTAGTACTCAAGTGATATAGAAATGAGAAGCATGGTTTGACTTTTTTTACTGCCTTGCTCTTTTTTGTTTTAAAAAAATTATTCTCAATATATTTCACTCTAAAATTAAATTTGGAGGATGTCCCATTTTTCAATATCCACTCGTTCAATGGATGAAGGAGTTCGTGAAGGATGTATCTAACTAGTATTGACTCGGCCAATGATTGGACGAGTCTTGTAGAGATTATTTGACTGTGTGTGGACTCGGCCAATGGATGACCGAGTTGATGAAGTAACTTTTTTTTAATAATTATTTTAATAGATTTAATTAATTATTATTACTTTTAAATAATATTGTTATCACCCATGACATTCATTGACCGAGGAATTGCTTTGTGTTTGTAGAGTCTCAGCCAATGAATGACCCAGTATTCATGTCTTAATTTTCTATAAATAGCTTGAAGTCTAGAAATGCAATTCAGATCACACAACAAATTGTTTTGGTAAGAATGTTTCTTTCGGGTCTTTATGGGCAAGACAAAAAAACCAGTGTTTGCCTAGATCCGCAATGGAATTTCAGAATACTGATTGCAACCGTCCACATTGGTTTTCGACAATTGGGCGAACGTCGTATGAAGGTGAGAAAAGTAGAGTATCGTTGTCCATACATAACGTTGACTGATATAAGCCCCGATGGTACATACATGTATTACCTGGATCATATAGAAAATGATGTAGATATTCAGTGTATGTTTTCAGGACATAGTTGTGAAGTTAACAAAGGAGTTGAAGGTCCACTTGTGTTGGTTGTTGTTGTAGATTAGTTAGTTAATAAGCTCTATGAATTTAAGTTGTTGTGATTGTACTTTGTAACCAGAAGCCTTTTATTATCAAATGTATTTCATAATGTTTGTTTCCAAAAGACATTATAAATACACAAGGGTTGATAACATAGTACGTGCATAATAGTTGATAATAAAAAAACAGCATAATCATCTAGATGGTCCTGCAACATTTGGACATTTCCTACGCATGTGTCCTATTTCACGGCAAATCCCACACATTCTCTTTTCCTTTTCAACATTATCCATTTCGGTTCTAATCCGGGTGCTGGTTGGGCGCCCTTTCTTCCTCCTTTTCATAGTGTCGTCGTGGGAAAGAGTAAATCCTTCATATTATGGCCAATTCTCCTCATGGGAAAGTTCCAGAAAACTCTCCTTGTAGACCTTGAAGACATTAAGAATTTTGAACAAACTGGTATGTGAATGGAATAGTCCTGGCGTATACTCGAACATGCTGCGATTACATTCTTCATGCAAAAGTCTATATTTTACTATTAACTGCTACATTCTTAATTCCAGATAAGAGTCACAATTTATTGCATTCATCTTGGTTACCTTTAATAGGAGACCTGGAAAAATGTAACACATACAGTTGTGGTTCTGCTTGTCTGGGAACATTATATAAACATATGTGCAAGGTAGCCCAGAAAGGAGTAAAGAACATATGAGATTGTGTTGTATTACTCAGTGTCTGGGAATTCACACATATACCGTTGTTTGCCCCTGTTAGTACCGAGATTCTATCACATCCTTATGCATTAAGGTACTCAATTTCATTGAATGCACTTTATTGTTCTCACAGTAAATTATACATAACATTAATACATTTTTGTAAATACAAGATGGTGCAAACGAGGTATGCATTACGGAAATAGTCCTTGTCATCATCTACGTGAGTACCGAGTTGCAATTGAACACATGGAAGAAAATGATGTAAGTATGATACATTACAATCTTCAACTTATCTAAACTTCTTATTTAAATTATAACAATTATATTACTTATGACAGTTTATATGGAGGCCGTACTTACAATACCCAGTGTCTGATTATAGTGACAATCGAGTCTGGAGTGCAACAACATATATAATATGTTTCTTTACCATTGAGATGCATCAGACAAATATGGTCAAACTCCAATTTGGATTTGAACAACACATCACGTCTCAACCAAGATGTCTAAGGGAACACCATAATATGACTATGATTCAAGCTTGGGATACACATTGATAATATTTGAACAAAGAAGAGGTCAAAGAAGGGAAAAAGAGAAGGCATTTGGTATTACAAGGGAACTCAGTACTCGGTGAATCTAAGCCGAGTAGAGAATATATGAATTGGTTTTTGTCAATTTCTTTTATGCACGTTGCTCTGACACAATTTTTGAATGATCCCCGTCAACGTGTCTCTTCTTCAACCCAACAAACTACCTCGCCCCTACATCATGACATTCCACCGACGTACATATCCCAATTAGGGCCTCAACCATCTTCATCCGCTCAGCAAACATACCATCACACCCAGACCACACAACAACACACATTTTATGTCACCTCATTCCAACACCAAAATTCCCACACTACATTCCCTCGAACAAACTACTTTTACAACCAACAATATCAACAACAAACCAACCTACGCCCATCCATACAATACACTCCAATTCCTCAATCAAACTTTGATAACTCAAATCCTAAATCTCAACCCCAAACATTTAACACTACATTCGCACAACCCGCTCCTACATTCAACCCAGATGATGTCTACTATCCTCCAATTCAACACACCCAACCCAACACTTTCACACAACCAACACATTCACTACCCGACTTTGATCTCACATATGAGCATCTATTGGATATCCCTACTTTTCCATTCAAGACTTCGACGGTATGGTAATGCGTCCTAATACATCACAACAACATCAAGATCAACATCAAGATTTGTCTTTCGACTCATCTCCATCTCCTCCAAGACAAAGAGCTGAAGACTTAGGCAAGGGAAAACGCAAAAAAGTAGGCACAAGATATGAAACGGGCGGTCACTATAACAAATAAAATATATTTTTTCCATATACATCAATAAAATGTTTATTATTTCTTATAATTATTTATACGCTTAATTAATATAATTATAATTTTATTATTAAAGCAAAATTTAATTTATAAAAAAATTATTAGAAAAAAACTATAAATTATATTATTTAAATAATAAAATAATTATAAAAGCATTTATTATTAATACTTAAAATGTATTTTAAAAAAAACAAGGTTCCTTCATTAACTCGGCCAACCATTGACCGAGTCCCTACTGCACGAAAATTTCTTCACGAATCCATTCATCCATTGAACAAGTGGATACTGAAAAATGGAGCATTTTAAAAATTTAATTTTAAAATAAAATATATTAAGAATAAAATTAAAAAGTCGCATGGTTTAGTAAAGTAGAGTCGGTTCATGTAGAGTGATTGAATCTTAATTGAAATGAAATGTTAGTCAAATGCATTTTATGTTGCTTTTGTTTGCAATGAATATGGAAATAGTTGCAGGAGCAGTAACAAATAAACTTTAGGTGAAGAGAATAGTTTCACATTGTTTTGTTTTAGGTGAAGAGAATTTTAGTATTTATATAAATTAAATAAACTAAACTATTAATAGAATAGTCTCCAGTCATTTTAGATGAAGAGAATTTTAGTATTTATATAAATTAAATAAACTTAACCATTAAAACATTTGTGGGCTGACTTTAACCGTTCTTATTTGATTTAATAAGTTTAACATGATATTTATTTTGAATACAATACACTTGATCATGACACACACAAAAGTTATTTTTTTAAAATTTGTCTTAAATGATTTTAACTCATTAAAATTTTTTATTAATTAAATAAGTTTATTAATTAAATAAATATTAATTAAAAAAATATCATAGGCTCAATTCATTAAAAGTAATTTCTTTTTACTATTTAAAATTGAAGGAGACTAATCAAATCCTATGTGATTTAAAATTCATGGATCAAAAAATTAATATGTACCAAAAAAAACATTAAATTAGAAATACAAAAAGTACATCTAAACCTTTATCTATCTATATGTTCATGTGCCTTTTTCTTTGTTTATTGATTCTAGTTTTCTAGGTTTACCATTTAAAAATAAATTTGACTCCTTTCTCTATTTTTAAACAATTTAAAACAATAATTGAATTACTGTTTAATTTTAAAATAAAATATTGATAAGTGTATTTGATGCATATTCTTCTACTATTGTATTTAATCAATTCTTTAGTTTATTCTATTATTTTTACTATTTTATTGTGTTTTATTTTAATTTCGTACTTTATTTTTAGCATAAATAGTTATTTGATACCTTGTCACTATTCAGATCATAACTTGAACTATGAGAATCAGATTGACGCATTTTAATAGGCGTTGGAAAGCTGAGAGGTTAAACTAAAAGTTTCATGTTGAAGTCAGAAGCTGATTCGGAGTGAAGAAAGGTCTAGTAATTCGTTTTAGTTCCAGACTTAAGACAATACTTAGTTTTTGGGTCGGTTTTGTATTTTTTCGGGTCGGTTACTATTAGGCCGAATTCCCTTGCTCTATCTATAAAACTTAGTAGTTTTAGGATTAAATTATTCAGCATTCAGGAAATAGAGAATAAGGCATACGAATACTATGGAGAGCTAATTCCCAAAGAGTTGATCTATTGTATTCGAATTCCACTTTGAGGTTTTTATTAATTTCAGTTTAATTTTGATTTCTTTTCAATTATTCCTATAAACTCGTTTGCTTAATTCGATTACTTTCGTTTTCTTAATTTGATTGTTTCTTATAGGATATAGTTGATTAAATTTGATTGTTTGTATGATCCTTAACTATAATCACATTTAACACAGCTTTTTCGTTATCGTGTTTGATTAAGTCGCATTTGCTTAATTCACGTCTACTTAAATCCGTTTGCTTAATTCGGAAATTAGGAACATACATCATATAATATCAATTGTGCTTGTAAGTGGGTATTGTAATCGAATGGGATTGAATCCACTAGGGAATTGAAATTATAAGAATCGATGATAAGTCGGAAATCGATACAGTAGACTAACTTATTTATTAATTTTTATTTTACCTTTAATCATCTTCGATTTAAGTTCTGAATTTAAAAAACCTCATTCTTTTCATTCGTTTTACTACAAATATCTCTAAGTAGAGTTAGCGTGAGTTTAAAATTTTTATTAAACATCTCACTAATATATATATATATATATATATATATATATATATATATATATATATATATATATATATATATATATATATATATATATATATATATATATATTAGTGTTATATTTGTAAGTGCCATGTCAAGGACAATGATTATAGGTCACCACTAAGTGAGGCAACAATCATATATTATTTTTAAGAAGGTATCACCACTACGTCTTTTTTGGAAATACGTATTCAACTATCCACCATTGGCTAGGTGGGCATGGATCTTTCCCATAGAAACCATACACCCAAAGCCTCTATAAATACCTCTACCCAAGGGGGAGGGAGGGGTGATCCTAACTCATACACTTATATATAAGCACCCAATATATCCACAAAGCCTCTCACCTCACGCGAGTAGGTCCTCCAAACCACAATAGAATACCACCATACATGGCTTCTCACTGTTGTGGGTAAGTCATAACCATAATTATTTATTATACGCCTACTAAGGCCTTTGAATGCCATTGTCCTTGAAGGGGTACCATGCGCACTTGTACCTTTTTACCAATACAATGGCGCCCATCATGGGGCTCCGGTAAAATTTACTATTTTTCATTGTGCATATGGTACATTTTACTTAGCACAACATCAAATTTACTAAAAGCACCTCATAAGAATAACCTCATGAAATTTTTACTTAGCACGACATCAACAAAAAAACCTAATATGACTCATGGTACATATGGATTGTAGATGTTTTTGATTGGCTGCATTTTGTGTTAAAACACTTACTGTACTTAGATGTCTTGACTGATGTCATGACATGCTTAAGTAGTATGCTGCAGGATTAGCTAATACAGGATTTACTGAATGTCAAATTGAATGTTATGACATTCATCCCTGACAGCAGATACTTAATTATAGGTTAGTTAGTTTTTCTGTTATAGTTCAGTATTTATTTCAGGCTGTTTTTCAGGAAATTAACAGGTGAGCAAGAGACCTAGCATATAGCCTAGTGTCTGGATGTCAAACTGAATGTTATGACATACATTCCTGACAGCATATGCTAAAGTGTAGACTAGTTAGTTTTTCTGTTTCAGTATTTATCTCAGGTTGTTTTTCAGGAATCTAACAGTTGTGCTAAAAACCAGGAAACTAACAGATGTGCTAAAATTAAGAGACCTAACATATAGCCTATTTGTTAGCACCCTAATGTGTGGAAATTAGGTTAACTTGCTTAACCTTAATTTTAGGAAATTCAAGTACAAGGCCCAAGTGCTGCATTATAAAAGGATGGAAAACCTACTTTCAGCAACTCAGAGATTTGAAGTGTGAAGAATTAAATACATCATTGTATTTCCTTGCTGTACTTTTATTGTGTCTTGTATTAGGTTTTATTTGTGAGCCAAGCAATTACCACCTAGATGATTGCATTGGACTAGGGTGTCAATTGAGTTGTAATTGTTGTGTCACTCTAAGCTTTTAAGCGTGAGTGCTGTGTTTCTTGATTAAAGCTTTTAAGCACAATCAAGAGTTATTTGAAGTACAACTTCACCACTGACTTTAAACTTATTAAAGGTTGTAATCACTGCTGTGATTGAGGGGGAGTGAGTAGGAACTCAGGTCTTAGTTTAGATTGAAATTGCATTGGGTAGGTCTTAAGTGATAGGATTAAACAGTTGGTTTAAGTCCTGAATTAATACCTCTTATAGTGGATTTCCTCCCTGGCTTGGTAGCCCCCAGACGTAGGTGTGTTTGTCACCGAACTGGGTAAACAATTCTCTGTGTTATTTACTGCCTTTTACATTTACTTTCTGCATCATTCCTGTCTACGCAGAATTGGATGTCATAACATCCAGTGTGACATCGATAGTCTATTACTAGAATTTCATGGATTTTTATCAACATCAATAATAAAAAGGAAAAACATATCTCCCATTTTATCAACATAATCAGAATAAAAGAAATAACATAAAGTAACTTTCCTGGACATGATATATAAGCAATAAGAAATCCACAACGATAAAAAAACTAAAGTTTCCAAGTTATGTGCATGCATAAAGCGGGTTACGTACCAAAAACGTGATGAAAAAGATACAAAAATGGTGGAGGAAGCTTTGTTCGAGTTTGGTTGCCTTTACTTCGGATGTAGGATTCTCAAATAGACCACCCATGCTGGATGGTTCTAACTATGATGACTGGAAACCTCGTATGATAGCCTTCTTGAGGTCTCTGGATAGCAAGGTCTGGAGAGCTATCAACAAAGGATGGGAACATCCAACGAAGACAGGTAAAGATGGAATCATTATGCAAATTCCTGAAGAAGAGTGGGACAAAGAGCAAGAGGCATTAGCCCTTGGAAACTCTAAGGCCTTGAATGCACTGTTCAATGGGATAAATAAGAACATCTTCAGACTGGTGCATCACTGTGAGCTGGCTAAAGAAGTTTGGGATACTCTCAAAATAACTCATGAAGGTACCTCCAAGGTAAGGATGTCTAAACTCCAGATGCTGACTACTAAGTTTGAAAATCTGAGGATGAAAGAGGATGAGACTATTCATGACTTCCACATGAATATTCTTGAAATTTCCAACACTTCTGGAGGCTTAGGAGAGAAAATGTCTGAAGAAAAACTTGTAAGAAAGATTCTCAGATCATTGCCCAAGAGATTTGCCATGAAGGTTACTGCTATAGAAGAGGCTCAAGATATCTGCAATATGAAGGTTGATGAGCTTATTGGTTCTCTCCAAAGTTTTGAAATGGGCTTGTATGAGAATGTTGAAAAGAAAAACAAAAGCATAGCTTTTGTATCAAATACTGAAGAGGATTCAGAAGAAGGAAATATTGGAGGTGATGAAAGCATATCAGAAGCTATAGCCATGTTTGGAAGACAAATCAACAAGTTCATAAAGAAGATTGATCAAAAAGGTAGACCAAATGTCAAGAACATTTCGTCTGACATCAGTAGAAGATCAACATCTAAAGAAAAGTTCAACCAAGGCAAGGGAATCCAGTGTCATGGATGTGAAGGTTTTGGACACATTAGAGCTGAATGTCCTACCTTCCTTAAGATGCACAAGAAGGGACTTTCTGTCACTTGGTCGGAGGGAGACTCTGAGAGTGAATCTGATGGAGAATCTGCTAAACATGTCACTGCACTAACTAGTGTGTGTGCCTCTGATGATGACTCAAGTGGAGATGAACTTACATTTGATGAACTTGCTGTTTCATATAAAGAGCTATGTGTCAAAAGTGCAGAAGTGTGTATACAAGGAGAAAAGCAGAAGAAACTCATCAAGGAGCTAGAAGTTGAGAAGAAGAAGCATCTGACAGTCATAGATGGTCTAAATGGTGAGATAACCTTGCTGACCTCTAAGCTAGATCAAATGACAAAATCCATCAGAATGCTGATTAAAGGAACTGACACTTTGGAAGAGATTCTAAAGGTGGGACAGAAATCAGGAACCATGTCTGGTTTAGGCTTTGTTAAGGAATCCTCAACTGAACTCAAAAGCTCAAAGGCTGAAGTTCAGAAAATCAAGCAGAAGTCACAACCAATGTCACAACATCAGGGAAACAGGAGGATTAACCATCAAAAGAAGAAATTTCAAAGATGGAGATTCCACTACTGTGGTAGATTTGGTCACATAAAACCCTTCTGTTACAGGTTGCATGGTTATCCTAACCAGACCCCTCAAGTCAGACCTAAGCAGAAGGCATCTAAGCATGATGCCCCCATCAAGAAACAACAATGGGTTGCTAGATTAGCTCACACATCTCTAAGGGCATCTACCAGAGAAGACTGGTATTTTGATAGTGGTTGCTCAAGACATATGACTGGCATGAGTAACTTATTGGTAGATATACAACCTCATACTACCAGTTATGTGACCTTTGGTGATGGAGCTAAATGAAAAATCAAAGGTGTTGGTAAGCTGGACAGTCATGGAGTTCCAGAACTGAATAATGTGTTGTTAGTAGAAGGACTAACTGCTAACCTCATCAGCATAAGCCAACTATGTGATCAAGGCTTCAATGTACAATTCACTAAGGAAGAATGTGTTGTGAAAAATGGAGAAAATAAGGAAGTTATGAGAGGATCCAGATCCAAAGATAACTACTATCTATGGGAACCTAAAGTCTCAAACTACTCCTCAATGTGCTCCTTAGCCAAAGAAGATCAGGAAGTGAAGCTGTGGCATAGAAGACTTGGACATCTTCATTTAAGAGGAATGAAGAAGATCATATCCAAGGAAGCAGTTAGAGGAATCCGGAAGCTGCTTATTGATGAAGGAAAAGTCTGTGGAGAATGTCAGGTTGGCAAGCAAACCAATATGTCACATCCTAAGCTTGGACATCCTACAACATCCAAAACTCTGGAACTTTTGCACATGGACTCAATGGGACCTATGCAGGTTGAAAGTCTTGGTGGGAAGAGATATGCTTATGTGGTTGTTGATGACCATTCCAGATACACTTGGATAAGCTTCATCAGAGAAAAATCAGATGCATTTGATGTCTTCAAAGATCTATGCATAAGACTCCAAAGAGAAAAGGATAGTAGTGTTATCCGAATAAGAAGTGACCATGGAAGAGAGTTTAAAAATTCCAAGTTTGAAGATTTCTGCTCATCTGAAGGAATAAGTCATGAGTTTTCCTCACCTATTACTCCTCAGCAAAATGGAGTAGTTGAAAGGAAGAACAGAACTATTCAAGAGTCTGTTAGAGCTATGATTCATACAAAGAAGCTTCCTATGCACTTTTGGGCTGAAGCTATGAATACAACCTGCTATGTTCACAACAGAGTTACCTTGAGAAAGGGAACCTCTTCCACTTTGTATGAAATCTGGAAAGGCAGAAAACCTAATATGAAGTACTTTCATATCTTTGGAAGCAAATGTTACATTCTTACAGATCGTGAACAGAGAAGAAAAATGGACCCCAAAAGTGATAAGGGTATATTCCTGGGATACTCTACTAACAACAGAGCATACAGAGTTTTCAACTCTAGAACTAATGTCCTGATGGAATCCATAAATGTTGTTATTGATGATAAAGATGAAGAATCCAATGTCATAGAGGATGTTGGAACATTCCTTGAGACTTCAACAGAAATACCAGTCAAGACTGAAGATGTGCAGGATACTCCTCCTGAACTTGAGTTAGAAGCATCCAACAAGGTGCCTTCTATCAGGATTCAGAAAGACCACCCTAAGGATCTTATCATAGGAGATCCCAATAGTGGTGTGATTACCATATCACGGGAGAATAGCTCAAATTCCTGCTTGTATCCAAGATTGAGCCTAAAAATGTGAAAGAAGCTTTGACTGATGAATATTGGATCAATGCTATGCAAGATGAACTGGAGCAGTTTAAAAGGAATGAAGTATAGGAGTTAGTTCCAAGACCTGAAGGGACTAACATCATTGGTACCAAGTGGATTTACAAGAACAAGTCTGATGAGAAAGGAGTAATCACTAGGAATAAAGCAAGACTAGTGGCACAAGGGTATACTCAAGTTGAAGGGGTTAATTTTGATGAGACTTTTGCACCTGTTGCAAGACTTGAGTCAATAAGGTTGCTGTTAGGTGTTGCCTGCATTCTGAAGTTCAAATTGTTCCAAATGGATGTGAAGAGTGCCTTTTTAAATGGCTATTTGAATGAAGAAGTCTATGTGGAACAACCTAAAGGGTTCAGTGATCCTAATCTACCAAAACATGTGTACAAGTTGAGGAAAGCTCTGCATGGGTTGAAGCAAGCTCCTAGAGCTTGGTATGAGAGGTTGACTGAATTTCTGACCTCTAATGGTTACAAAAAAGGAGGGATAGATAAGACTTTGTTTGTGAAGGATGAAGATGGCAAAATCATGATTGCCCAAATATATGTGGATGATATTGTCTTTGGTGGAATGTCAGATAAAATGGTGAAACATTTTGTTAACCAGATGCAATCTGAATTTGAAATGAGTTTGGTTGGGGAATTGACTTATTTTCTTGGACTGCAAGTTAACCAGATGGAAGATTCTATGTTTCTCTCCCAAAGCAAATATGCCAAGAACATAGTTAAGAAGTTGTGTATGGATAATGCCAGTCACAAACGAACTCCTGCACCTACTCATTTAAAGTTATCTAAAGATGAAGGAGGTTCTAGTGTTGATCAATGCTTGTATAGAAGCATGATAGGTAGCCTACTATATCTAACTGCTAGTAGACCTGATATTGCCTATGCAGTTGGTGTGTGTGCTAGATACCAAGTAGAACCCAAAGTGAGTCACTTAAATCAAGTCAAGAGGATTCTCAAATATATTAATGGAACTTGTGATTATGGTATGCTATACTCACATGGCTCTGAGCCCATCTTATCTGGGTATTATGATGTTGATTGGGCTGGGAGTGCTGATGACAGAAAAAGCACATCAGGAGGATGTTTCTTCTTGGGAAACAATCTCATATCGTGGTTCAGCAAGAAACAGAACTGTGTATCATTATTTACTGCAGAAGCTGAGTACATAGCAGCTGGAAGCAGTTGTTCCCAACTGGTATGGATGAAACAGATGTTGATTGAGTACAATGTCTCTCAGAATGTCATGACATTGTTCTGTGACAATCTCAGTGCCATCAATATTTCAAACAATCCTATCCAACACAGCAGAACCAAACATATTGACATTAGACATCACTTCATAAGAGATCTGGTAGAAGACAAAGTGATTACCTTGGAACATGTGGCAACTGAACTATAACTTGCTGACATATTTACAAAGGCTTTGGATGCTACTCAGTTTGAAAATTTAAGGGGCAAGTTTGGAATATGTGTTTCTGAGGAATTATAGCAACTAAGGATGTTAGGAATGTACTGTTTAATATTTCAAATTATTAAACAATTGAAAGTGTGCTCTGATGGTTCAACAGATAATAGTTACTTCACTTGCAACATGTTCATGCAGGAGTGTTTCAAGATGTCATACACAAAGTCATGGCATCTGATATGGTTGTACCTGCTGCGAAGCAAGAGTGTGTGTCTACTTGATCAAAGCTGTGAAGCAAGATCAAGTGGGTGTTGTCTTGATCAAAGCTGTAAAGCACGATCAAGAGTGTGTATTCTTGATTGAAGCTGTGAAGTAAAATCAAGTGTGTGTTTATGATATTTGCTTGTATTTTTATTTGTGTTGGGCTGTAATATTAAGTGTTGCTTTGGCAATATTTTTGACAAAAAGGGGGAGTAACACCCTGTACCCCAGGACAACAGATTTCTTGGAAATTGAAGGTCCCCTAAACAAGAGGTTATGTTGCTGTTGTGATGTTGCTTGATCTTCTCTTGTGCTGCTGTTGTTTGAAGTTTAACCTCTATGTTTGCTAAGTGTATTAGCTAATTTGATTCTCTGCTTGGATGTGTGCTTTCTGCTGCTGTGAACTCTGTTGTAATGCCAAGTTATTTTAGCCAAAAATTTGCCAAAGGGGGAGTTTGTAGATGTTTTTGATTGGCTGCATTTTGTGTTAAAACACTTACTGTACTTAGATGTCTTGACTGATGTCATGATATGCTTAAGTAGTATGCTGCAGGATTAGCTAATACAAGATTTACTGAATGTCAAACTGAGTGTTATGACATTCATCCCTGACAGCAGATACTGAATTATAGGCTAGTTAGTTTTTCTGTTATAGTTCAGTATTTATTTCAGGCTGTTTTTCAGGAAATTAACAGGTGAGCAAGAGACCTAGCATATAGCCTAGTGTCTGGATGTCAAACTGAATATTATGACATACATTCCTGACAGCATATGCTAAAGTGTAGGCTAGTTAGTTTTTCTGTTTCAGTATTTATCTCAGGCTGTTTTTCATGAATCTAACAGCTGTGCTAAAAACCAGGAAACTAACAGATGTGCTAAAATTAAGAGACCTAACATATAGCCTATTTGTTAGCACCCTAATGTGTGGAAATTAGGTTAACTTGCTTAACCTTAATTTTAGGAAATTCAAGTACAAGGCCCAAGTGCTGCATTATAAAAGGATGGAAAACCTACTTTCAGCAACTCAGAGATTTGAAGTGTGAAGAATTAAATACATCATTGTATTTCCTTGCTGTACTTTTATTGTGTCTTATTAGGTTTTATTTGTGAGCCAAGCAATTATCACCTAGATGATTGCATTGGACTAGGGTGTCTATTGAGTTGTAATTGTTGTGTCACTCTAAGCTTTTAAGCGTGAGTGTTGTGTTTCTTGATTAAAGCTTTTAAGCACAATCAAGAGTTGTTTGAAGTATAACTTCACCACTGACTTTAAACTTATTAAAGGTTGTAATCACTGCTGTGATTGAGGGGGAGTGAGTAGGAACTCAGGTCTTAGTTTAGATTGAAATTGCATTGGGTAGGTCTTAAGTGATAGGATTAAACAGTTGGTTTAAGTTCTGAATTAATACCTCTTATAGTGGATTTCCTCCCTGGCTTGGTAGCCCCCAGACGTAGGTGTGTTTGTCACCGAACTGGGTAAACAATTCTCTGTGTTATTTACTACCCTTTACATTTACTTTCTGCATCATTCCTGTGTGCGCAGAATTGGATGTCATAACATCCAGTGTGACATCGATAGTCTATTACTAGAATTTCAATTGGCATCAGAGCAGGCACCCTGCCTATTTTAATTTCTGGGTGAGATCTAGGGACATTACTTTCTAGTACCATGGACAAGGATGTAGGATTCTCAAATAGACCACCCATGCTGGATGGTTCTAACTATGATGACTGGAAACCTCGTATGATAGCCTTCTTGAGGTCTCTGGATAGAAAGGTCTGGAGAGCTGTCAACAAAGGATGGGAACATCCAATGAAGATAGGTAAAGATGGAATCATTATGCGAATTCCTGAAGAAGAGTGGGACAAAGAGCAAGAGGCATTAGCCCTTGGAAACTCTATGGCCTTGAATGCACTATTCAATGGGATAAATAAGAACATCTTCAGACTGGTGCATCATTGTGAGCTGGCTAAAGAAGTTTGGGATACTCTCAAAACAACTCATGAAGGTACCTCCAAGGTAAGGATGTCTAAACTCCAGATGCTGACTACTAAGTTTGAAAATCTGAGGATGAAAGAGGATGAGACTATTCAAGACTTCCACATGAATATTCTTGAAATTGCTAACACTTCTGGAGGCTTAGGAGAGAAAATGTCTGAAGAAAAACTTGTAAGAAAGATTCTCAGATCATTTCCTAAGAGACTTGCCATGAAGGTTACTGCTATAGAAGAGGCTCAAGATATCTGCAATATGAAGGTTGATGAGCTTATTGGTTCTCTCCAAACTTTTGAAATGGGCTTGTGTGAGAATGTTGAAAAGAAAAACAAAAGCATAGCTTTTGTATCAAATACTGAAGAGGATTCAGAAGAAGGAAATATTGGAGGTGATGAAAGCATATCAGAAGCTATAGCCATGCTTGGAAGACAGTTCAAAAAGTTCATAAGGAAGATTAATAAAAAAGGTAGACCAAATGTCAAGAATATTTCGTCTGACATCAGTAGAAGATCAACATCTGAAGAAAAGTTCAACCAAGGCAATGGAATCCAGTGTCATGGATGTGAAGGTTTTGGACACATTAGAGCTGAATGTCCTACCTTCCTCAAGATGCACAAGAAGGGACTTTCTGTCACCTGGTCAGAGGGAGACTCTGAGAGTGAATCTGAAGGAGAATCTGCTAAACATGTCACTGCACTAACTAGTGTCTGTGCCTCTGATGATGACTCAAGTGGAGATGAACTTACATTTGATGAACTTGCTGCTTCATATAAAGAGCTATGTGTCAAAAGTGCAAAAATGTGTATACAAGGAGAAAAGCAGAAGAAACTCATCAAGGAGCTGGAAGCTGAGAAGAAGAAGCATCTGACAATCATAGATGGTCTAAATGGTGAGATAACCTTGCTGACCTCTAAGCTAGATCAAATGACAAAATCCATCAGAATGCTGATTAAAGGAACTGACACTTTGGAAGAGATTCTAAAGGTGGGACAGAAATCAGGAACCATGTCTGGTTTAGGCTTTGTTAAGGAATCCTCAACTGAACTCAAAAGCTCAAAGGCTGAAGTTCAGAAAATCAAGCAGAAGTCACAACCAATGTCACAACATCAGGGAAACAGGAGGATTAACCATCAAAAGAAGAAATTTCAAAGATGGAGATGCCACTACTGTGGTAGATTTGGTCACATAAAACCCTTCAGTTACAGGTTGCATGGTTATCCTAACCAGACCCCTCAAGTCAGACCTAAGCAGAAGGCATCTAAGCATGATGCCCCTATCAAGAAACAACAATGGGTTGCTAGATTAGCTCACACATCTCTAAGGGCATCTACCAGAGAAGACTGGTATTTTGATAGTGGCTGCTCAAGACATATGACTGGGATGAGTAACTTATTGGTAGATATACAACCTCATACTACCAGTTATGTGCCCTTTGGTGATGGATCTAAAGGAAAAATCAAAGGTGTTGGTAAGCTGGACAGTCCTGGAGTTCCAGAACTGAATAATGTGTTGTTAGTAGAAGGACTAACTGCTAATCTCATCAGCATAAGCCAGCTATGTGATCAAGGCTTCAATGTACAGTTCACTAAGGAAGAATGTGTTGTGAAAAATGGAGAAAATAAGGAAGTTATGAGAGGATCCAGATCCAAAGATAACTACTATCTATGGGAACCTAAAGTCTCAAACTACTCCTCAATGTGCTCCTTAGCCAAGGAAGAATAGGAAGTGATGTTGTGGCATAGAAGACTTGAACATCTTCATTTAAGAGGAATGAAGAAGATCATATCCAAGGAAGCAGTTAGAGGAATCTCGAAGCTGCTTATTGATGAAGGAAAAGTCTGTGGAGAATGTCAGGTTGGCAAGCAAACCAAGATGTCACATCCTAAGCTTGGACATCCTACAACATCCAAAACTCTGGAACTTTTGCACATGGACTTAATGGGACCTATGCAGGTTGAAAGTCTTTGTGGGAAGAGATATGCTTATGTGGTTGTTGATGACCATTCCAGATACACTTGGATAAGCTTCATCAGAGAAAAATCAGATGCATTTGATGTCTTCAAAGATCTATGCATAAGACTCCAAAGAGAAAAGGATAGTAGTGTTATCCGAATAAGAAGTGACCATGGAAGGGAGTTTAAAAATTCCAAGTTTGAAGATTTCTGCTCATTTGAAGGAATAAGTCATGAGTTTTCCTCACCTATTACTCCTCAGCAAAATGGAATAGTTGAAAGGAAGAACAGAACTATTCAAGAGTCTGCTAGAGCTATGATTCATGCAAAGAAGCTTCCTATGCACTTTTGGGCTGAAGCTATGAATACAGCCTGCTATGTTCACAACAGAGTTACCTTGAGAAAGGGAACCTCTTCCACTCTGTATGAAATCTGGAAAGGCAGAAAACCTACTATGAAGTACTTTCATATCTTTGGAAGCAAATGTTACATTCTTACATATCGTGAACAGAGAAGAAAAATGGATCCCAATAGTGATGAGGGTATATTCCTGGGATACTCTACTAACAGCAGAGCATACAGAGTTTTCAACTCCAGAACTAATGTCCTGATGGAATCCATAAATGTTATTGTTGATAATAAAGATGAAGAATCCAATGTCATAGAGGATGTTGGAACATTCCTTGAGACTTCAACAGAAATACCAGTCAAGATTGAAGATGTGCACGATACTCCTCCTGAACTTGAGTTAGAAGCATCCAACAAGGTGCCTTCTATCAGGATTCAGAAAGACTACCCTAAGGATCTTATCATAGGAGATCCCAATAGTGGTGTGATTACCAGATCACGGGAGAATAGCTCAAATTCCTGCTTTGTATCCAAGGTTGAGCCTAAAAATGTGAAAGAAGCTCTAACTGATGAATATTGGATCAATGCTATGCAAGATGAACTGGAGCAGTTTAAAAGGAATGAAGTATATGAGTTAGTTCCAAGACCTGAAGGGACTAACATCATTGGTACCAAGTGGATTTACAAGAACAAGTCTGATGAGAAAGGAGTAATCACTAGGAATAAAGCAAGACTAGTGGCACAAGGGTATACTCAAGTTGAAGGGGTTGATTTTGATGAGACTTTTGCACCTGTTGCAAGACTTGAGTCAATAAGGTTGTTGTTAGGTGTTTCCTGCATTCTGAAGTTCAAATTGTTCCAAATGGATGTGAAGAGTGCCTTTTAAAATGGCTACTTGAATGAAGAAGTTTATGTGGAACAACCTAAAGGGTTCAGTGATCCTAATCTACCAAAACATGTGTACAAGTTGAGGAAAGCTCTGTATGGGTTGAAGCAAGCTCCTAGGGCTTGGTATGAGAGGCTGACTGAATTTCTGACTACTAATGGTTACAGAAAAGGAGGGATAGATAAGACTTTGTTTGTGAAGGATGAAAATGGAAAAATAATGATTGCCCAAATATATGTGGATGATATTGTCTTTGGTGGAATGTCAGATAAAATGGTGAAACATTTTGTTAACCAGATGCAATCTGAATTTGAAATGAGTTTGGTTGGGGAATTGACTTATTTTCTTGGACTGCAAGTTAACCAGATGGAAGATTCTATGTTTCTCTCCCAAAGCAAATATGCCAAGAACATAGTTAAGAAGTTTGGTATGGATAATGCCAGTCACAAACGAACTCCTGCACCTACTCATTTAAAGTTATCTAAAGATGAAGGAGGTTCTAGTGTTGATCAATGCTTGTATAGAAGCATGATAGGTAGCCTACTATATCTAACTGCTAGTAGACCTGATATTGCCTATGCAGTTGGTGTGTATGCTAGATACCAAGCAGAACCCAAAGTGAGTCACTTAAATCAAGTTACGAGGATTCTCAAATATATTAATGGAACTTGTGATTATGGTATGCTATACTCACATGGCTCTGAGCCCATCTTATCTGGGTATTATGATGTTGATTGGGCTGGGAGTGCTGATGACAGAAAAAGCACATCAGGAGGATGTTGCTTCTCGGGAAACAATCTCATATCGTGGTTCAGCAAGAAACAGAACTGTGTATCATTATCCACTGCAGAAGCTGAGTACATAGCAGCTGGAAACAGTTGTTCCCAACTGGTATGGATGAAACAGATGCTGACTGAGTACAATGTCTCTTAGAATGTCATGACATTGTTCTGTGACAATCTCAGTGCCATCAATATTTCAAAGAATCCTATCCAATACAGTAGGACCAAACATATTGACATTAGACATCACTTCATAAGAGATCTGGTAGAAGACAAAGTGATTACCTTGGAACATGTGGCAACTGAACTATAACTTGCTGACATATTTACAAAGGCTTTGGATGCTACTCAGTTTGAAAATTTAAGGGGCAAGTTGGGAATATGTCTTTCTGAGGAATTATAGCAACTAAGGATGTTAGGAATGTACTGTTTAATATTTCAAATTATTAAACAATTGAAAGTGTGCTCTGATGGTTCAACAAATAATAGTTACTTCACTTGCAACATGTCCATGCAGGAGTGTTTCAAGATGTCATACAGAAAGTCATGGCATCTGATATGGTTGTACCTGCTGTGAAGCAAGAGTGTGTGTCTACTTGATCAAAGCTGTGAAGCAAGATCAAGTGGGTGTCGTCTTGATCAAAGCTGTAAAGCAAGATCAAGAGTGTGTATTCTTGATTGAAACTGTGAAGTAAAATCAAGTGTGTGTTTCTGATATTTGCTTGTATTTTTATTTGTGTTGGTCTGTAATATTAAGTGTTGCTTTGGCAACATTTTTGACAAAAAGGGGGAGTAACACCTTGTACCCCAGGACAACAGATTTCTTGGAAATTGAAGGTCCCCTAAACAAGAGGTTATGTTGCTGTTGTGATGCTGCTTGATCTTCTCTTGTGCTGCTGCTGTTTGAAGTTTAACCTCTATGATTGCTAAGTGTATTAGCTAATTTGATTCTCTGCTTGGATGTGTGCTTTCTGCTGCTGTGAAGTCTGTTGTAATGCCAAGTTATTTTAGCCAAAAATTTGCCAAAGGGGGAGTTTGTAGATGTTTTTGATTGGCTGCATTTTGTGTTAAAACACTTACTGTACTTAGATGTCTTGACTGATGTCATGACATGCTTAAGTAGTATGCTGCAGGATTAGCTAATACAGGATTTACTGAATGTCAAACTGAATGTTATGACATTCATCCCTGACAACAGATACTGAATTATAGGTTAGTTAGTTTTTCTGTTATAGTTCAGTATTTATTTCAGGCTGTTTTTCAGAAAATTAACAGGTGAGCAAGAGACCTAGCATATAGCCTAGTGTCTGGATGTCAAACTGAATGTTATGACATACATTCCTGACAGCATATGCTAAAGTGTAGACTAGTTAGTTTTTCTGTTTCAGTATTTATCTCAGGTTGTTTTTCAGGAATCTAACAGTTGTGCTAAAAACCAGGAAACTAACAGATATGCTAAAATTAAGAGACCTAACATATAGCCTATTTGTTAGCACCCTAATGTGTGGAAATTAGGTTAACTTGCTTAACCTTAATTTTAGGAAATTCAAGTACAAGGCCCAAGTGCTGCATTATAAAAGGATGGCAAACCTACTTTCAGCAACTCAGAGATTTGAAGTGTGAAGAATTAAATACATCATTGTATTTCCTTGCTGTACTTTTATTGTGTCTTGTATTAGGTTTTATTTGTGAGCCAAGCAATTATCACCTAGATGATTGCATTGGACTAGGGTGTCAATTGAGTTGTAATTGTTGTGTCACTCTAAGCTTTTAAGCGTGAGTGCTGTGTTTCTTGATTAAAGCTTTTAAGCACAATCAAGAGTTGTTTGAAGTATAACTTCACCACTGACTTTAAACTTATTAAAGGTTGTAATCACTGCTGTGATTGAGGGGGAGTGAGTAGGAACTCAGGTCTTAGTTTAGATTGAAATTGCATTGAGTAGGTCTTAAGTGATAGGATTAAACAGTTGGTTTAAGTCCTGAATTAATACCTCTTATAGTGGATTTCCTCCCTGGCTTGGTAGCCCCCAGTCGTAGGTGTGTGTGTCACCGAACTGGGTAAACAATTCTCTGTGTTATTTACTGCCTTTTACATTTACTTTCTGCATCATTCCTGTCTACGCAGAATTGGATGTCATAACATCCAGTGTGACATCGATAGTCTATTACTAGAATTTCATGGATTTTTATCAACATCAATAATAAAAAGGAAAAACATATCTCCTATTTTATCAACATAATCAGAATAAAAGAAATAACATAAAGTAACTTTCCTGGACATGATATATAAGCAATAAGAAATCCACAACGATAAAAAAACTAAAGTTTCCAAGTTATGTGCATGCATAAAGCGGGTTACGTACCAAAAACGTGATGAAAAAGATACAAAAATGGTGGAGGAAGCTTTGTTCGAGTTTGGTTGCCTTTACTTCGTTTCAAGCTTCGTTGGTACTTCAATTGTGTTTGAAGAAAGGAAATAAAGTCTCAAGCACGTACGTGTGTTGGAAGAGATAATGTTTCGAGAACATATTTGTGTTGGAAGAGATGATGTTTCGAAAATGATGATGGAAGGCATGTTTAGAAATACGTTAGGGCATTTCAATGGAGAAGATGAAGATGAAGTTTCCTAGGGTATGTTTTGCTTAGAGACCTTTCAGTTTCGCAGAAGAATGAAGATAAGAATGAGTGTTGAAAATTAAATGAAAGCTAGAGTGAGTCTAGTTCTGAGAAATACATGCAAAATATGGAATAGATAAATTTTAAAAAAAGAAGAAGAGAAAAGCACCACAAAGCTGAGATTTCCTCTCAGTTGGAAAATCCAACCGAGAGAATATATATATTTAAAATGAAAATAAAAAGAGAAAACGTTATTTGAAATACAAAGATGATATTTCCTCTCGGTTGAAACTTACAATTGAGGGAATAAATAAATTAAAATAAAATAAAAAATAAAAAATGTGCTAGTTGAATAAAAAGTAAAAATACAGAAACAAGGGAATGGTTTATTTTAATTGATTTAGTAATAAAAAATTTAAAATACGCCA
Source organism: Lathyrus oleraceus (assembly GCF_024323335.1). NCBI lineage: Eukaryota > Viridiplantae > Streptophyta > Magnoliopsida > Fabales > Fabaceae > Lathyrus > Lathyrus oleraceus. The sequence goes on from NC_066580.1 coordinate 146,959,357, forward strand.
ATTGAAAAATAAACAAAAAGTAAAAACAACATGAGTTGGGATTCGATATATGATCCCTTATCAAATTTTCCTATCGGTTGTTATCTATAATCGAAGGAATAAATTGTATTTTTTAATTAAAAAAATTAAACGTGGTGCGCTTAAGGATTATTCCTCAGATGTTAGGTTGACTAATGTGAAAGCTTTATCATAAAATATATTATTTGTTATAATGATCACCGGATGCATCCAAGTTCTCATAAAAAAATCTCACACCATAAAAATTTTATCCAAAAAAGAGAGCTCATGTTGATATTTAGAATGCGTTACAAGAGAAACACCGTAGGAGGAATCCTCCATACCGCCTTCGGGAAAAGCTCCCCCTCCAAATCTATATATCAAGGGACCTCCAAGTCAATTGGAATCTTCCCTAAATCAACATTGTATTTTTTATTTAGGAGATGGTGGGTTGGCTTCATAAAAAACTGTATGTGGTGTGGATGACTCAACTCTCCTCCGCTATTTTCCTTTTCTTGGAAACCCATCAAATCGAAAATGTCACTCTTTTGGTTAAATGCTCTGCCTTCGCCTCTCCTAACTTTAACATTGCCTTCCTTTGAGACACCGACAATGGAGCAATCTTTTCTACAAAGAGTAACATCAAAATAGTTAGAAAAGAACAAATAAATAATGAGAAATCAAGTAAACAAAAAATACTTACACAAATAACTATCAAGCGTTGGTCTATATTCTTCATAATCCATCAATATTCTAACACTCAAGACACATAGTTGCTCAAGAAACTGGACATCATATATACCTTCCTCCCTAAGTTTGTCAAAGTCATAACCCGTAATGGACACGAGCTCGCTCGTCCAATAGAACAGAAATCGATGTTTTCCATCCTCCTAAAAATGTATCGAGAGTTAGTATTTCCTCAAACTCAAACAAATTTATCCTTCAAGGTTTTTTAATTAGAACCGTAAGCAGTCAAACGCCCCTACAAGAAAATGCACTTACCGAAACCAACAACCCTGGTCAACGTCCTTTGTTTCATAAAAAGAAATGAATATTCTAACCGTGGGCATAATTCTCAAAGCCCTATAGAGGATCTCGAATCCATTCACAACTGCTAGATTGTTTGGATGTAGTTGAGAATGGACGACATTGATAGCGTTGAGGACCTCGACCTCGAATATGATAAAGAGAAACACATGTTATGCAAGAGAATGATGAAAAGGAGAGAAAAATGTTCTGATATTTATAAATCACAACGCACATCCCTATAGGATAATAACCATAATTAGCATGACAGAGAATCAAGAGCTCTACTTGGAGACATGTAAATCAATGGATGGTCCAAATTGAAAGATCATTCCTAAGATAAAATTAATCATCACAACTTAAAAAATGAATTTCAAAGGGCTTTCCAAATCTTTTCACTTAGTAAATCAAACAATATTTTCTGAATAAATGGTTTAGATTGACCATGTCCTTAATCTTATATGATCAACAATCTTGAAAACTTTCCTACCATAATCATTGTGTCCCTACCGGCATCATGCTTGAGAGATTGTGAAATTGTTAAATATATTGCTTATATACTTCACCCTTACAAGCCTCAAGCTTGAGGGACCGTAAACTTTCAAATATGTTGCTTAATCATCTTGCCCCTACATGCTTCATGCTTGAGGGACTATGAGTTGTCAAATATTTCTTTCCTCTAGAGCTCATCGAGTGAAACCAACCCGGAGTCATACTAACTAGCTCGTCGTTGTATGTTGTGTGAGAAAAATCATCCAACTAGAAGGTTGCCTCGGTTTTGAGGCAAGAGGTTGATTAAGCTTTGACTCATAAAACAAATTTAGGATATGAGTTGTACGGGTGAGATCCAGACAGAAGAACAAGACAATAAATTAGTGTAATGATGCAGCAACCATAATGGTAAAGTCCATGAAAGGAGTGACAAGGAAGTGAAAGGAAATAACAATAAAAATCAATGAATTAAATATGACGAACACCATTATAGCTATAAATAGAGAGAGAGAAAATTAGAAATGATATCTCTTATTCACATATTGAGGTTTTGTTTGTCCATGGCAAGTAAGAAGTAAGGCCCCTATAATGTATTTCCGCAAGTACCGTATATATTTAATTAATTGATATGGACTCAATATGAGTAGATGTCAAGATGATCTATTTTAAAATAATAAAAATCTAATTGACCAACACATTATATATATATGTTATAATTCTCGATCAATACCAAATGTCGCAAATTACCTCTTCTTCCTATTTGAATAACATATAAGACATACAAAATCCAAGGAAGAATTACAAGCCAACGAGTGTTTGTCATCTATCTCTTTTTACAAGTGTTTTAAGATTAGCGACATCACTATTGAACCTTTGTCTTAGATTCATTAAAGTATTCCTATAATATTTTATAGTTCAATCTATTGTAGACCCTGAAGTTGCTTGTGTATGCATGTTTTATGTTTATTTAGTTTCTACACTAATGAATAATTATAATATTTAATCTATATATTAAGTATACCTTATGTAATTACTTATTAAATTAATTTGAATACAAAAAAGTTCTTCTCAAATCTTAATCATTATTAATGGGACAAAGGAGAAATTAGGAGTAATGGTATATGTTTTTCTTCAATAGTATATAGATTATAGACAATCATGGTTAAACTGTGGTGTCTGACCTTATATAAGATATGCTTCCTCTAATTAAAAATGATTTAATCCAAAAAAATATATAAACTATTTTTTTCTTCTTAAATATATTTTGTCCCTTGTTTTTCGGTTATCAAAATGGATGAGAAACACATACCAAAATTTCTAAATTAAAAGGTCTTAAGAAATTGTCAGCCAACAGAAAAAGCTTCCCAAAAAAAGAAGAGATAAATTGCTATACTTCAATGGCTAACCATTGTTAGGGAAAATGTTGACTAACTTATACTTTTTCAATTTTCCTTTATTGATCTTCTAGTTTGTTCATCACCTAGAACACCACTTCATTACATTTTCATGTTACACTTTTAATTCTAGCTTCAAATTCATAGCCACATCTTTTAAATGTTTCTTCAATGGGGACTTGTAACAAAAATGTTAATCCCTTTTGATTATTACTATGATGATTATAATTACTTTTTTGAATATGGCTATGGCTAATTAAAATACCCTCCATTTGAATACTCCATATAATAAGGTTGTCACGTGTGATTAATGCATCATAGTTTATTCTTTGTACATACATTCATAGAATCAAAGATGGGTTTGAATTCAAGGGACATTAAACTTCATTTCTTCAAAGTTCTTCATCTTTCAATTGAAAGAAGCTATGCTTTAATGAAAAAGCATCCAAAAATTTCAGGTGCTATGTTAGTCTTCTTCATCATGTATATATTTCTCTCTTGTATATACAATTTGTTGGTTTTCTTGTCTCCATTTATTATATTTACCGCAATTTTGGTTACCATCTTTTGGAGTTCTGAGCAACCATTTCTAAAATGTGTTGAGAAAAAGGAAAGTGAAAAAAGGGTTGAAGCGAAGAATCTACCTAATGTTTACACGAAAGATAGACGCGGAATGCTTTATAAGTATCCATCACAAAATGCAACGAGTAGAAGGAGAAATTTCACGGGGAAGAAATTGGATGTGTACGGTGATTTAGAACAAAAAGCTAAGAATTTATCGGCAGTGTTTCGAAATGAATTCACTAAAAAGAATACAGAGATTATATCGGGAGTAAGATTTTTCGACAAAGAGATAGATCCTTATTTCGATTCTAAGTTTACATCAAAAAAAGTTGATGTTCCTCTAAAACAAACATTACATGCCACCCAACCTTCAATAGCTGACCTTGTTACTTGTAACACAAGTTATTATGATTGTCAAGAGATGAACACAGAAAAAACGGAAGAGGAGAAAAAGGCAATAGAGGATAGTAGTAGTGGTAACAATAAAGGTGTAGAACTTAAAGAGGATGATCAAAAAAAGCTAATGGATCTTGGAATTTGTGAGATGGAAAGAAACAAAAGGTTGGAGAGTCTTATAGCTAGAAGAAGGGCAAGAAAACAGTTGAATTTGGAGATTGAGAATGGTTTAATTGATATAGAATCAATTACACCAGGCCAAATTTCACCATTGCTTGTTGCAAGAATGGACCCTTTTGATTCTCCGAGATATTTTGAGGATATAGAAATGCCAGGTTCCGCTCCATCTGCTTTGAGAAGTCCGTTTGATATTCCTTATGAACCTTTCGAGGAGAAACCAAATCTCAAAGGGGATATTTTGGATCATGAATTCACAAGTGACATGCCTTTAGAACCTAAACATGACCTTCTTCAAGTTAGAGAGCATAGACTACCGAGTTCAAGAGTTCGAAGGCTTTCAGGTGATAAACACTTTTTTTCTTCTATTTCTCCGCTTTGAGTAAATAAATTCTATAAATAATCGAATGTATATTGCTTATGAAGGTTTGTCAAATCATGAAGATCTTGAAAAGTTAAACTCCTTAGAAGGAAGTGAAACCACACACGAGGAGAAAGGAAAATGCAAAATTGATATGGTTGGCATGGAATGTGAGGAAGTAGACAACAATGATCCAACAATAACAAGTATCGAAGGAGTTATAGCTTTGCCTCCTAATCCTCAAGAAGAGTTTCTTGATTTTCCATTGTCTACTACTAATGTTACTAATATAAATGATTCTTTGTATGAATCTCTTTCCATTCCTGTCTTAAAGAGCAATGAAAACATGTTAGTTACAAATGGACTAATCCGTCATACGCCATCGGTGTCCTTAGCTTCTGATTTACAAGTTGAGTTTTCTGAAATTGGTTCACCAACACTAACGGTCGATGACTGTCATGACGACATGTGGGGTGCAAATGAAAGTTGTGATCCTGATATTTTAGAGCCGAACAATTGGAGGGACATTGGTTCTTCGTCCTTTTCTTTGCGAAATCTTGATGAAGAAAATGGAGGTGAATTGAGTTTTAGGTCTCCGAGATCTGACCTACGTGATGATACTCCAACTTATACAGCGCGTAGGGATCATAACATCTTTGGTAATGCGAGAAAAATTAGTGTATCGCAATATTCTTCAGACGTGTTAGCGCGTTGGAAGCGGTTGATGAGGTTGATGGATACTCGTGTTAATAAGTCAGCACATGAAATGCTTTCAGACGAAGTAGAGGTGAGTCATTTTTATGATACTATATTTGTTAATAAATTGAGGTGAGTCATTTTTATGATACTATATTTGTTAATAAATTGAGGTCGATAATAAGACGTTTTGTGAATTTAAATTTGAAAATTACGGATTTTTTTTGTAGGAATGTAACCAGACAGATAACTTAACAAACAAGGAACAAATTAGCAATGAAGTGAATGACTTAGAAGAAGCCACTGAGCACGATAATGAAAAGTCTGGTGCATCGGTTACGCGACAAGAAGCACCTAATGACTTAACACACGAGGAACAAATTAGCAATGAAGTGAATGACTCAGAAGCCATTGAGCATGAGCACGAGCATGAGCACGACAATGAAAAGTCTGGTGCATCGGTTACGCGACAAGAAGCACCTAATGACTTAACATACAAGGAACAAATTAGCAATGAAGTGAATGACTCAGAAGAAGCCACTGAGCACGACAATGAAAAGTCTGGTGCATCGGTTACGCGACAAGAATCACCTAATGACTTAACACACAAGGAACAAATTAGCAATGAAGTGAATGACTCAGAAGCCATTGAGCATGAGCACGATCACGAGCATGAGCACGACAATGAAAAGTCTGGTGCATCGGTTACGCGACAAGAAGCACCTAATGACTTAACATACAAGGAACAAATTAGCAATGAAGTGAATGACTCAGAAGAAGCCACTGAGCACGACAATGAAAAGTCTGGTGCATCGGTTACGCGACAAGAATCACCTAATGACTTAACACACAAGGAACAAATTAGCAATGAAGTGAATGACTCAGAAGCCATTGAGCATGAGCACGAGCACGAGCACGACAATGAAAAGTCTGGTGCATCGGTTACGCGACAAGAAGGACCTGATGAAATCTCAACTATAACAAGTTCATCATCGCCATCGTCATCACCAACATATGTATTGCATATACCACATACGATGGTAGCAGATCAAGAGATACACACAGGTACTCAACAATCTGATATAGAGGACGTGACACAAGAAACAGTAAACCACGAACGTTCCCTCGATTCAATGTCTCAGAATATTCAGCTTTCTGTGGACGATTCAAATGTCGAATCACATAACCGAGACTTGGATAATTCTCCGTCGTTAGTTATGGTAGGTTTTTGTTTTTTGTTTTTTATCTATTTTAGTTGATAGCCATTTCACTTATAGAGAACATTTTTCCTATGGAATTGAATAGGTGCAATTGGTATCTCCAATGGTAGAATCGTCCTCGAGAATTCACACAGAGAATGAAGAAAAATCTCAGGCATCATTGACAGAAGAGACTAGCATGGAACCGTTTATCAACTTTGAAACAGTAAACACAAACTCTGCTGAAGATTTTGAAGGAAAACACGGCGACTTGAATGAAAATGAAGCCGAAAATCATAGCTCAAAAGAAGATAACAATTTTCAAAGTGACTCAAATCAAGCCGTTAACAATCATATAGAAAAGGAACGGTTGGACAAAGGTGGCGACATCGCTTCGCCACCAATGGTCACTGAAGAAACCATTAATTCTGATGATACATTAAGAGAATCTAGTATGATGAACAATAACGAAGCGACGGACCAAGAATTGGACGAGAATAATGAATCCGTGATTTCATCTGAACCAGCCGGAGAAACTGAGCACATGTGAGAATTGGTTTGGCAGAAGAAAGTGAAGTCTGCATTAGTTAAATTTCATCCTCAGAAGATAGTACATAGTTCCATAGATGTTGATAACTGTATTCTATTAGTCAAATTGCACATATGTACTCTATAATATTCACAATGTAGGAAGTAAAAAATGTAGAAGTTTCTTTGTATCTCTTATAACCATATTTTACTTTGTATATGTATATTCCTTTGATGAAATGTTTAAAAGAGTGTTCTTTTTGTTAGAAAATTATTAAGCACTTTATCCATTTACCCCATACTTTACTACCATATGGCTCAAATTGATAAGAGGTTAAAAGGTATTACAAGGAAGAACAAGTTTCTTCTACGTGAAGGTAATACTTCTCGGCAAAACCAAATTGAAGTAGCAGAATGACACCAAACCAGCTCCATAATTGTTGAACCAAAAGTGTATGGGCGAGAAGATGCTAAAAAGAAGATTGTTGAGATTGACTTAGGTGGGGTTGGAAAAACAACTCTTACTCAATTGGTCTAAATTTATCATAGGATGAGCGATAACTTAAATATAAAAAATGGGATATATGTGTTCTCTAAGTTTTCTCAATCAAGAAGATTTTGTGTTCCATTTTAAAATCTATCGCAATTGAGAAATGTGAGAAGGATTAAAAGGTAAAAAATATTTGTTGGTTTTGGATGATGTGTGGAATAAAAAACAACTGGAATATAGATTAAACAACATTGGATCTTTTGGCGCATATCAGGCGGGCTGCAAAATGAAGTGGCTCTTGTTTCGACAAGATGTTTATTGGCCAACCATGTTTAAGAATTGCATATAGTTTGCCAAAGGATGTCAAGGTTGTCAAAAACAATTTTGGGATCCAACATGTCCCTGCCAATCAATTACATTCAGCGGTAAAGCCTTGGCCTTTTAGAGGTTAGGAATGAGACCTGGTCGGTGAAATTCGACCATCATCTTCTACATGTCATAAATATATCTTTGTAGGTATTGATCACTTTACCAAATGAGTCGAAGCAATACCATTGGCAAAGGTCGATCAAGACGTGATGATAAGTTTCGTGCAGAGTCATATCATTTGCAAGTTTGGATTACCTGAAACGTTAACCACAGATTGTAGCGGGGTATTCGTTACCTTATGGTTTATTGAGTAAACCAAAAGTAAACATACAATTCGAGTCGCCACCGCACTTTTATTTGTCCAAAGGAAAGGCTAAAAAGCGAACAAAAGCCAAGTAAGAAGTTTTATCAAATCAAAAACTAATAAAACTGCCAGAGATCTGGGTAAGGGGGTTGGTTATGAAATGGGAAGGTTTTACGCATCCAAAACATCCTTAGTACTCTAAGGGAACCTCTTTTTGCAAACATGTGTTGTAGGTGAAGGAGAATTGCGGTCCAAAAACGCAACAGAAATTAAAATTTTCTCCTTTAGAGATCCTTACGAATGGTCATGATCAGTGATAGAATATTTACCTCTTGTGACGATTGAAACCTTTGGTGCAGATCTCTTGTGACGATCAAAACCTTTGATGCAGATCCACGAAGCGATCACGAACGTTGAACGATGACAACGTCTCTACTCAGTCCACACGAACGGATTCCTTCAATCTCAGTGCTAGCTGGTACGAGTGAAGGCTTTGAGTGAGAGAGAGAGAAAACGAAAATAATGCAACCGCCATTAATGCTTCTGCACAAGGGTTCTATTTATAGAACCACTTGTGTGAGCTTCAAGCTAAAAAGCCCAGTTAAGTGTATTTTGGCCCATATCTTATAATATGCCCAAAATCACTTAAGCCCATGGTACCTTACCATATTTCGTATTCTACTCAAGTACACCGTACCTTACGATATTCTATAATTCACTTAAGGGCACCGTACCTTACGGTATTCCTTAGTTACTCTATCTCTCATCAATCCGTCCTTTGTGTGTGACCCTGTAGGTTTTCGTGACGTTGGCAATTATATTAAATCACGCATTTAACATAATAAACAGTGAGCGGTATCTAGCAACACATCACTGCTACCCAAGACACGAAAATATCATGTGATCTGACAAAACCTTCTGTGATAATACTTATGTGTATAATTACCCTTTTGCCCTTATGTCTATATTGAACACAAGGCATAGACCGTGTCATCCTTGTCCAGTTCAATATTGGGCCCATAGACATTTATCCTGTTATACAGGATGGGCAAATTCCATCTAGGTCACTCATGTCCCTCAGCATGCTTCGTGGAGTATCCATCAACTGTCTTTATGGTTATCCAGTTACGGACAACGTTTGATCATCAAAAAAGCACTTGACTCTACATCTAGGGTCCATAGTGGTTTCAGGTCGAAGAGTGGCATACACCATTATCACCATGAGAATAACTTATGACACTTTGCATAACTTTCTATATAGTATTCTCATAGCGGGTCAATCCGGTATAAATATTACTCCTAATATTCATACCTATGTTTAAGACTTGATAACTCTTTATCCATGATCCATGAGATGTGATCATCAGTCTACAAACATAATAGTCTTAATGCTTTAATGTTATCTCACTTCACACTAAAGCTCGACTACGGTTACTTTAAGAATAGTGTCCTTATGTTTAATGTGATCTCATGATTAAGTCATACTTGATACATTAAACAGACTAGCTATTCTAGGGACTTTATTAAACAAACGTAATAAAGAAAAAGCCTTTTATTATTAATAAATAATTTGATACAAGTACCAAAAGTATTGGCCTCTAGGGCTTACATCAACAATCTCCCACTAGCACTAGAGCCAATCAGGCATACCCTTAATACCCATAGATCTAGTATGGCCATCATGCTTCTGCTGCGCAAGAGGCTTTGTCAGTGGGTCAGCAATATTGTCAAGTGTAGGTACTCTACATATTTTCACATCTCCTCTATCTATTATCTCTCGAATGAGATGATAACGCCTAAGTATGTGTTTGGATCGTTGGTGAGATCTAGGCTCCTTGGCTTGTGCGATAGCACCATTGTTATCACAGTAGAGACCAATGGGATCCACAATGCTAGGAACTATGCCAAGTTCACTAATGAACTTTTTGATCCAAACAGCTTCCTTTGCTGCACTTGAGGCAGCAATATACTCGGCCTCGGTTGTAGAATCAGCAACTGTATCTTGCTTTGAACTTTTCCAGTTCACAGCGCCACCGTTTAAGCAAAACACATAACCAGATTGCGATCTAAAGTCATCCTTATCTGTCTGGAAGCTAGCATCGGTGTATCCAATTACAGCCAACTCTTCCTGACCTCCATATATCAAGAATGAGTCCTTAGTCCTTCTTAAATACTTAAGGATATTCTTGACAGCTACCCAGTGAGCATCACCAGGATCAGATTGGTACCTACTCGTTGCACTTAAAGCATACGAGACATCTGGTCGAGTACATAACATGGCATACATGATAGATCCTATTGCAGATGCATATGGAATCTTATTCATGCGATCCCTTTCTTCCTTAGTTAAAGGGGATTGTGTTTTTGATAGACACAGGCCATGTTGCATAGGTATGAATCCTTTCTTGGAATCATGCATATTAAAGCGTCTCAACACTTTGTCTATGTATGTACTCTGACCTAGGCCAAGCAGTTTTTGTGATCTATCTCTATAGATTTTGATTCCTAATATATAGGCTGCTTCACCTAGGTCCTTCATAGAAAAGCATTTCCCTAACCAAGACTTTACTTGTTGTAGGGTAGGGATATCGTTTCCAATGAGTAATATGTCATCTACATATAATACCAGGAAAACGATCATGCTCCCACTAACCTTCTTGTAGACACAAGGCTCATCTTCGTTCTTGATGAATCCATATTGTTTTACTGTTTCATCAAAACGAAGGTTCCAGCTTCTGGAAGCTTGCTTCAATCCATAGATTGATCTTTGTAACTTACATATCTTTTGGGCTTCCTCTGGTATGTCAAATCCTTCAGGCTGTGTCATGTACACATCCTCAAGAAGATTTCCATTAAGGAAAGCAGTTTTGACATCCATCTGCCATATTTCATAATCATGATATGCAGCGATAGCAAGTAAAATCCGAACAGATTTAAGCATTGCAACTGGTGAAAAGGTTTCATCATAGTCAATCCCATGAATTTGTTTATATCCTTTTGCAACCAGTCTTGCCTTATAGGTATGTACCTTACCATCCATGTCAGTCTTCTTTTTGAAGACCCACTTGCATCCTATAGGGTTAACTCCTACAGGAGGCTCTACCAATGTCCAAACTTGGTTTGTGTACATGGAATCCATTTCAGATTTCATGGCTTCTAGCCACTTCTCAGACTCGAGACCAGTTATGGCCTCTTGGTAGTTCACAGGCTCATCTTGATCCATGAGTAATACGTCACCTTGATCAGTTATGAGATATCCATATCTCTTAGGTAGTTGACGTATCCTGCTTGACCTACGCTTGTCTTGTTCTACTTGAGCAGGTTGCTCTTCCACAACTTCTTGTGTTTCCTGCTCTAATTCCTCCATAGGTGTATCTATGCTTTGTGATTCTTGAATTTCTTCAAGCTCTACTTTCCTCCCACTGGTTCCTTTGGAAATAAAATCCTTTTCTAGGAAAACTCTAGTTCGAGCGACAAACACTTTGCCCTCAGAAGGATTGTAAAAGTAATACCCTCTTGTTTCTTTAGGATACCCCACAAATAAGCATTTGTCAGATTTGGGCTCAAGCTTAGTTGAAATTTGTCGTTTCACATAAACCTCGCAACCCCAAATCTTTATGTAAGACATATGTGGTTTCTTACCACTCCATATCTCATATGGTGTCTTCTCAACCTTTTTGGATGGAACACGGTTAAGTGTGTAAGCTGCTGTCAATAGTGCATATCCCCAAAAGGAGTTTGGAAGATCGGCGTGACTCATCATGGATCGGACCATGTCTAACAGGGTTCGATTTCTTCTCTCAGATACACCATTCCATTGGGGTGTTCCAGGAGGAGTAAGTTGGGATAGGATCCCACACTCTTTCAGATGGTCATCAAACTCTAGGCTTAAATACTCACCACCTCGATCTGATCGAAGAGTTTTAATATTCTTACCTAGTTGGTTTTGTACTTCATTCTTGAATTCCTTGAACTTTTCAAAGGACTCTGATTTGTGTTTCATAAAATACACATAACCATATCTACTGAAATCATCAGTGAATGTGATGAAGTACTGAAAACCTCCTCTGACTGGTATGTTCAGTGGTCCACATACATCAGTATGTATTAGGCCCAAAAGATCATTCGCTCTTTCATCTTTTCCTGTGAATGGAGACTTTGTCATCTTTCCAATTAAACAAGATTTGCATGTCTCATATGATTCATAATCAAAAGAGTCCAAGAGTCCATCTTTATGGAGTTTGAAAATGCGTTTCTCATTTATGTGGCCTAATCGACAATGCCAAAGGTAAGTTGGATTTAACTCGTTAGGTTTCATCCTTTTAGTATTAATGTTATATATAGGCATTTCGAGGTCAAGGACATACAGTCCATTGCTCATTTGTGCAGTAGCATAGAATATATCATTCAAATAAATTGAGCAACAATTGTTCTTTATTATAAATGAAAAACCAAACTTGTCCAAACAAGAAATGGAAATAATATTCCTGCTAATTGCAGGTACATAATAACAGTTCTCTAACTGAATTATTAAACCACTAGGTAAAGTTAATACATAAGTTCCTACGGCTAAAGCAGCAACCTTTGCTCCATTGCCAACTCATAGGTCAACTTCACCTTTTGCCAAATCTCTACTTCTTTTTAGCCCCTGCACATTTGTACAAATGTGAGAACCGCCTCCAGTATCTAATACTCATGATGCAGAAGTAGATAAATTTATTTCAATAACAAAAATACCTGAAGTTGAAGTCTCTACTCCATTCTTCGTATCTTCCAGGTACTTTGGGCAGTTTCTCTTCCAGTGTCCGGTCTTACCGCAATGGAAGCAGGTGCCTGCCTTTGCTATGCCTCCACTAGGCTTCAAAGCAGCAACAGTGGGTCTGGGTTTGGCAACTTCCTTGCCTTTCCCTTTATCACCCTGCTTGGTGGGCCTTTTGTTCTGTCTCTTTCCATTTCCGATCATCAGAATGGACTTCCCTTTTGTCTTCAGATTCTGCTCAGCTGTTCTTAACATGCCTAGCAGTTCAGGAAGAGATTTATCCATATTATTCATATTGAAATTTAGGACAAATTGACTGAATCTATCTGGCAACGATTGCAAGATCAAATCAGTCGCAAGTTCCTTTCCGAGGGGAAAACCCAACCTTTCAAGGTTTTCCACATACCCAATCATCTTGAGCACATGGGGACTTACAAGGGCTCCCTCAGCTAACTTGCTTTGAAAAATGGCTTTTGAAACTTCAAACCTCTCATGCCTTGCTTGCTCTTGATAGAGCATCTTCAAGTGTTCGATCATATCGAACGCTGCCATGTTCTCATGTTGCTTTTGTAATTCTGAGTTCATGGTAGCTAGCATGAGACAAGCAGTTTCATTGGCATCATCGACATGCTTCTTATAAGCATCTCTTTCTGCCTTAGGTGCAGAACTAGGAGGTTCCTCTTCAGGGACAGGCTTCTCCAAGACATACAGCTTTTTATCATGTTTGAGGACAATCCTCAGGTTTCGGTGCCAATCCAGGAAATTTGTCCCATACAATTTTTCCTTGTCAAGGATTGATCGCAAGATGTTGTTAGAGGTGTTTGTTGTCATGGTAATCTACATAAGAATTAATGAAAATATAAGTATCAATAACATATTTAATTAGGCCTTTAATTAAATATGCTCCCACTATTTTACTCAAAACAAATGACCCTCATCATTTGATTCGGAAAATCCCGTTGGAAGATTTTCTAGTGGGTCGAGATCCATATTTCACTTTGTTCTAAGTCCGCGTAGGCGGATTACATAAAACTAGGTTATTTAGGTAGGAACTCCTTCCAATTGTATCTCATACAACTCTCGAAAATTTCAGTTGGGTGAATAACTCCTTATTCCAATCCATCATATGGATCATTCCCAACTCTTGCTTCTAAACACATATAATCTTATTATAATTTGTTTAGTTAAGTTTGACCCATTGTTTTAGCAGTTGGATATTACAATTATCCCATTGCACCTTACTAATATAGAACATGCACCTCACGTAGGCGAAACCTACATTATCCGATACTAGTCTTGATGAGTGTTAAAACTTGGAAAGCATAAACTTAATATTTAATTTGAGGGAATTGTAATTGTTATGATCTCACCGGCTTATTTATCATATAAATCGTCTCTCACATGCATCAACATATATTCACATGCATCAACATACATACACATACATCAACATACATAATGAAACAGTTATGGCCCCTAGCGCAATTGTTCTCCCAAGCCAATGAGAGAACCTAAGCTAACCTAACAACGATCTAAGCTTCTCCAAGCAAGATCTTCAAGGTTGTCCTCTTTTGATATTGAAATCTTCTCTTTCTTCATAACATTGTCTTCTTCTCTTTCTTCATAACATTACATTACAGAAGAAACTCGTTTTACATACGAGGGATTGAGATGAGAAAAGAAGTTACATTAAGAGATTATAAGGAGAGGCACGACACGCAGGTCGTATTTTAAAACCCAAAACAAGATAAAGGATAACTAAGGCCATAATTGATCACAACAGGGCAATAATAACAAACACATTATTATTATCAATTTTTAATTCCTTTAATTAATTAAAACCAAATTAAATTTCGGCGACCGATCACACTATGCAGAGTTAGCCGGGGGTCCGCTGCCCGGACAGCGGGAACGGGTGTTCCGCTGCCCGGTCACATAATTAACCACTCACTATACACACTATGCAGAGAATTCTGACCTGTGAGTGTGACGACCGTCACCTATGTAACAACCCAATTTTTAGGAATTAATTATTATATTATTTGAATTTAAATAGAGGTATTTAAATATTAGGTATTATTGGGCCAGTGATTAAATTAGATGATTTAAGCCCAACTGGAATACTATTATAAATAGTAAGAGGTAAGGAAGTGAGAATCGTAAAGAGGAGATAAGGTTTCCATCAGATTGACCAGGTAAGGGGGGAAATCCTTATTATTATGGGTTAGTATAATTGGGTCAATGGGTAGGAACATGATTTAGGTTGAAATCCTTAATTGGCATGTCACCAGTGGGGTTTGAACCCAGAACCTCCCTAAATCTGTACATGCCTTACCACTAGGCTAGAGAGGTTGTTGTTGAATACTTATGCAATGAATAGATATTAATCTAAATCGTGATTAAGATAGATTAATGAATTAATTGAGCATTATAGCTCCGTTTTGAATGCGGACGGATGCATTGGTAAGATAATGAAAAAGGCTATTATTAGGATATCATATTATAGTGTATTATGCGTCTTACAAAGTCTATGAATTTTATTTTGATGGGTGTTAAACATGGTTGATATGTTTGATTGTGAAATAACATGACTAAAGATAACGTAAAGGATTATTATTATTGTTCCAGGTTATAAAATATTATGTGATTTATAAATGCCATGAATTTTATCATGATGAGAATAAAATACTGTATGAATGTGTATGTATGCCATTATTGAATTGTGAAAGGTTTATGATGATGAATGTGTATATGTACCAATTATGAGTTATGGTGATATGTGGGATGTTAAGATGGTATAGAAGGTCTTAATTGCATATGTGTTGGTATGTGTGCATTCATTCATAGCATGGTCAAGCGGTGATCCTTTATTGGAAACAGACGTAGCAGACGTTGATTCTTGATTGGAATCAGGCGTAGTATTAAGCGGTGATCCTTAATTGGAAACAGACGTAGCAGACGTTAATCCTTGATTGGGATTAGGCGTAGTATTAAGCGGTGATCCTTCATTGGAAATAGACGTAGGCTTTGGTCTTGTCCGGATCTGAAGCGTGGCTTGGATTCTAGATATTGAATCGGAAAGCGGTGAAACTTTGAGTTCACATTGCGGTACCACATGCATAGAGTCACATTGTCTTGCATTGAGTCGTCTATAGTTATGTGATCATTGAATGTGTGTATTGATGGGAGTGTGATGTACATTTGACTTATGTGGAATGATTGTCTGTTAATATCATTGATATAATAATACAAAGTGTGATGAATTCTTAAATTGTGTTTTAATCCATTGTGCCTTATTATGCTATTTCATAATGATTTGGAATTCTCACCCTTTCTGTTTGAATGTTACCTTTACATGGGTATCGTGCAGATACTACAGAGTAGTATTGCTGGAGTAGGTGGACGATAGCTCGCTCAAGATTAGCTGGAGAGTTCCGTAGTTAGTTTGAAATTTGGTAATGAGTCAATGCTCTGGTCATGTAACACTGGGTAGATTAGTGGTATTGAACTCATATCTTATTTTGACATGCTTTATGTCATTAATTGTTTTATTTTATTTTGAAGTGGTTATGATGATCATGGTATGGGACATGAATCATTCTATGACATACATGAGTATTCTTTATTTTCCGCTGCGAACGCATATTGCTTGAATATTCATGATGAGTGAAATGTGTTATTTTGAATGACCAGGTGTATTGTTGGTTTTTGAAAAGTTTTAAGTTTCGAAAACATCGATGTGATGCCCTTTTCTTTATATGCGTGCTTATTTACTCTGATTATATGCTAAATAATTTGGGGTAGAAAAAGGGGTGTTACATTAGTGGTATCAGAGAATCTTTTAAGTGGGGGAGAGTTGTAACAGCCCAATTTTTAGGAATTAATTATTATATTATTTTTATTATATTTTAATTTAATTATTTGGAATGTTAAGTAATTAAGCGGTTGTGAGGTAATTAATTATTTAGTTGATATGAGATATAATTAAATAATTAATTATTAACCTAGTGTGTATGTATGCCATTATTGAATTGTGAAAGGTTTATGATGATGAATGTGTATATGTACCAATTATGAGTTATGGTGATATGTGGGATGTTAAGATGGTATAGAAGGTCTTAATTGCATATGTGTTGGTATGTGTGCATTCATTCATAGCATGGTCAAGCGGTGATCCTTTATTGGAAACAGACGTAGCAGACGTTGATTCTTGATTGGAATCAGGCGTAGTATTAAGCGGTGATCCTTAATTGGAAACAGACGTAGCAGACGTTAATCCTTGATTGGGATTAGGCGTAGTATTAAGCGGTGATCCTTCATTGGAAATAGACGTAGGCTTTGGTCTTGTCCGGATCTGAAGCGTGGCTTGGATTCTAGATATTGAATCGGAAAGCGGTGAAACTTTGAGTTCACATTGCGGTACCACATGCATAGAGTCACATTGTCTTGCATTGAGTCGTCTATAGTTATGTGATCATTGAATGTGTGTATTGATGGGAGTGTGATGTACATTTGACTTATGTGGAATGATTGTCTGTTAATATCATTGATATAATAATACAAAGTGTGATGAATTCTTAAATTGTGTTTTAATCCATTGTGCCTTATTATGCTATTTCATAATGATTTGGAATTCTCACCCTTTCTGTTTGAATGTTACCTTTACATGGGTATCGTGCAGATACTACAGAGTAGTATTGCTGGAGTAGGTGGACGATAGCTCGCTCAAGATTAGCTGGAGAGTTCCGTAGTTAGTTTGAAATTTGGTAATGAGTCAATGCTCTGGTCATGTAACACTGGGTAGATTAGTGGTATTGAACTCATATCTTATTTTGACATGCTTTATGTCATTAATTGTTTTATTTTATTTTGAAGTGGTTATGATGATCATGGTATGGGACATGAATCATTCTATGACATACATGAGTATTCTTTATTTTCCGCTGCGAACGCATATTGCTTGAATATTCATGATGAGTGAAATGTGTTATTTTGAATGACCAGGTGTATTGTTGGTTTTTGAAAAGTTTTAAGTTTCGAAAACATCGATGTGATGCCCTTTTCTTTATATGCGTGCTTATTTACTCTGATTATATGCTAAATAATTTGGGGTAGAAAAAGGGGTGTTACATTAGTGGTATACTATTATAAATTAGATGATTTAAGCCCAACTGGAATACTATTATAAATAGTAAGAGGTAAGGTAAGGAAGTGAGAATCATAATTCACTTGAGCACCGAAGGCAATAGAGAAAGAGGTTAACACTCAGAATTTGTCACCAGTGGGGTTTGAACCCAGGACCTCCTTAAATCTGTACATGCCTTACCACTAAGCTAGAGAGGTTGTTGTTAAATACTTATGCAATGAATAGATATTAATCTAAATCGTGATTAAGATAGATTAATGAATTAATTGAGCATTATAGCTCCATTTTGAATGCGGACGGATGCATTGGTAAGATAATGAAAAAGGCTATTATTAGGATATCATATTATAGTGTATTATGCGTCTTACAAAGTCTATGAATTTTATTTTGATGGGTGTTAAACATGGTTGATATGTTTGATTGTGAAATAACATGACTAAAGATAACTTAAAGGATTATTATTATTGTTCCAGGTTATAAAATATTATGTGATTTATAAATGCCATGAATTTTATCATGATGAGAATAAAATACTGTATGAATGTGTATGTATGCCATTATTGAATTGTGAAAGGTTTATGATGATGAATGTGTATATGTACCAATTATGAGTTATGGTGATATGTGGGATGTTAAGATGGTATAGAAGGTCTTAATTGCATATGTGTTGGTATGTGTGCATTCATTCATAGCATGGTCAAGCGGTGATCCTTTATTGGAAACAGACGTAGCAGACGTTGATTCTTGATTGGAATTAGGCGTAGTATTAAACGGTGATCCTTAATTGGAAACAGACGTAGCAGACGTTAATCCTTGATTGGGATTAGGCGTAGTATTAAGCGGTGATCCTTCATTGGAAATAGACGTAGGCTTTGGTCTTGTCCGGATCTGAAGCGTGGCTTGGATTCTAGATATTGAATCGGAAAGCGGTGAAACTTTGTGTTCACATTGCGGTACCACATGCATAGAGTCACATTGTCTTGCATTGAGTCGTCTATAGTTATGTGATCATTGAATGTGTGTATTGATGGGAGTGTGATGTACATTTGAATTATGTGGAATGATTGTCTGTTAATATCATTGATATAATAATACAAAGTGTGATGAATTCTTAAATTGTGTTTTAATTCATTGTGCCTTATTATGCTATTTCATAATGATTTGGAATTCTCACCCTTTCTGTTTGAATGTTACCTTTACATGGGTATCGTGCAGATACTACAGAGTAGTATTGCTGGAGTAGGTGGACGGTAGCTCGCTCAAGATTAGCTGGAGAGTTCCGTAGTTAGTTTGAAATTTGGTAATGAGTCAATGCTCTGGTCATGTAACACTGGGTAGATTAGTGGTATTGAACTCGTATCTTATTTTGATATGCTTTATGTCATTAATTGTTTTATTTTATTTTGAAGTGGTTATGATGATCATGGTATGGGACATGAATCATTCTATGACATACATGAGTATTCTTTATTTTCCGCTGCGAACGCATATTGCTTGAATATTCATGATGAGTGAAATGTGTTATTTTGAATGACCAGGTGTATTGTTGGTTTTTGAAAAGTTTTAAGTTTCGAAAACGTCGATGTGACGCCCTTTTCTTTATATGCGTGCTTATTTACTCTGATTATATGCTAAATAATTTGGGGTAGAAAAAGGGGTGTTACAACCTAGCCCATGACGAACGTCATGCCCAGCGTGTTATGACCGTCACAGGCTTGTTACGACCGTCACGCGGCCAAAAACAGAAATGCCTATAATTCTGGACTTGTGAATGTGACGACCGTCACAAAGCACGTGACGACCGTCACGTCCAGCTTGTTACGATCGTTACAAGCTTGTCACGAGCGTCACGGCCAAAATAACAAACTTTGAAACAGTCTACAGACCTGTTCCAAAATAAGCCCTAAATTCACAACTCCTTGACGGCACAACCCTTGCGCCGTCACCAACCCTAACGCACCAATTTCAGACCGTCAAACACACCTCGATTGTTGATTCAGTATGATTGATCAACAGGTCATTGCTTCACCATACTAATGTCGGATTCCGAAGCAAATGACCATTGACCGCTCAAAGGAAAACAACCATTAAGTGTTTGAATGAACGAAACAGAAACGGTATATCACATATACCGTACTTTGCATTAGGATCATATATAAGTTGATCGGTCTCAATTGTGTAACATATGGACGATCGATGTATCGCTGCTTCACCATACTAATGTCGGATTCCGAAGCATAGTCAACATCAATCATCCAACTCGTACACTCATGATGCCAAATTTAATTGCCCGTTTAATTAATTGATTCATTCTGTCTTTTAATCATATTAATACAGAAAATAAACAGCTATCCGAGTCATGGTTTCGTAAGTGGCTCTGATACCACTGAAGGAGAATTGCGGTCCAAAAACGCAGCGGAAATTAAAATTTTCTCCTTTAGAGATCCTTACGAATGGTCATGATCAGTGATAGAATATTTACCTCTTGTGACGATTGAAACCTTTGGTGCAGATCTCTTGTGACGATCAAAACCTTTGATGCAGATCCACGAAGCGATCACGAACGTTGAACGATGACAACGTCTCTACTCAGTCCACACGAACGGATTCCTTCAATCTCAGTGCTAGCTGGTACGAGTGAAGGCTTTGAGTGAGAGACAGAGAAAACGAAAATAATGCAACCGCCATTAATGCTTCTGCACAAGGGTTCTATTTATAGAACCACTTGTGTGGGCTTCAAGCTAAAAAGCCCAGTTAAGTGTATTTTGGCCCATATCTTATAATATGCCCAAAATCACTTAAGCCCATGGTACCTTACCATATTTCGTATTCTACTCAAGTACACCGTACCTTACTGTCATACGGTGAACTGACTTTGTGTGTTTTTGCTTTGGAAAGCAAATGTCGCGGATAGCAAGAGTCGCCACCGAGTTTTCTTTTATCCAATAAGGAAAGATGGAAAAGAACAGGAAAGACCTTGATTAGATTTTGGGTTCGGGAAGTATATTATACAAAGGGAAGGTGTTAGAACCCTTTGTATCCATGGTTATCCATGGGCTCTTAATTGCTTAATCACTTATGTTTTTCTTGTTTGAAAAAGTGTTTGAGAAATGTTTAGAAAATGTTTTGAAAAGAGAGTTTAAATTTGTAATGATTCTTGTACGAATGTATACAAAGTGTTTATCTCGTTTAACTTTGAAAGTTGTTTAGAAAAATATAACTCGGTAATGATTCTAGTACGAATGTATACCAAGTGGTGATTTTCTAAAAGATGTTTTGAAAGGTGTGAGGTGTGAAAAGTATTTTAAGTTGTGAGTAAGCATTTAAGAGTTATACCTACCCAAGGTCTTTATGGGCATTTCCTATCCTTATGAGGGTAAAACTGTCCTTACTATTGAGAAGTAAGTAGTCTTATCCCTTTGGAGGTAAAGGGACATCGTAGGGTCATCGATCAGCCATTGAAGGCAACATTTGTAAGGATACCTTAGCATTCGAAGGGACAATCGTCATTTAACCGTAGGCTACAACGAAGGGTCATCGAGGGACAAAATCATATATTCGTAGGCAACATCCGAGGGACTATGATTTATTTTATAGGGACATGACGATTTAATCGAAGGGTCTTTGCTAAGTGTACCCCCACATTCGCGGGACATGACCGTAATACCGTAATACCGTAAGGCAACAAAGAGAGGGCCAAGATCACATATTCAAAGTCAATATTTTATAATTAATTAGGTAATTAGGATGAATCTCCTCATTATAATCAATTAGGTAATTAGGATGAATCTCCACATTATAATCAATTAGGTAATTAGGATGAATCTCCACAAGGGTATCCCACAAATAAAGTGGAATACCTAGCAAGCTACCTTTTCCGGGAGTATGCGAACCCTTACAAAATTCAGCAAACAGGTCAGAATACCAAATCAGGGTGCAATCGAGAGTTGCACCAAACAAAAGGAATCACGACAGTAATAGTGTCGGGTAAACAATGCATGGTTACAATAAAACATGTCAGATGAGCGAAGATCAAAACAAAAAAAAATCAGCGACTGTCATGTTCGCTGCTGCCTCGCCTAGCGAGGGCTTAGCGAACGCTCGCTGCAGGTTCACTCGGCGATGTGCTAGCGAACGGCTGCGGGTTTTGAGTTTAATGGCAGTACGATTTCAGCAGGCTCCAAACCCTATGGCATCCACTACAGAGATTACATGGTTAAACATTCAAGATATCCATGCATACATAAATCCACATGCAAAACCTCAAATATATTTATGAATTCAATTATAATATCACATGTAAATTGGGAGCATAAAGCGGTAATGGTAGTGCAAACCTGTTTGCAATTGAATTGCAACGTTGAATTGGCAGATCACTCTTAGGGTTGGTGCCGGTTTCAGCTGGGCAGAGGTAACCTTTGTGCAGATGAGTTTCCTTCAGGGTTTCCTTTAGGGTTGCTCTGAATTCCCTGGGTTAGCCTCCAGGGTTTGCTGTCTATGCTAGGGTTTCTGTCCGTCTCCTCTCCGTCTTCCTCCTCTTTTTCTGAATGAGGTCTTGGTATTTATAATGATTTTTTGTGACCTAATGGGCTCAGAATGAAGCCCAGAATTTCTGGTGTTCGCAAGCTTCGCTAGGCGAGTGGTGTAGCGAAGGGTTCGCTAGGCGAAGGATTTGCTCGCCTAGCGAGCATGCCAGTTTGAGCCATTTTCTGGATTTGGCCACCTGTGAGCTGGGTCTTTGTTCTTTTAAGATCAGTGCCTTGAACAATGAGTTGGAGTGCCTTGAAGAATATCTTGGAAGATTAACGGGCAAATTTTGGGGTATGACAGCTGCCCCTGTTCAATATTCTTGAACCGAGAGAGTTAAAATGGTATGTACGCCATTCGTGGTCTGGAGGTGGAAGATTATTGAACACTAGAATGCCCCAAAAATTTGCACTTGTTAATCAAAAGTTAGTCTTGATGGAGATGGGCTTAAAGATGCCATCCAGGAAGTTTGATGATGAGAGCTTCAGATTGCGTCGTACGTCAGACCAATTTGAAGACATGGGTGCCACACCGGGTCGTACGCTAGACCGTATAGTGAGTCATCCATTAGGCTGTCGACTTCACTGGGGATAAAGGATCAGAATGGATCATACGCTAGATCATATCTGAGTTGCAGAATGAGCCGTACGTTAGGCTGTGTCTGACGAAATAAGACTCGGAATGGATCATACGCTAGACCGTATCCGAGTTGCAGAATGAGCCGTACGTTAGGCTGTCTCTGACGAAGTAAGGATCAGAATGGATCGTACGCTAGGTCGTATCTGAGTTGCAGAATGAGCCGTACGTTAGGCTGTATCTGAAGAAGAAAGTAGTCGTACGCTAGACTACACCTCGGAATGTACCGTACGCTAGGTAGTATCTAAGGAATTGAAGATCCAAATGGGTCGTACGCTAGACCGTATTGGAGTTGCAGAATGAGCCGTACGTTAGGCTGTATCTGAAGAAGAAAGTAGTCGTACGCTAGACTACACCCCGGAATATATCGTACGCTAGGTAGTACCTGAGGATTGAAGATCAGAATGGATCGTATGTTAGATCGTATCTGAGTTGCAGAATGAGCCGTACGTTAGGCTGTATCTGAAAAAGAAAGTAGTCGTACGCTAGACTACACCCCGGAATGTACCGTACGCTAGGTAGTATCTGAGGATTTGAAGATCCAAATGGGTCGTACGCTAGACCGTATTGGAGTTGCAGAATGAGCCGTACGTTAGGTTGTATCTGAAGAAAGTAGTCGTACGTTAGACTACACCTCGGAATGTACCGTACGCTAGGTAGTATCTGAGGAATGAAGATCCAAATGGGTCGTACGTTAGACCGTATTGGAGTTGCAGAATGAGCCGTACGTTAGGTTGTATCTGAAGAAAGTAGTGGTACGTTAGACTACACCTCGGAATGTACCGTACGCTTGGTGGTATCTGAGGAATGAAGATCCAAATGGGTCGTACGTTAGACCGTATTGGAGTAGTTGAAGAAATCATATGTTGGGCTGAATCAGAATAAACCGTACGTTAGGCTATATCTGATAGTATTTGTATACGCTGTATTTGCAGTAAATGTCTGGGATGGGCTTAAAGATGCCATCATTAGGAGAATGTCAGGATGCTTGCCAGAATGAATGTTTATATGGAATATATCTGAAAGATGTATCTGGATCTTGAATGTGATTGATAAAGGTGTCTTCCTGAATGGACCTTTTATTTTGACTATATCAGGAGGATAATTAACCTGAAAAGAAAAGTTAGCTTCATGCCATGTCATGATGCATGAGATGTTTTATACTTTTGAAAATAAATGCGAATGTTGTATGCATGCGTATGCCGTGAAATGATGTAATGAATGAATTATGCGTCCGAGAAGTTCTGCCAGGGGAAAATGAATCCCGAGATTCCGGTCGAAGACATTTGTGTTGATGACCCTTTCTCAGCTGGGGGTATTTGATTTCTGTCTGATGGTAGAAATATTCAACAGAAGCCTGGCTGGGGATGGAAGAGATGACCAGTCTGTCTAGTACTGCCAATTTCTTCTGGGGAATAACTGGCTTTGCTGGGGAATAGAATTAGCAACGGATTCATTGGAAAGCATGGTTAGACCTTCTCCTCGATCCCGAAGTCTTTTAGTAATCGTTATTTCTATTTTATGCATGTATTTTTGGTAAACATCGATCATATTCAAATGCATATATTAATTCAAATTAAATCAATGGACGTTTACGCAAACAAAACAGAGAAAGTAAAACAAAAGCATCTTTTTGGAAATAAAATTGTATTGATTCTGAAAGAGGGCCTATAAACAGGAAATTTGGATACAAGGAGACAGAAATCCTAGTAAGAGGAAATTGTCGAGAAAACAAAGAAAAAGCTATGAAGAAAAAAAGTCCTATTGATTTTAATTCTGCCACTGTCATTATGTCTTCAAGCATCTCATCTCCTGCTGTCGGATAGAAGTGATTGGCTTGTTCAGTCCCTTTGGCTTGGGTGAAGCTGACTGAGAACGGGACATAGTCATACGCTTTAATCCCTAATTTTTGCCTGGACCGCCTTTTCAGGTTTTCAGTCCACCAAGATACCCTTTTTTGCCCAAGCCGCCTTTTCAGGTTTTCGACTTGCCGGGTGTACATTTTTTTATATGTTTATCCCTAATTTTTGCCCGAACCCTTTTGGTTCGCCGGGATGCCCTTACTTTTGCCTAGATACGTTGACCTAGCGGGTCTCTTTTATGCGTAGTATTTTTTAACTATGTCCGCGTTCACGGGATGCGGGAAGTCTTCGCCATCCATTGTAGTGAGCATCATGGCTCCACCAGAGAATACCTTCTTAACTACAAATGGCCCTTCGTATGTGGGAGTCCATTTGCCTCTGGGATCACCTTGTGGTAGAATGATACGCTTTATCACCAAGTCGCCAACTTGATACACCTGTCTTTTGACCTTTTTGTTAAATGCCTGGGTCATGCGCTTCTGATATATCTGCCCATGACAAACAACCGCGAGTCTTTTCTCATCAATCAAATTTATCTGATCGAGTCGAGTCTGAATCCATTCATCCTCGTCTAAACCTGCCTCTTTCATGATTCTTAGAGAGGGAATCTGAACTTCCACTGGTAAGACGGCTTCCATTCCGTAGACCAAAGAGAAAGGAGTTGCCCCTGTCGAAGTGCGCACTGAAGTGCGATAACCATGAAGAGCAAACGGTAACATCTCATGCCATTCTTTATATGTTACTGTCATCTTTTGTATAATCTTCTTAATATTCTTATTAGCAGCTTCTACGGCGCCATTCATCTTTGGCCGGTACGGAGAAGAGTTATGGTGTTTTATCTTGAACTGCGTGCAGAGTTCAGTAATCATCTTGTTGTTCAAATTAGTGCCATTGTCAGTGATGACTCTTTCGGGGATGCCATATCGACAAATAAGATTATTCTTGATGAATCGTGCCACCACATTCTTGGTGACAGAAGCAAATGAGGCTGCCTCTACCCACTTTGTAAAGTAATCAATAGCAACAAGGATGAAACGATGTCCATTAGAAGCAATAGGTTTAATTTCTCCAATCATATCAATGCCCCACATGGCAAAGGGCCAAGGTGCTGTCAACACGTTCAATGGAGCAGGAGGCACATGTACTTTATCCGCATAGATCTGGCACTTGTGACAAGTTCTGGATGATGGTGGCAATCAGCTTCCATGGTAGACCAATAATACCCTGATCTCAGAATCTTCTTGGCCATCGTATGTCCACTAGAGTGAGTCCCAAAGATACCGTCGTGCATGTCTTCCATGATCTTTTCTGCTTCTTTTTTGTCCACACAGCGCAGCAAAGTCGAATCATGATTACGTTTGTATAGTACTCCATTACTCAAAAAGAATTTAGCGGAGAACCTCCTCAGAAATTTTCTGTCATTGATGGATGCCCCTTCAGGGTATTCCTGAGTTTCTAAATATCTCTTTACTTCGTGGGACTAAGGTTTCTCTTCTACTTCGTCAGCGTTAAGTTCATAACAGTATGCTGGTTCATCTAATCGTTCAATGGTGATCATGGGAGCTTCATTGTCCCATCTGACTCTGAACATAGATGACATGGTAGCCAATGCGTCTGCCAACTGATTCTCTTCTCGTGGAATATGTTCGAATGTAATCTTTTCAAAGTATGGGATTAACGTCAACACCCGTTCTCGATAAGGGATGAGATTCAGATGTTTAGTGTCCCATTCTCCTTTGATCTGACTGGTTACTAAGGCTGAGTCTCTGTACACACTCAAAAACTTGATTCTCAGGTCCATGGCAGCCCTGAGTCCCAAAATACATGCTTCATACTCAGCCATATTGTTGGTACAATCAAAACATAGTCTAGCAGTGAAAGGCGTATGGCAACCCTCGGGGGAAATGATTACAACACCAACACCATTGCCCAATGCATTAGAAGATCCATCAAAAACCATAGTCCATCGGGATCCCAGTTCGGGTCCTTCGTCCGGTCCAGGTTCTTCATAATCAGTAACAAACATGACATCCTCATCTGGGAACTCAAAATTCATAGATCGGTAATCATCAACTGCTTGATGAGCCAGATGTATTGGATATCATACTCTGTTAAAATCATCTGCCATCTTGCTATTCTTCCGGAGAGGGCAGGTTTCTCGAATACATATTTGATAGGATCCATCTTAGAAATCAATAAAGTGGTATGATTCAACATATACTGTCTTAGTCGGCGAGCAGCCCAAGCCAAAGCATAACAAGTTTTCTCGAGCAATGAGTATCTTGTTTCACAGTCGGTAAACTTTTTGCTAAGGTAGTATATGGCATGCTCTTTTCGACCAGACTCGTCATGTTGCCCCAATACACACCCCATCGAATTTTCCAACACGGTCAAATACATGATTAGAGGTCTTCCTTCAACTGGTGGCATTAGAATTGGAGGTTCTTGGAGATACTTCTTGATTTTGTCGAAAGCTTCTTGACATTCATCATTCCATATCATCTCTTGATTTTTCCTCAGTAATTTGAAGATGGGCTTGCAAGTAGCAGTCAAATGGGAGATAAATCGGGCAATGTAATTCAAACGTCCCAAGAAACCTCTGACTTCTTTATCCGTACGGGGAACTGGCATTTCTCGAATAGCTCTCACCTTGGCCGGGTCCACCTCAATTTCTTTACTACTGACAACAAAGCCCAAGAGTTTACCGGATCTTACTCCAAAGGTGCATTTGTTCGGGTTCAATCTCAACTTGTATTTCTTCAACCTCTCAAACAGTTTGTATAAATGATCGAGATGTTCTTCTTCAGTATGAGATCTGGCTATCATGTCATCCACATATACCTCTATTTCATGATGGATCATGTCATGGAACAAAACCACCATAGCACGCTGGTATGTTGCCCCTGCATTCTTTAAACCGAATGGCATTACTTTGTAACAGAAAGTGCCCCATTGCGTCATAAACGTAGTTTTCTCCATGTCTTCAGGCGCCATCTTGATCTGGTTATAACCCGAGAATCCATCCATGAAGGAGAATACCTTATGTTGAGCGGTGTTATCTACCAGAACATCAATGTGCGGAAGTGGAAAGTCGTCTTTGGGACTCGCTTTATTCAAATCTCTGTAATCTACACACATTCGCACCTTACCATCCTTCTTCGGCACCGGCACCACATTAGCAACCCATTGAGGATAAGTAACAGCTAGAAAACCGACATTGAACTGTTTCATAACTTCGGCTTTGATTTTCTCGGACATTTCAGGACGCATGCGATGAACCTTTTGCTTAACAGGGTGACAATCCTCCTTCATCGGCAAACGATGTACTACTATATCAGTATCCAGTCCTGGCATGTCTTCATAAGACCAAGCAAAAATCTCAATATAGTCATGTAACATCTGAATCAATCTTTCCTTGATACTGTCTCCCAAGCCTGCTCCTATTTTGACTTCTTTCTTGTCTACTTCAGTACCCAGATTTACAACTTCGATTGATTCCTCATGCGGCTGTATAGTCTTTTCTTCTTGCAGTACCAGTCTGGCAAGCTCTTCAGGTACTTCACAATCTTCCTCACTTCCATCCTCGGCTTGGTAGATCGGATTTTCAAAGTCATAATTAACAGTAGCAGAACTATTATTAACAGGATCTAGAGTGGATATGGATCTGCAATTCGTTATGTGAGTGTGTGTAAGAAAACATAGCTTGTTTGAAAGATGACAGGAAAGATAAAGAGCGCAATATTTGAATGCAAAACGTCCATTGATTTATTGAATGTGAATATGCTTATGAAAATGACAAAACCCTTAACAAATTAGCTATTGTGCCCCGGGCATAGACACAATGCTTTAAGAAGTTCAATCGTAAAAATTTAAAAATTTGCAACACTAAAATAGACAATAACAATTACTCCTGACTAAAGGAAATCGAGATAGTGTCTTCAGCCTTCCAATTATTGAGTCCGTCACCAATTGTTGGGAAAATCCAGCTATCCAAGTCACCATCGCTATCAGCATCTTCTACAGCATTAATCTGATCTTTGACCATCCTTTCAGAGTTAAATCCCAGGCCAGACTTATCAGACTTGTACGGTACATCGATCAGTTGACCCCAGCCAGTACGACCACCATCTTCAACCACGGCTTGAGCATCTTTCAGAGAAATCATGGCAGGAGGAGCACGAATAACCTTGGGCACAAGGGGAGTTGGCTTAAGAACAGGACTGGTCGGAGGAACTACTTCAAATGACTGAGAAGGAGTCTCAAAGAATTCACCATCCATCTCGACGTATCTGAAGGCCTGCACACTACTGACAATATACTCTTCTTCCCCACACACAGTGACGATCTTACCCTCTATTGGATACCTCAGCTTTTGATGGAGAGACGAAGCTACAGCACTTGCCCCATGAATCCAAGGGCGTCCCAGCAAGCAGGAATAGGCAGGACGAATGTTCATTACGTGAAAGATAGTGTTGAAAACCTGAGGTCCTATCTTGATAGGGAGAACCACTTCACCATGGACAACACTCTTCGCACCATCGTAAGCACGCACCACAACGTCACTAGGCTTCAGTTCAATGCTTTTACAGACAAGCTTATCGAGTACCGCTTTCGGTAGCACATTCAAAGAAGAGCCATTATCGATCAACACATGAGCCAAGGTGATCCCCTTACACTCAATGGAGATGTGCAGAGCTTTGTTATGATTCTTTCCTGCTGGTGTCAGATCAGCATCGGAAAAGCCTAGGCCATTGTCAACAGTCAGGTTAGCAACATAGTTTTCGAACTGATCGACAGATGTCTCCTGAGGTACATGAGCGGTCTCCAGGAATTTTATCAATGCATTGGCATGAGATTCAGAAGATAACAACAAGGATAACATCGAAATTTTAGGCGGAGTATGCCCCAACTGTTCTACCACATCAAAATCACTCTTGCGGATGATTTTCAGCATTTCTTCCATTTCCTGTTTGGCAACATCTTCGGTAATAACTTCGACCGGTGTCCTTGACTGAGAAGGATTGATTGATGGTTCCTTTCCTTGAGTTTCAGGGGCGGGCGGTGAGATTTCTGGAGAGAAGATCCTTCCACTTTGGGTAATTTTACTAGTCCTAACAATGTCATTAGGATTAGCAGAATTATCCACTTGCTTTATGCCATGGATGTAAACATCACCTCCATAATTCCACGGAATGGCTTTGCTTGAGGAATACGGTATTGGGCCAGGTGCAGTAATAATTAGGGGAGCTACCTTGGGCTCCGCAGTAATCTTCACAGGCACTCTAGTAGCGGTAATCTTCACTGGCACTTTGGACCTAGCAATCACAGATATTTCTTCAACAGGGTTTTCCACCTTAGGAATCTTTTCAAAGAGAATTGTACGATCGTCCATCAGCCGTTGAATACCATTCCTCAATTTCAGGCAATCATTGGGTCGGAGTATACAGAGATTGCAAGTTTCAGCACAACCTGGAAATAAACCAGCTTGCAATAAATTCTTCTTGATGATCGGGAGAGGAGATGTTAAGTCCGCTACAGCAGTAATGTGAGAATTGTCATCCACAACATTAACAGTCTTGTCATGATTAGGCATAGGTGCAGTGATGACATTGGGAGTCTCCGGAGGATCAAATTCGATTTCTCCCGCGTCGATCATATCCTGAATCTTATTCTTCAACAACCAGCAATCGTTGGTATCATGCCCGGGGCTATCAGAGTGATATGCACACTTGGCATTGGGATTATAACGAGGAGAAGCAGTGTTGAGATTCGCAGGAGGGCCTCTGAGGGTAATTAAATTTTCCTTTAGCATACCCTGCAGTGCTTGTGCTAAAGTCATATTGATCTTGGTAAACTGCCTTCTTGGCCTGTCTTGTCTGTGCTGGAAGTTTTGAGATGGCGGTGCTGCAATCGTAACTGCTCCAACGGTATGGTCACGGTTTTTCTTGTTATGACCCCTTTCACCGTACACAGCATTTGATTCATTCTTCCCCTGATAGGACTTTTTGGTGCTTGCAGAGGTAGCTTCCTGTATCTTTCCACTTCGAATGCCGCTTTCAACACGTTCACCTGTCAATATGAGTTCAGTGAAACCCGATGAGGAACTTCCCAATAGGTGGCTGTAGAATGGGCCAGTCAGTGTACTCATGAACATGTCCACTAACTCTCGATCAGTCATAGAGGGTTTGACTCTGCCAGCCAAATCTCTCCATTTTTGAGCATATTCTTTGAAGCCTTCTTTAGATCCCATAGTCATATTCTGCAACTGTAGCCGAGTAGGCGCCAATTCAGAATTATACTGGTAGTGCTTGTAGAAAGTTGTCGCTAAATCAGTCCAGGTGCGGATGTTAGAGCTCTCGAGCTGATAATACCACTCCAACTGTGTGCCAGACAGACTCTCTTGGAAGAAATGGATCCACAGCTTCCTATCAGTGGTATACGGCTGAATCTTTCTCACGTAAGCTCTCAGATGCATCTGAGGACAAGATGCCCCATCGTACTTAGTGAAAGTAGGGATCTTGAATTTGCGAGGAATGACCACATCAGAGACCAGCCCCAAGCTTTCGAAATCCAGACCGGGCGCCTTCTGGCCCTCCATAGCTAGCATACGTTCTTCCAGCAACTTGTACTTATCATCCTTCGGAGAGTACTGTTCATCTTCATAACCTTCATCGCCGTCCTCGTGGTTGAAAGGATCAACATCCTCATCTTCCGAATCATTTTCTGTCTCCTCTTCTTGATCCTTCGGAAGTCTAATCTTGACTCCTGCAGCCTGTCCTTTAAGCCTTCTTCCCGGGTTAATGTAACTCATAGGTTTCTTGTCTTTCTTCTTCTCGAGCAAGAGAGCCTTCAGTTCCTCCTGCCCCTTGGATAAGTTCAGGATCAACTCCTGGAATTGAGCATTCTGAGCCTGGAGATCTTTGACAGTTTGTTCGAGGGCCATTTTTCTGTTTGCAATCGGAAGACCGTGAGAATATTGATCCTTTAGAAAACCTGTTATGCAATGTTATGTTATGCTATGCAATGTATGAAATGTTTTCAAGGACTTTTGGAATTTAACTTTGCGTAAACCACCAAAAAAAAGGAAACTTTTATTAATAATTTTTAATCAATATTCATTACAATAAATAATAAAATACAATAAAAGCTCAAGTCTCCCAGGGGCGGCTTCTTTTTGGGCGAAGATATGCGTTGAGTCTTCGTTCCTCATTAAGCTGGCTGGTGAGCTCTAACACTTTCTTCCTTTCAGCACAGAACTGAGCTTCAAAAGTATCCCTTTCCTCTCTCAATTGGATCCAGGATTTCTTTAATTCTTCAACATTGGTAGGCATATCTGGATAAGGAACGATCTGAGGAGTACCTCCTTCAACTTCTGGTTCAACAATCAGCGGTCCGACTGCAAGATATGGCATGACAAGTTCACGAGCTCTGGCGCGTACCCATCTGAGATAAGGTTCCATAGGAATAGAGTTTTTCTGTCCTAAAGTGCCTTTTTTCACCATGCCCCAAGCTCGTACAAACCTTTGACGGAGACCTTGGGAATCGTTGTCATATTCAAACACCGTGCCTTGGATAATTATTTCATGTGGACCATCTCTTTGAGCACAACCAAACTGACATAGGGCTGAAGCAGGATTATAAGTAATACCTCCTCTTATCCCCATGAGTGGTACATTAGAGAATTCTCCACAACGGTCAATGATGATAACATTTTCTTTGAGATGAGGACACCAACGGATGTCTGAATGGGAGAGCGACATTATCCTTTGAGACCATTTCAAATTCTGCTCATTCTTCAAGACTGATTGAGGAAGGTGCAAAATAAACCACCTAGATAATAAAGGTATGCAGCACATGAGAGTCCCTTGCCTCTTCATAGTACGAGTGTGAAAGGAATGCAAAATGTCTCCAAGCAAGGTGGGCACCGGATTATGAGTGAGAAATATCTTAATAGCATTCATGTCTATGAATTGATCTGGGTTAGGAAATAACACCAAACCGTAGATTAGTAATGCTAGGACATCTTCGAAAGCATGGACATTCATAACTTTTAAGAATTCTCGGGCCTTATTTATCAGAAATTTGGCAAGTAAACCCTTAATTCCACTTCTTGTTACCCAATTGGTTTCAATGTCGGACTT
The DNA here is from genome assembly GCF_024323335.1 of Lathyrus oleraceus. Classification (NCBI taxonomy): domain Eukaryota; kingdom Viridiplantae; phylum Streptophyta; class Magnoliopsida; order Fabales; family Fabaceae; genus Lathyrus; species Lathyrus oleraceus. Next base: position 146,992,421 of record NC_066580.1, read on the forward strand.
TGTCATGTGTAAAGCCGCGGCAACTTCTTCAGACTTCGAAATCTTTTCTAAACCACTGAAAGGTGTTTGATCAAGATTAGGTATCCCAAGCAGCCTGGAAAATTCTTCTAATGTGGGTACCAACTGATAATCTAGGAATGTGAAGCAATGATGTTTAGGATCGAAGAACTGGAATAGGACTCTCATCATATCTTCTTTGAAACCAATGGTAACCAAATTAAGGAGAGAACCATGTTTCTTGATGAACTGGGCCTGATCGGGAAGTTCTGACACTAAATCCTTGAGTTGAGGAGAGATGGCTACAAAATTGATCCGGATGGTCTTCCTGGGAGCCATAGCCTTACAAAACAGAGCAACGTTAAATCCCTAAGTCCTTGAAATGATTAGTACACTGCCATGATGTTATGATGTTATGATGTTAAATAAGTAACAAGCACAAACAAGTCACATAACAATCATTCCTAGGTTTTGAGGCCTGCATGAGTTCCATAGGTAAGTACCCTCCCCACTGAAGTTTGGTTGGTTCAACCTGTCCTAGAATAGTAACCGGGTTCTAGAAGGATCTCAAATCATTGACCTTTCCTTAAGTCCACTTCAGTGCAACACCAAGTGGTTGACCAAAGCTTCCCTAAAGTCCAATCTCAAAGAGTGTAGTATCGAGTCTCAACCAACCCCAGTCGGAACCGAAGTCAGTTATCTCACTACTTTCTAATGGCTAGGATGAGTCAATTAGGGTTCTAAAGGTCTGGTTAACGCTTTGATGACACCACGCGGACGCCAAATTTTTCCTCAAGTAAACATGAGGAACATCAGGACATCCAAAGTGTCACGTTAACCGTAGCCATCATTTTAACCATTCCAGTATACGCCGGATAGTCGCGATGATCTCTTGCTACTTACCTAAGGTACACTAGATCCGGGTGTAGGATCTTTCACTCAAGCATAAAATCCCCAGCAGAGTCGCCAGTTCTGTCATACGGTGAACTGACTTTGTGTGTTTTTGCTTTGGAAAGCAAATGTCGCGGATAGCAAGAGTCGCCACCGACTTTTCTTTTATCCAATAAGGAAAGGTGGGAAAGAACAGGAAAGACCTTGATTAGATTTTGGGTTCGGGAAGTATATTATACAAAGGGAAGGTGTTAGCACCCTTTGTATCCATGGTTATCCATGGGCTCTTAATTGCTTAATCACTTATGTTTTTCTTGTTTGAAAAAGTGTTTGAGAAATGTTTAGAAAATGTTTTGAAAAGAGAGTTTAACTTTGTAATGATTCTTGTACGAATGTATACAAAGTGTTTATCTCGTTTAACTTTGAAAGTTGTTTAGAAAAATATAACTCGGTAATGATTCTAGTACGAATGTATACCAAGTGGTGATTTTCTAAAAGATGTTTTGAAAGGTGTGAGGGGTGAAAAGTATTTTAAGTTGTGAGTAAGCATTTAAGAGTTATACCTACCCAAGGTCTTTATGGGCATTTCCTATCCTTATGAGGGTAAAACTGTCCTTACTATTGAGAAGTAAGTAGTCTTATCCCTTTGGAGGTAAAGGGACATCGTAGGGTCATCGATCAGCCATTGAAGGCAACATTTGTAAGGATACCTTAGCATTCGAAGGGACAATCGTCATTTAACCGTAGGCTACAACGAAGGGTCATCGAGGGACAAAATCATATATTCGTAGGCAACATCCGAGGGACTATGATTTATTTTATAGGGACATGACGATTTAATCGAAGGGTCTTTGCTAAGTGTACCCCCACATTCGCGGGACATGACCGTAATACCGTAATACCGTAAGGCAACAAAAAGAGGGCCAAGATCACATATTCAAAGTTAATATTTTATAATTAATTAGGTAATTAGGATGAATCTCCTCATTATAATCAATTAGGTAATTAGGATGAATCTCCACATTATAATCAATTACGTAATTAGGATGAATCTCCACAAGGGTATCCCACAAATAAAGTGGAATACCTAGCAAGCTACCTTTTCCGGGAGTATGCGAACCCTTACAAAATTCAGCAAACAGGTCAGAATACCAAATCAGGGTGCAATCGAGAGTTGCACCAAACAAAAGGAATCACGACAGTAATAGTGTCGAGTAAACAATGCATGGTTACAATAAAACATGTCAGATGAGCGAAGATCAAAACAAAAAAAAAAATCAGCGACTGTCATGTTCGCTGCTGCCTCGCCTAGCGAGGGCTTAGCGAACGCTCGCTGCAGGTTCGCTCGGTGATGTGCTAGCGAACGACTGCGGGTTTTGAGTTTAATGGCAGTACGATTTCAGCAGGCTCCAAACCCTATGGCATCCACTACAGAGATTACATGGTTAAACATTCAAGATATCCATGCATACATAAATCCACATGCAAAACCTCAAATATATTTATGAATTCAATTATAATATCACATGTAAGTTGGGAGCATAAAGCGGTAATGGTAGTGCAAACCTGTTTGCAATTGAATTGCAACGTTGAATTGGCAGATCACTCTTAGGGTTGGTGCCGGTTTCAGCTGGGCGGAGGTAACCTTTGTGCAGATGAGTTTCCTTCAGGGTTTCCTTTAGGGTTGCTCTGAATTCCCTGGGTTAGCCTCCAGGGTTTGCTGTCTATGCTAGGGTTTCTGTCTGTCTCCTCTCCGTCTTCCTCCTCTTTTTCTGAATGAGGTCTTGGTATTTATAATGATTTTTTGTGACCTAATGGGCTCAGAATGAAGCCCAGAATTTCTGGTGTTCACAAGCTTCGCTAGGCGAGTGGTGTAGCGAAGGGTTCGCTAGGCGAAGGATTTGCTCGCCTAGCGAGCATGCCAGTTTGAGCCATTTTATGGATTTGGCCACCTGTGAGTTGAGTCTTTGTTCTTTTAAGATCAGTACCTTGAACAATGAGTTGGAGTGCCTTGAAGAATATCTTGGAAGATTAACGGGCAAATTTTGGGGTATGACAGTTGCCCCTGTTCAATATTCTTGAACCGAGAGAGTTAAAATGGTATGTACGCCATTCGTGGTCTGGAGGTGGAAGATTATTGAACACTAGAATGCCCCAAAAATTTGCACTTGTTAATCAAAAGTTAGTCTTGATGGAGATGGGCTTAAAGATGCCATCCAGGAAGTTTGATGATGAGAGCTTCAGATTGCATCGTACGTCAGACCAATTTGAAGACATGGGTGCCACACCGGGTCGTACGCTAGACCGTATAGTGAGTCATCCATTAGGCTGTCGACTTCACTGGGGATAAAGGATCAGAATGGATCATACGCTAGATCATATCTGAGTTGCAGAATGAGCCGTACGTTAGGCTGTGTCTGACGAAATAAGACTCGGAATGGATCGTACGCTAGACCGTATCCGGGTTGCAGAATGAGCCGTACGTTAGGCTGTATCTGACGAAGTAAGGATCAGAATGGATCGTACGCTAGGTCGTATCTGAGTTGCAGAATGAGCCGTACGTTAGGCTGTATCTGAAGAAGAAAGTAGTCGTACGCTAGACTACACCTCGGAATGTACCGTACGCTAGGTAGTATCTGAGGAATTGAAGATCCAAATGGGTCGTACGCTAGACCGTATTGGAGTTGCAGAATGAGCCGTACGTTAGGCTGTATCTGAAGAAGAAAGTAGTCGTACGCTAGACTACACCCCGGAATATACCGTACGCTAGGTAGTATCTGAGGATTGAAGATCAGAATGGATCGTACGTTAGATCGTATCTGAGTTGCAGAATGAGTCGTACCTTAGGCTGTATCTGAAAAAGAAAGTAGTCGTACGCTAGACTACACCCCGGAATGTACCGTACGCTAGGTAGTATCTGAGGATTTGAAGATCCAAATGGGTCGTACGCTAGACCGTATTGGAGTTGCAGAATGAGCCGTACGTTAGGCTGTATCTGAAGAAAGTAGTCGTACGTTAGACTACACCTCGGAATGTACCGTACGCTAGGTAGTATCTGAGGAATGAAGATCCAAATGGGTCGTACGTTAGACCGTATTGGAGTAGTTGAAGAAATCATATGTTGGGCTGAATCAGAATAAACCGTACGTTAGGCTATATCTGATAGTATTTGTATACGCTGTATTTGCAGTAAATGTCTGGGATGGGCTTAAAGATGCCATCATTAGGAGAATGTCAGGATGCTTGCCAGAATGAATGTTTATATGGAATATATCTGAAAGATGTATCTGGATCTTGAATGTGATTGATAAAGGTGTCTTCCTGAATGGACCTTTTATTTTGACTATATCAGGAGGATAATTAACCTGAAAAGAAAAGTTAGCTTCATGCCATGTCATGATGCATGAGATGTTTTATACTTTTGAAAATAAATGCGAATGTTGTATGCATGCGTATGCCGTGAAATGATGTAATGAATGAATTATGCGTCCGAGAAGTTCTGCCAGGGGAAAATGAATCCCGAGATTCCGGTCGGAGACATTTGTGTTGATGACCCTTTCTCAGCTGGGGGTATTTGATTTCTGTCTGATGGTAGAAATATTCAACAGAAGCCTGGCTGGGGATGGAAGAGATGACCAGTCTGTCTAGTACTGCCAATTTCTTCTGGGGAATAACTGGCTTTGCTGGGGAATAGAATTAGCAACGGATTCATTGGAAAGCATGGTTAGACCTTCTCCTCGATCCCGAAGTCTTTTAGTAATCGTTATTTCTATTTTATGCATGTATTTTTGGTAAACATCGATCATATTCAAATGCATATATTAATTCAAATTAAATCAATGGACGTTTACGCAAACAAAACAGAGAAAGTAAAACAAAAGCATCTTTTTGGAAATAAAATTGTATTGATTCTGAAAGAGGGCCTATAAACAGGAAATTTGGATACAAGGAGACAGAAATCCTAGTAAGAGGAAATTGTCGAGAAAACAAAGAAAAAGCTATGAAGAAAAAAAGTCCTATTGATTTTAATTCTGCCACTGTCATTATGTCTTCAAGCATCTCATCTCCTGCTGTCGGATAGAAGTGATTGGCTTGTTCAGTCCCTTTGGCTTGGGTGAAGCTGACTGAGAACGGGACATAGTCATACGCTTTAATCCCTAATTTTTGCCTGGACCGCCTTTTCAGGTTTTCAGTCCACCAGGATACCCTTTTTTGCCCAAGCCGCCTTTTCAGGTTTTCGACTTGCCGGGTGTACATTTTTTTATATGTTTATCCCTAATTTTTGCCCGAACCCTTTTGGTTCGCCGGGATGCCCTTACTTTTTCCTAGATACGTTGACCTAGCGGGTCTCTTTTATGCGTAGTATTTTTTAACTATGTCCGCGTTCACGGGATGCGGGAAGTCTTCGCCATCCATTGTAGTGAGCATCATGGCTCCACCAGAGAATACCTTCTTAACTACAAATGGCCCTTCGTATGTGGGAGTCCATTTGCCTCTGGGATCACCTTGTGGTAGAATGATACGCTTTATCACCAAGTCGCCAACTTGATACACCTGTCTTTTGACCTTTTTGTTAAATGCCTGGGTCATGCGCTTCTGATATATCTGCCCATGACAAACAACCGCGAGTCTTTTCTCATCAATCAAATTTATCTGATCGAGTCGAGTCTGAATCCATTCATCCTCGTCTAAACCTGCCTCTTTCATGATTCTTAGAGAGGGAATCTGAACTTCCACTGGTAAGACGACTTCCATTCCGTAGACCAAAGAGAAAGGAGTTGCTCCTGTCGAAGTGCGCACTGAAGTGCGATAACCATGAAGAGCAAACGGTAACATCTCATGCCATTCTTTGTATGTTACTGTCATCTTTTGTATAATCTTCTTAATATTCTTATTAGCAGCTTCTACGGCGCCATTCATCTTTGGCCGGTACGGAGAAGAGTTATGGTGTTTTATCTTGAACTGCGTGCAGAGTTCAGTAATCATCTTGTTGTTCAAATTAGTGCCATTGTCAGTGATAACTCTTTCGGGGATGCCATATCGACAAATAAGATTATTCTTGATGAATCGTGCCACCACATTCTTGGTGACAGAAGCAAATGAGGCTGCCTCTACCCACTTTGTAAAGTAATCAATAGCAACAAGGATGAAACGATGTCCATTAGAAGCAATAGGTTTAATTTCTCCAATCATATCAATGCCCCACATGGCAAAGGGCCAAGGTGCTGTCAACACGTTCAATGGAGCAGGAGGCACATGTACTTTATCCGCATAGATCTGGCACTTGTGACAAGTTCTGGATGATGGTGGCAATCAGCTTCCATGGTAGACCAATAATACCCTGATCTCAGAATCTTCTTGGCCATCGTATGTCCACTAGAGTGAGTCCCAAAGATACCGTCGTGCATGTCTTCCATGATCTTTTCTGCTTCTTTTTTGTCCACACAGCGCAGCAAAGTCGAATCATGATTACGTTTGTATAGTACTCCATTACTCAAAAAGAATTTAGCGGAGAACCTCCTCAGAAATTTTCTGTCATTGATGGATGCCCCTTCAGGGTATTCCTGAGTTTCTAAATATCTCTTTACTTCGTGGGACCAAGGTTTCTCTTCTACTTCGTCAGCGTTAAGTTCATAACAGTATGCTGGTTCATCTAATCGTTCAATGGTGATCATGGGAGCTTCATTGTCCCATCTGACTCTGAACATAGATGACATGGTAGCCAATGCGTCTGCCAACTGATTCTCTTCTCGTGGAATATGTTCGAATGTAATCTTTTCAAAGTATGGGATTAACGTCAACACCCGTTCTCGATAAGGGATGAGATTCAGATGTTTAGTGTCCCATTCTCCTTTGATCTGACTGATTACTAAGGCTGAGTCTCCGTACACACTCAAAAACTTGATTCTCAGGTCCATGGCAGCCCTGAGTCCCAAAATACATGCTTCATACTCAGCCATATTGTTGGTACAATCAAAACATAGTCTAGCAGTGAAAGGCGTATGGCAACCCTCGGGGGAAATGATTACAACACCAACACCATTGCCCAATGCATTAGAAGATCCATCAAAAACCATAGTCCATCGGGATCCCAGTTCGGGTCCTTCGTCCGGTCCAGGTTCTTCATAATCAGTAACAAACATGACATCCTCATCTGGGAACTCAAAATTCATAGATCGGTAATCATCAACTGCTTGATGAGCCAGATGATCGGCTAACACGCTTCCTTTGATTGCTTTCTGAGTAATGTATTGGATATCATACTCTGTTAAAATCATCTGCCATCTTGCTATTCTTCCGGAGAGGGCAGGTTTCTCGAATACATATTTGATAGGATCCATCTTAGAAATCAATAAAGTGGTATGATTCAACATATACTGTCTTAGTCGGCGAGCAGCCCAAGGCATGCTCTTTGCACAACAAGTTTTCTCGAGCAATGAGTATCTTGTTTCACAGTCGGTAAACTTTTTGCTAAGGTAGTATATGGCATGCTCTTTTCGACCAGACTCGTCATGTTGCCCCAATACACACCCCATCGAATTTTCCAACACGGTCAAATACATGATTAGAGGTCTTCCTTCAACTGGTGGCATTAGAATTGGAGGTTCTTGGAGACACTTCTTGATTTTGTCGAAAGCTTCTTGACATTCATCATTCCATATCATCTCTTGATTTTTCCTCAGTAATTTGAAGATGGGCTTGCAAGTAGCAGTCAAATGGGAGATAAACCGGGCAATGTAATTCAAACGTCCCAAGAAACCTCTGACTTCTTTATCCGTACGGGGAACTGGCATTTCTCGAATAGCTCTCACCTTGGCCGGGTCCACCTCAATTTCTTTACTACTGACAACAAAGCCCAAGAGTTTACCGGATCTTACTCCTAAGGTGCATTTGTTCGGGTTCAATCTCAACTTGTATTTCTTCAACCTCTCAAACAGTTTGTATAAATGATCGAGATGTTCTTCTTCAGTATGAGATCTGGCTATCATGTCATCCACATATACCTCTATTTCATGATGGATCATGTCATGGAACAAAACCACCATAGCACGCTGGTATGTTGCCCCTGCATTCTTTAAACCGAATGGCATTACTTTGTAACAGAAAGTGCCCCATTGCGTCATAAACGTAGTTTTCTCCATGTCTTCAGGCGCCATCTTGATCTGGTTATAACCCGAGAATCCATCCATGAAGGAGAATACCTTATGTTGAGCGGTGTTATCTACCAGAACATCAATGTGCGGAAGTGGAAAGTCGTCTTTGGGACTCGCTTTATTCAAATCTCTGTAATCTACACACATTCGCACCTTACCATCCTTCTTCGGCACCGGCACCACATTAGCAACCCATTGAGGATAAGAAGTAACAGCTAGAAAACCGACATTGAACTGTTTCATAACTTCGGCTTTGATTTTCTCGGACATTTCAGGACGCATGCGACGAACCTTTTGCTTAACAGGGTGACAATCCTCCTTCATCGGCAAACGATGTACTACTATATCAGTATCCAGTCCTGGCATGTCTTCATAAGACCAAGCAAAAATCTCAATATAGTCATGTAACATCTGAATCAATCTTTCCTTGATACTGTCTCCCAAGCCTGCTCCTATTTTGACTTTTTTCTTGTCTACTTCAGTACCCAGATTTACAATTTCGATTGATTCCTCATGCGGCTGTATAGTCTTTTCTTCTTCCAGTACCAGTCTGGCAAGCTCTTCAGGTACTTCATAATCTTCCTCACTTCCATCCTCGGCTTGGTAGATCGGATTTTCAAAGTCATAATTGTCGCATCCGCGAAAAACAACCGGCGGGCTAAAACAAAACAACACAGAGCCGCCACCGTGCGTTATTTATCCCAAAAGAGGGAAAGGAAACGCTCGAAGTAAACCTGGAAAAGACATGGTCTCGCGACCAAAGAGAGATGGGATCGGGAGTCGGTTATGCGAAGGGAAGGTATTAGCACCCCTACGCATCCGTCGTACTCGACGGGATCCACGCTCAGAAAGATAGAAGAAAGGTTGCTAAACACTGCCCAAAAGAATGCACATACACACTAGAATAAAACACAGATGGAAGAAGAGGGGAAAGGGCTCGCTAGGATATCGCATCCTATGCCTACGTATCTCATCTGGAATGAGAATCAGAGCTTCCGTAGTTCGGCTCACGCACGCCAAACAAAACACACACAGGAAACCGACTGCCAATCGCTGGGCTTATGTCAGACTCCACACAAACAGGCAAACATGGAAACCGAACGCCAATCGCTGGACTTACATCAGATTCCGAACCAACAAACACACACTGGAAACCAACTGCCAATCGCTGGACTTATGTCGGACTCCAAACAACAAACACCACCAAAGGAAACCGACTGTCAATCGCTGGACTTACGTCGGACTCCAAACAAACAGGCAAACATGGAAACCGAACGCCAATCGCTGGACTTACATCAGATTCCGAACCAACAAACACACATTGGAAACCAACTGCCAATCGCTGGACTTATGTCGGACTCCAAACAACAAACACCACTAAAGGAAACCGACTGCCAATCGCTGGACTTACGTCGGACTCCAAACACACACAAAGGGGTAACAGGACGCTGAGTCGTCAAGAAGCAACAACAAAGGTTGAACAAACAAGCTAACAGGGAGTCTGGTACTCGAGCCTGCTAGTTGTCAAGCAAACACACACCAAAAAAAGAAAAAGGGTGCCCGGAGAGACCTCGCACGGTCTCCTGCCTACGTACCTCATCTGGTATGAGGATCAGGGCGACGTAGTTCCCCTTAACAGGGAAAGAAATTCTAACTTAACCAGAGACTAGGAAATGACCAACTAGAAGGGAGACTAACTCGAGCCTAATAGTTATCATGCAAATTCACCATGGTCCTAGGTTAAGGTTTCTAGCTAACTTGCACAGGGAGCAAGCTAAACCTAAACAGCATAAGCAAAGCACAAGAGCAAGCATACACACAAATAGCACACACTATATACAAACAAAGTGGGCTCACACAGGGTTAGGCTTTAGTCAAGGGGTCATGTCAACCTCGACAAACAAGCCACTGTATCAGGGTGAAGTTAGCTCTTAACCCTAACATTGAGAGTTAGGGTGAAGCAGATGAAATAGGAAGTGAGGGGTGTGCCTCACAGCTCTTATCCCTGGCCTGGGAGAGCTTTGAATAATAGAAGGTGTGGGAGTTCAGAAAGTTGGAACTCTTCTCCACAAAGATTAGACTCTATAGATCTTGGGTTAAGATCCACAAGGCATCAACATGTAATGTGAGCCAAGGGATGACACACTGAATAGCAGGAGATGGACTACACATCTCTTGTGTCTGCCAATTGCCTTATCAAAGGACTTGTCCTGCTTAGCACAAAAATAAACACACAAAGACATTGCCTCTTAAGGAGGACTTCAGACAGGTGCCTGGCCACATAACAGGCCAGGTCTTCCAGACTACATGGAGAAGAGAGGTTATACCTAATTGGTTAAGCAACCAAGCACAAGCAAGTTCAAATTGAACTTAAGCAACTAATGTACCTGAAAACAATCTAACTCAGTCAGTATACAACTCAAAAAGTCAAACAGACAATCCAATAGTCAACAGTTAACTGTACATAGTCAAACACACAAAACAACAAGGTGCAAGGCACAAGCTCAACTCAAATGAGCTAAAAGAAACCTACAAAACAAGTCAAGGTTAGTCAACATTCAACAATCAACCAACTTTAAGCAATGTGAATCAATCTCCTCAAGGCCATATGCTCTTTATCCTGAAAACAAAGCTCAAACATAAGCACCAACCACTAGGACAAGGCCTAGGTTCAAAGAGGGAGAAATAATTCAAAACAGAACATGAAAATTGTCAAGAATCAAGCTCAATCAATTAAGAACAATATCCAAGTGGTCCCATGTCAATAGCATCAACCAATTTCATTTCACAAAGCAATCATGGCAAATCATGCAATTTGAAAGCTCATTGAAGCAACAGAATGAACAAATGCATATTAATTCCAAAATGGCTCAATAAATCTCAAGAAAACTCATGGCTAAACAGCACACATCACATGATCATCCTACCAAAATTCAAGGCATTTGGACAAGTTTAAGCATGGAAATCAAATCCATCAATTCAAGGTAAGCAAAACAAGCTCAAATAAGGCATCAAATAGTGCATCAAGTTCACACAAGCCTAAAACAGAATTGACAAATGATAAATGTCCCAAACCAAAGCCACAATAAACTTCAAAGTGTCTAGAATCAATGTACAAAATTACAAGTTCATAGGATAAACATCCAGCATTTCACAAATCATTGAAGTTCATGACTATCAAAAAGTGCACAAATGATCAACCAGCAAAGAAAATCCCAAACAAATCAAAAATGCATCCAACAATTCTACAAAACTTCATGCTCAATCCTAACATCCAGAAGAAGCATCATGCAAAAAATCACATCAATTGGCATTTATTTGGCATGGCAAAGAAAATCAACAATTTGAGCAAGAAATGGTGTGACACACATTGTCACACCTTCATTAACCAGATCATATCTCAACAACCATAAATGAGAAAAATCCAAAATCAACACCAAAAGGTCCCTAAGGATGTCTAGTTTAAGCATGCAAAGTTTCAAGATCATTGGATTAAATCTCATCATTTCACAATCAAAATGGAAACCAAGGTACAAGATAGCACATGTATACACATTCCCTAAGCAAAATTAAAATCCATGCATGCACAATTTCTGGAAAAATCATCATAAAATAGTAGACATCATGAGGAACAACATGCAAAAAATCTCATCTCATTTGGACAATTATTCATGGACTTATGAATTTTTGAAATGGATGAAAAATAAAAAAACATGTGAACAAGCATATAGAACATGGATGAAATAAATGAATCAAAATGCAAAGGCCTGGTTTGGAAATGCTCTCGCCAAGTATCAAAGTGCGTAGGGATTCAAACTAGCGTGCGCTTAAGTGAAACTCTGCGTTTCACTTAAGTCTACATGCCAGCGCAAACCAATTGGGACCAATCAACACGCCACGCTGGCTCCATGCAACCAATACATGAGCGAAAACACTAAAATACATGCAGAAAGCGCGCTACAAGATCAAACCAAGTCCTGGAAATAGAAGTCCTAGGGTTCTTCATGCGTTCATCATAATTTCCAGGCTCAAGAACAAATTGTCACAGAAATCAAAAATGAATACATCATCATGTTCATCTTTCCAAGCACATCAACAATCCATGATCAATTAAGCCTAATTCTCACTAACATGCCTGGATCGAGCAAGATAAGTTTCACACATCAATCTTAAATTCAACCTAACTCACTCATTTCTTGATGAAATTCAATGAAACAAAGCTCAAACTACTCAGGGAGGAACGATCTACAACATGCACATCACAATTTTATGAATTAGAACATTCGAAAACTGACCTTCAATGATGTACAGAAGTGGAATCGGTTGTTTCAAGTCCTGAAATGCAGAAACAGTTGCTCCTCAGCTATTGAATGAATGAATGGATGAAGAATTGGATGCTAATCTCGCACGATTTGTCCAGAAGAGCAAACTGCCATGGATGAGCTTATGCTTCAACAGTCCTTCAACTTGCACGAAATCTCTGGAATCTTGCTTCCAAAATGCTCTTCACTGCTTGTGGATGATGATTTGATCAAGAGCAATGCAATGCCTTTGAGGAAAATTGGAGAAAAGTGAGAGAAAAAGTTTGAAGAGTTTTGAGAACTAGATCTAGATCTGAGCCAAATGAAATATTAATCCTGTTTTCTGTTATGATTATGTTTATATATGGTTTCCTAATGATGTTGCTAATCACAATTAAGCAAATGCAAGTGAACTAAGTAAAAACCAAGTGTTATGCCAAATTGTGCAATTCACCTCTATGCATGGAATGGAGTGCTACAGTGCACGAAATTCACTTGAAATCCACATGAAATGTTGCTTTGGAGCCAAATGCAAGTGGAAAAATGTATGGACAATGCAATATTTTTGAATTTGACTTTTCCCTCCAAAATTCAAATGGAAAGTCAAATATTTTTGTAATGGAAATGCATGATATGTGATGCATGAATTGGATAGTACATGTCAAAACAAGAATGTTGCAAAAAGAACCATCTCATTTGGACTTATGGTTCAAAAGTTATGCACTTGTGAAGTTCAAATTTACTTGGCAAAGATTGATCCATAACTTGCCAACCACACATGGGAAATTCATGTTCTTGGACTTTTTGGAAAGGTGAGAGCAAGATCTTCAACTTTCACGTTGGACAAAATTCCATTTGAAGCTTGCTTGATGATGTAAAATTGAGGAGAAGACCTTTCCATTTTTGGCAATTCCAAATTACAGGTCACTTACTACTTTTGGAAACTTTTCATCTGACCTCAAATTCTTCATTGTTGATGTTTGCCATGTCAAATGAGACTTATATGGACATGAATGAGGCCTTTCTAACCATCTCCCACCTTCAAATCCATGATTGAATTGACAGTTGACTTCTGTTGACTTTCTAGGGTTTTAGATGAATTGCATCTTGACTGATGAGTTTTGAACCTTCAATGCTTGATCAAACCGCTTCAAAATGATCCCCAGGTCACATGAACTCATCTCCTTGCAAAAAGCCCTGATAGACATAATTCAACTGATTAGGGTTGACCAGAGGTCAAAACCCTAATCCCAAGGAATCTGATCAGGCACCATGAACCTTGATGATGATGATGTATCACTTCAACCAAGATAATGATCAATCTCCTTGAGGAACCAAGAAACCCTAATTGAAGCACAAACCCTCAGATGATTAGTGATCAATTCATGAAACCCTCAGGCTTGAATCCTTTAACCTCTTTATCTTCTGAACAAGACTTAGGAGGATGACTTGCTTATTTCCACATGACATGCAAAGATGCAATGACTAATGTCCTAAAAGATGAAATGCAATATGCTAAGCTAGTCCCAAGAGAGGAGGGCAAATTTTGAGGTGTTACGGCTGCCCCTATTCAATCCACTGTGAACCTGTCGATATGAATAGCCTCGGCTTTCAGATGATCAGGGTGAAGAGTGATTGAATACCAAGAACAGACGAACAATTTGCACTCTGATGGGAAATAATTAACAATGCCTGTCAGAATCGGCAAGGAAGCAATCTTGAAAGAAGAATCCGTCTGGCACGGAGAAAATCGGCCTGAATACCGAAACAGAAATATTGGTTTGGATACCAAAATAAATGGTAACACAGGGATAACCATGGCCTGAACGCCGCTCATCAGTCTGAATACTGAACAACATGGTATGAGAGTATTGATATCGGTCTGAACACCGGGAGATTGGCCTGAATGCCCAACAACTGGCCTGAACACCACTTCGGTCTGGACACCACTTCGGTCCGGATACCGGAAAATTGGCCTGAATGCCACAAGCTGCATCGATCTGAACTTCGGAAGCTTCTTCGATCTGAACATCGGAACTTCTTCGATCTGAAAATCGGAACTTCTTCGATCTGAAAATCGGAAACTGGTCTGAATACCCACCTCGGTCTGAACACCGGAAAACTGGCCTGAATGCCACAAGTGCTTCAACCTGATTGTTGGAAACTTCTTCGATCTGAAAATCAGAAACCGGCCTGAGTGCCACAAGTTCTTCAACCTGATTGTTGGAAACTTCTTCGATCTGAAAATCGGAAACTGGTCTGAATACCCATCTCGGCCTGAACACCGGAAAACTGGCCTGAATGCTACAAGTGCTTCAACCTGATTGTCGGAAACTTCTTCGATCTGAAAATTGGAAACCGGCCTGAGTGCCACAAGTTCTTCAACCTGATTGTTGGAAACTTCTTCGATCTGAAAATCGGAAACTGGCCTGAGTGCCACAAGTTCTTCAACCTGATTGTTGGAAACTTCTTCGATCTGAAAATCGGAAACTGGTCTGAATACCCATCTCGGCCTGAATACCCGAAAACTGGCCTGACTGCCACACCTCGGTCTGATCACCGGAAAACTGGCCTGAGTGCCACACCTCGGTCTGAACACCGGAAAACTCTTCATGCCTATCAGTATCGGCACCAAAGGAATAGTGATACATGAGACGGCACGCGTGCCAACGACCCATGCTGGGGATAACAAGCCACGAATCGGCTATTCTCTATTCAACCCTAGCCAACGAACACTTTGCGTTTAGCTGGGGATTATTCTTTCTCTTTTCTTTACTTTTCGGACCCCGAAACTTCCTGGATTATCATTCCATCTCCGCCCGACAGAAGTCTTTCCTCCAATATCGCACTACTGGGGAATACTGTTGATTCAAAATCACGATGCCAAACTCCTCGGAGTAACATCTTCACCTTCTGGCGAAACCACCTCTCAAACAATAACCACGGCTTGAGACTAGCTTATGCTTGCAATGCTGATGCATGATGATTTTTAGCGTAATGCTCCATAATTATGGAAATGCTACGCGATTAGCTATGCAATATGCTATGATCTCCTAAATGATGCATGCATAAAAAGTATCCCCCTCAAGGGACTCTCCTGGGGAGCTCGAGACACTCTGCTGAGGAACTCGTCAACACCCCGATCTCCACCCTGCTGGGGAATAACACTGCTGCTGGGAAATAGGCCACCCTCACTAGGGATAACCTCCTCGGTACCCGATCCGCTTGGGGATCTCGCTGGGGAAAGAACCACCAACGCACTCTGTGGGGAAACCAACAATCTCTGACTTGCTGGAAAATAGGCCACCCTCATCGGGAATAACCTCCTCCGCGCCCGGTCCGCTTAGGGACTTCGCTGGGGAAAGAACCACCAACGCACTCTGTGGGGAAACCAACAATCTCTGACTTGCTGGAAAATAGGCCACCCTCATCGGGAATAACCTCCTCCGCGCCCGGTCCGCTTGGGGACTTCGCTGGGGAAAGAACCACCAACGCACTCTGTGGGGAAACCAACAATCTCTGACTTGCTGGGGATATAACAATCCCGACTCTGCTAGGGAAGACACAGACCTTGAATCTGCTGGGGAGTTAGTCATCCCGACTCTGCTTGGGGAAATCGGGAAATCCGGTACTGAACACCTGTCGACTCGTCGAACCATGGTATTCACCATCCCAATCCAATGTCAACTTTCCAATTTTGAGAACTCCCAGACTCGTCTGGACTTTTCTGATTCATCACCTTGTATTCCCGACTCCTCCGTACTCGACGGAGATCGAACTCCTTGGATTCATACAGACTTTCCAATCTCAGACTTTGAAGAGTCTTCTTGATTAATATCCAGGATCTTCGTACTTCCCTCGTCGTTTTTTCACCATTTCTCCATCCATTCGTCCCTGATCGGACTCCTCGGGGATCTTTCGTCAAAAGCTTCCACATCACAACCTGCAAGTGAGTGAAAGATATCTAACAGCGCCTGCAAAAGAAATCGTTAGATAAAAACGTGCCTCAGGCGTGTCAAGATTTCAACACTTGGGTCACTCAACCTTCCGAATAAGATTTCAAGCTTTTAATCTTATAAGCATGCATTGGAAGGGACCTGTATGTCTTAAAATGCAAAGATTCCTTATCAAAATAAACGGATGTTTTTGCAATCAAAGCGGTAATGAAAACAAAAACAAAATTATTTGACTGAATATGCATTTTATTGATTGAAAAAAATGTGGCTCATGAATGAGCAATACAAAGGAAGCAATTCCTGAAAAGAGGTAATTGCGCACAAAAGGAAAAATCTATCCTAATGGCAATGTGAAACCGTGATCTCATCGAGTTCCAACTCGGTTACACCCCATATGTCCTCAAACTCTCCGTGCTTTCCGCCTTCTGAACAAGACGCTTCCGACTGATCCCTACCGGGGATTATCCATGTCATATCCAAATTACAAACGATCATGCCAGACGCAGTTGTTCGTTTCAATCCCTCTTTTGCCTGGACCGCCCTTTCGGGTTTTCAGTCCACCGGGATACCCTTTTTTGCCCAAGCCGCCTTTTCAGGTTTTCGACTTGCCGGGTGTACAGTTTTTTCTTTTTTTATCCCTAATTTTTGCCTGAACCTTTTTTCATTTTTTTTCGGTTCGCCGGGATGCCCATTTTTGCCTGGACTATTTTATTCTTCTCGTCTAGCGGGTCTCTTATACGAAGTATTTTTTAACTGCGTCTGCATTCACAGGGGATGGAAAATCTTCGCCATCCATGGTCGTCAACAACAAGGCTCCACCAGAGAAAACCTTCTTGACCACGAATGGACCTTCATAATTGGGTGTCCATTTGCCCCTTCGATCGTTTTGAGGAGGAAGGATCCTTTTCAGCACCATATCACCCATGTGATACACACGAGGTCGTACCTTTCGGTCAAAAGCACGCTTCATCCGCTGCTGGTATAACTGCCCATGACAGATGGCCGCCAGCCTCTTTTCCTCAATCAGGCTCAACTCTTCGTACCGGGTCCTTACCCATTCAGCCTCTTGCAATTTTACGTCCATCAGGACTCTCAAAGAGGGAACTTGAACCTCAACCGGTAGCACCGCTTCCATTCCATATACGAGCGAGAAAGGCGTTGCCCCAGTAGATGTACGCACCGAAGTTCGATACCCATGCAATGCGAACGGCAACATCTCATGCCAATCTTTATAGGTCACAACCATTTTCTGCACAATCTTCTTTATATTCTTATTGGCTGCCTCAACCGCCCCATTCATCTTCGGACGATAAGGAGAAGAATTGTGATGCTCAATCTGGAATTCCCGGCACAGTTCTGCCATCATCTTGTTATTCAAATTAGAACCATTATCAGTAATGATTCTCTCGGGAACCCCATATCTGCAAATGATGTCTCTCTTCAGAAATCTGGCAACGACCTGCTTCGTTACGTTCGTATAAGAGGCTGCTTCCACCCACTTGGTGAAGTAATCAATAGCCACTAATATAAACCGGTGCCCATTAGAAGCTGTAGGCTCAATCTTCCCGATCATATCAATGCCCCACATAGCGAACGACCACGGAGATGACACCAAACTCAACGGATTTGGAGGCACGTGCACCTTGTCAGCATAAATCTGGCATTTATGACACTTCCGCACGAAATTGAAACATTGGGCCTCCATTGTCATCCAGTAATAACCTGCCCTTAGCAGCTTCTTCACCATTGCATTCCCACTGGCATGGGTACCAAACGACCCCTCATGAACCTCTTTCATCAATTGGCTTGCTTCTTTATCATCAACACATCTGAGCAAAACCCAATTGAAATTTCTCTTGTACAAAACCCCATCCTTATTCAAGTAGAACACCATAGCCAACCTCCGCAGAGTCTTTCGGTCCCTTTTGGATGCTCCCTCAGGATACTCTTGGGTTTCCAGATAGCGCTTGATATCGAAATACCACGGCTTCTCATCATCAGGCGCTGTGTCCACAGCAAACACATAAGCCGGTCTATCCAGACGTCCCACCTCAACACTGGGGAACTGATTCCACCACTGCACCTTAATCAAGGCAGCCAGAGTAGCCAAAGCATCTGCCAAATGATTCTCCTCTCTAGGCACATGATGCAATACCACCTTGGTGAAAAACGTCAACAATCTCCTCGTATAATCCCGGTATGGAACTAAATGAGACTGATGCGTATACCATTTTCCGTTAACCTGATTCACAACCAAAGCCGAATCTCCATATACAACAAGGTTCTTGATCCTCAAATCAATCGCCTCTTCAATCCCCAAGATACAAGCTTCGTATTCAGCCACGTTGTTGGTGCACTCAAATGTTAGCCGGGCAGCAAAAGGAATATGGTATCCTTTCGGCGTAACCAAAACAGCACCAACACCGCTACCATTCACGTTAACGGCCCCATCAAACATCAGAATCCATTCGGATTCAGGGTCAGGCCCCTCCTCCGGGATCGGTTCCTCACAATCTTTCGATTTGAGAAACATGATGTCCTCATCAGGGAATTCAAACTTCATCGATTGATAATCCTCAATAGGTTGCTGGGCGAGATAATCAGACAATACACTCCCCTTGGTTGCTTTCTGAGAGGTATACTGTATATCATATTCAGTCAAAATCATTTGCCATCTCGCAACCCGTCCGGTCAATGCTGGCTTCTCAAAAATGTACTTGATTGGATCCATCTTGGAAATCAATAAAGTGGTATGAACCAACATATACTGCCTCAGTCGGCGAGCAGCCCAGACCAAAGCACAACAAGTTTTCTCGAGCAGTGAATATCTTGTTTCACAGTCGGTAAACTTTTTGCTAAGGTAGTATATGGCATGCTCTTTTCGACCAGACTCGTCATGCTGCCCCAATACACACCCCATAGACCCCTCGAGGACCGTCAAGTACAGGATTAACGGTCGTCCCTCCATAGGAGGCATCAGAATCGGAGGCTCCTGCAAATACTCTTTTATTTTTTCAAATGCCGCTTGGCAATCATTATTCCACCTGACCGTTTGATCTTTTCTCAATAATTTGAATATAGGTTCACACGTGGCCGTTAGATGAGATATGAACCGTGAAATGTAGTTCAATCTACCTAAGAAACCACGAACCTCCTTCTCCGTTCTCGGTTCAGGAATTTCTCTTATTGCTTTTACTTTAGCAGGATCAACCTCGATTCCTTTTTCACTCACAATGAACCCCAGCAATTTACCGGACCGCACTCCGAAAGTGCATTTATTCGGATTCAACCTCAGTCTGAACTGTCTCAGCCGGTCGAACAACTTGGCCAGATCTACCAAATGCCCCTCTTCTGTCTGGGACTTTGCTATCATGTCATCAACATGGCATTCAATTTCATGATGAATCATATCATGAAACAAAGTCACCATGGCCCTCTGGTAAGTAGCACCGGCGTTCTTGAGACCAAATGGCATCACCTTATAGCAAAAAGTGCCCCACGGTGTGATGAACGTTGTTTTCTCCATATCATCTGGCGACATTTTGATTTGATTATAGCCAGAAAAGCCATCCATGAAGGAAAACACCGAGAACTGAGCCGTATTATCTACCAACACATCAATGTGGGGTAATGGGAAATCATCATTCGGGCTAGCTCTATTCAAATCCCGGTAGTCCACACACATTCTTACCTTTCCATCCTTCTTCGGTACGGGCACAATGTTTGCGACCCAAGGTGGATAATTAGTGACAGCAAGGAAACCAGCATCCCACTGCTTCTGCACTTCCTCTTTAATTTTCATGGCCATCTCGGGTCGAGTTCTGCGCAACTTCTGCTTCACTGGAGGAAAATCTGCTCGCAACGGTAGCTTGTGCACAACGATATCAGTATCCAACCCTGGCATATCTTGATAAGACCAGGCAAAGATATCAACATACTCCTTCAACAATGCTACCATTCTGCTCTTAACACTTTCCTCCAAAGCGGCCCCGATTTTCACTTCCTTTCTGACCTCTTCGGTACCCAGATTCACTATTTCAACTTGCTCCTCATGCGGCTGAATCACCTTCTCCTCTTGTTTCAACAACCTGGCTAATTCCTCCGGCAGTTCACAATCTTCTTCGCCTTCTTCTTCGGCATGATAGATCGGATTGTCGAAGCCATACCGAGGTGTAACCGAATTGTTATCAATGAGATCCGGAGAATTATCTTTTTTGAAGTCGGAACGAGACAAATCAAAAAGAGAAAAAAATGAAACAAACATTGCCATTTTTATTTGTTTTAAACTGCAAAAATGAATGAAAAACAGGGAACACCGCTTTTAATTGAAAAACATCCATTTATTAATGATGTAAAATGTTGCAAAATGAAACACATGAGGTGGCCCTTACAATGGACCATTACGTTTCGGGCAAAACGTATGGCTTTCATGCAAACAGATTTGAAAAACAGAAATATTACTCTTCAGGATGAGTGACAGTGATGATCTTTTCAGCCTTCCAGTTCCCTGGTACGCACTATTTTATCCACGACTCCAGCTCGTGGTCACTGTCAATCTCTTCACCCACTGTATAGGCGTGACCTGGATCCAGCACTCCGACACTGACAAATGTGAACGGTGGACGACGTCCTCTGCTTTGTCTAGACGACTCCTGATCCGGCTGATAGCCAACCCCGAACATATCCGCCTTCACCATAATGTCTATGATCTTTCCCCAGCCCTGGATCCCTCCATTTCTCACCACTTCCACGGCCTGTTTGTAAGAAGAAATGGACGGCTTTTTCTCTTTCCCAGCAATAATGGCTTTCTCCACCTTGACGGTTTCAACTGCCTGACATGGTGTTTCAAATTTTTCACCATCCATTTCCACCTCCATCATTCTCTGAGCCGTTTCCCTCATCATTACACACCCGTTTGTGGCGACAGCCGCACAACAATTATCACAACCAGGGAAATCTCCATTCTTCATCAGAGGTCTCTGAACCACAGACATTGGAGCTTTTAACTGATCCCCATTCATCAGCCCAATCGTCCTCCTATCCTCAGCAATTGCACTCATCCCCATCTGCCCATGCGCGGGCATGTGATTAGCATTAACATTTAGAGATTATGCAAAATTAATGGCCTTGGAATCCACCAGGTCCTGGACAATATGCTTAAAAGCTTTACAATTCTCCACATTGTGTCCAGGGGCACCAGAGTGAAATTCACATTTGGCATTCTCATCATAACCGGCAGGCCTCTGATCAGGTTTCAACGGAGTCAACATCCTTGGCCGCACCAATCCAAAATCCTTCAACCTCTTCAACAGAAGAGCATACGTCATGGGTGGCCTATCAAATTGACGGTCAACCCCCTTTCCTCTCACTTGGTACCCAGCTTTCTGTATTCTCTGTTGAGGTGGCTGATGTTGCTGTTGTACCGATTGATTACCAGCAGGCATTGTTACCGCAGCAGTGTACTCATGGCTAAACAGCACACATCACATGATCATCCTACCAAAATTCAAGGCATTTGGACAAGTTTAAGCATGACAATCAAATCCATCAACTCAAGGTAAGCAAAACAAGCTCAAATAAGGCATCAAATGGTGCATCAAGTTCACACAAGCCTAAAACAGAATTGACAAATGATAAATGTCCCAAACCAAAGCCACAATAAACTTCAAAGTGTCTAGAATCAATGTACAAAACTACAAGTTCATAGGATAAACATCCAGCATTTCACAAATCATTGAAGTTCATGACTATCAAAAAGTGCACAAATGATCAACCAGCAAAGAAAATCCCAAACAAATCAGAAATGCATCCAACAATTCTACAAAAATTCATGCTCAATCCTAACATCCAGAAGAAGCATCATGCAAAAAATCACATCAATTGGCATTTATTTAGCATGGCAAAGAAAATCAACAAGTTGAGCAAGAAATGGTGTGACACACATTGTCACACCTTCATTAACCAGATCATATCTCAACAAACAGAAATGAGAAAAATCCAAAATCAACACCAAAAGGTCCCTAAGGATGTCTAGTTTAAGCATGCAAAGTTTCAAGATCATTGGATTAAATCTCATCATTTCACAATCAAAATGGCAACCAAGGTACAAGATAGCACATGTATACACATTCCCTAAGCAAAATTAAAATCCATGCATGCACAATTTTTGGAAAAATCATCATAAAATAGTAGACATCATGAGGAACAACATGCAAAAACTCTCATCTCATTTGGACAATTATTCATGGACTTATGAATTTTTGAAATGGATGAAAAATAAAAAAACATGTGAACAAGCATATAGAACATGGATGAAATAAATGAATCAAAATGCAAAGGCCTGGTTTGGAAATGCTCTCGCCAAGGATCGAAGTGCGTAGGGATTCAAACTAGCGCGCGCTTAAGTGAAACTCTGCGTTTCACTTAAGTCTACATGGCAGCGCAAACCAATTGGGACCAATCAACATGCCACGCTGGCTCCATGCAACCAATACATGAGCGAAAACACTAAAATACATGCAGAAAGCGCGCTACAAGATCAAACCAAGTCCTGGAAATAGAAGTCCTAGGGTTCTTCATGCGTTCATCATAATTTCCAGGCTCAAGAGCAAATTGTCACAGAAATCAAAAATGAATACATCATCATGTTCATCTTTCCAAGCACATCAACAATCCATGATCAATTAAGCCTAATTCTCACTAACATGCCTGGATCGAGCAAGATAAGTTTCACACATCAATCTTAAATTCAACCTAACTCACTCATTTCTTGATGAAATTCAATGAAACAAAGCTCAAACTACTCAGGGAGGAACGATCTACAACATGCACATCACAATTTTATGAATTAGAACATTCGAAAACTGACCTTCAATGATGTACAGAAGTGGAATCGGTTGTTTCAAGTCCTGAAATGCAGAAACAGTTGCTCCTCAGCTATTGAATGAATGAATGGATGAAGAATTGGATGCTAATCTTGCACGATTTTTCCAGAAGAGCAAACTGCCATGGATGAGCTTATGCTTCAACAGTCCTTCAACTTGCACGAAATCTCTGGAATCTTGCTTCCAAAATGCTCTTCACTGCTTGTGGATGATGATTTGATCAAGAACAATGCAATGCCTTTGAGGAAAATTGGAGAAAAGTGAGAGAAAAAGTTTGAAGAGTTTTGAGAACTAGATCTAGATCTGAGCCAAATGAAATGTTAATCCTGTTTTCTGTTATGATTATGTTTATATATGGTTTCCTAATGATGTTGCTAATCACAATTAAGCAAATGCAAGTGAACTAAGTAAAAACCAAGTGTTATGCCAAATTGTGCAATTCACCTCTATGCATGGAATGGAGTGCTACAGTGCACGAAATTCACTTGAAATCCACATGAAATGTTGCTTTGGAGCCAAATACAAGTGGAAAAATGTATGGACAATGCAATATTTTTGAATTTGACTTTTCCCTCCAAAATTCAAATGGAAAGTCAAATATTTTTGTAATGGAAATGCATGATATGTGATGCATGAATTGGATAGTACATGTCAAAACAAGAATGTTGCAAAAAGAACCATCTCATTTGGACTTATGGTTCAAAAGTTATGCACTTGTGAAGTTCAAATTTGCTTGGCAAAGATTGATCCATAACTTGCCAACCACACATGGGAAATTCATGTTCTTGGACTTTTTGGAAAGGTGAGAGCAAGATATTCAACTTTCATGTTGGACAAAATTCCATTTGAAGCTTTCTTGATGATGTAAAATTGAGGAGAAGACCTTTTCATTTTTGGCAATTCCAAATTACAGGTCACTTACTACTTTTGGAAACTTTTCATCTGACCTCAAATTCTTCATTGTTGATGTTTGACATGTCAAATGAGACTTATATGGACATGAATGAGGCCTTTCTAACCATCTCCCACCTTCAAATCCATGATTGAATTGACAGTTGACTTCTGTTGACTTTCTAGGGTTTCAGATGAATTGCATCTTGACTGATGAGTTTTGAACCTTCAATGCTTGATCAAACCACTTCAAAATGATCCCCAGGTCACATGAATTCATCTCCTTGCAAAAAGCCCTGATAGACATAATTCAATTGATTAGGGTTGACCAGAGGTCAAAACCCTAATCCCAAGGAATCTGATCAGGCACCATGAACCTTGATGATGATGATGTATCACTTCAACCAAGATAATGATCAATCTCCTTGAGGAACCAAGAAACCCTAATTGAAGCACAAACCCTCAGATGATTAGTGATCAATTCATGAAACCCTCAGGCTTGTGGTGTAGCGAAGGGTTCGCTAGGCGAAGGATTTGCTCGCCTAGCGAGCATGCCAGTTTGAGCCATTTTCTGGATTTGGCCACCTGTGAGCCGGGTCTTTGTTCTTTTAAGATCAGTGCCTTGAACAATGAGTTGGAGTGCCTTGAAGAATATCTTGAAAGATTAACGGGCAAATTTTGGGGTATGACACTTACGATATTCTATAATTCACTTAAGGGCACCGTACCTTACGGTATTCCTTAGTTACTCTATCTCTCATCAATCCGTCCTTTGTGTGTGACCCTGTAGGTTTTCGTGACGTTGGCAATTATATTAAATCACGCATTTAACATAATAAACAGTGAGCGGTATCTAGCAACACATCACTGCTACCCAAGACACGAAAATGTCATGTGATCTGACAAAACCTTCTGTGATAATACTTATGTGTATAATTACCCTTTTGCCCTTATGTCTATATTGAACACAAGGCATAGACCGTGTCATCCTTGTCCAGTTCAATATTGGGCCCATAGACATTTATCCTGTTATAAAGGATGGGCAAATTCCATCTAGGTCACTCATGTCCCTCAGCATGCTTCGTGGAGTACCCATCAACTGTCTTTATGGTTATCCAGTTACAGACAACGTTTGATCAGCAAAAAAGCACTCGACTCTACATCTAGGGTCCATAGTGGTTTCAGGTCGAAGAGTGGCATACACCATTATCACCATGAGAATAACTTATGACACTTTGCATAACTTTCTATATAGTGTTCTCATAGCGGGTCAATCCGGTATAAATATTACTCCTAATATTCATACCTATGTTTAAGACTTGATAACTCTTTATCCATGATCCATGAGATGTGATAATCAGTCTACAAACATAATAGTCTTAATGCTTTAATGTTATCCCACTTCACACTAAAGCTCGACTACGGATACTTTAAGAATAATGTCCTTATGTTTAATGTGATCTCATGATTAAGTCATACTTGATACATTAAACAGACTAGCTATTCTAGGGATTTTATTAAACAAACGTAATAAAGAAAAAGCCTTTTATTATTAATAAATAATTCGATACAAGTACCAAAAGTATTGGCCTCTAGGGCTTACATCAACAGTAGGTTGGTGTTTGTGAAAATATGTGCAAAATATTGGGGGGATGAGAAGAGAATAGATTATATTTACAAATTTTGTTGTTTGAATGGATGAACCCATTGCATACGTACCATCACAAAGGTATGATCAAAACCTCGTAGTTCGGGGTAAAAATCTCAAAGATTGGTGAATTGATTTGACCAAAAGGCTTAAGATTTTTTGTTATCAAAGGGAGAAAACTTGTTTATGCTTTCCAAGCTTTAACACTCATCAAGACTAGTATCGGATAATGTAGGTTTCGCCTACGCGAGGTGCATGTTCTGTATTAGTAAGGTGCGATGGGATAATTGTAATATCCAACTGTTAAAACAATGGGTCAAACTTAACTAAACAAATTATAATAAGATTATATATGTTTAGAAGCAAGAGTTGGGAATGATCCATATGATGGATTGGAATAAGGAGTTATTCACCCAACTGAAATTTTCGAGAGTTGTATGAGATACAATTGGAAGGAGTTCCTACCTAAATAACCTAGTTTTGTGTAATCCGCCTACGCGGACTTAGAACGAAGTGAAATATGGATCTCGACCCACTAGAAAATCTTCCAACGGGATTTTCTGAATCAAATGATGAGGGTCATTTGTTTTGAGTAAAATAGTGGGAGCATATTTAATTAAAGGCCTAATTAAATATGTCAATGATACTTATATTTTCATTAATTCTTATGTAGATTACCATGACAACAAATACCTCTAACAACATCTTGCGATCGATCCTTGACAAAGAAAAATTGTCTGGGACAAATTTTCTGGATTGGCACCGAAACCTGAGGATTGTCCTCAAACATGATAAAAAGTTGTATGTCTTAGAGACACATGTTCCTGAAGAGGAACCTCCTAGTTATGCACCTAAGGCAGAAAGAGATGCTTATAAGAAGCATGTCGATGATGCCAATGAGACTGCTTGTCTCATGCTAGCTACCATGAACTCAGAATTGCAAAAGCAACATGAGAACATGTCAGCGTTCGATATGATCGAACACCTGCAGATGCTCTATCAAGAGCAAGCAAGGCATGAGAGGTTTGGGGTTTCAAAAGCCCTTTTTCAAAGCAAGTTAGCTGAGGGAGCCCCTGTAGGTCCCCATGTGCTCAAAATGATTGGGTATGTGGAAAACCTTGAGAGATTGGGTTTTCCCCTCGAAAAGGAACTTGCGACTGATTCGATCTTGCAATCGTTGCCAGATAGATTCAGTCAATTTGTCCTAAATTTCAATATGATTGATATGGACAAATCTCTTCCTGAACTGCTCGCCATGTTAAGAACTGCTGAGCAGAATCTGAAGTCAAAAGGGAAGTCCATTCTGATGATCGGAAATGGAAAGAGACAGAACAAAAGGCCCACTAAGCAAGGTGATAAAGGGAAAGGCAAGGAAGTTGCCAAACCCAAACCCACCGTTGCTACTTTAAATCCTAGTGGAGGCATAGCAAAAGCATGCACCTGCTTCCATTGCGGTAAGACCGGACACTGGAAGAGAAACTGCCCAAAGTACCTGGAAGATAAGAAGAATGGAGTAGAGACTTCAACTTCAGGTACTTTTGTTATTGAAATTAATTTATCCACTTCTGCATCATGGGTATTAGATACTGGATGCGGTTCTCACATTTGTACAAATGTGCACGGACTAAAAAGGAGTAGAAAATTGACAAAAGGTGAAGTCGACCTACGAGTTGGCAATAGAGCAAAGGTTGTTGCTTTAGCCGTAGGAACTTATGTATTGACTTTACCTAGTGGTTTAATAATTCAGTTAGAGAACTGTTATTATGTACCTGCAATTAGCAGGAATATTATTCCCGTTTCTTGTTTGGACAAGTTTGGTTTTTCATTCATAATAAAGAACAATTGTTGTTCAATTTATTTGAATGATATATTCTATGCTACTGCACAAATGAACAATGGACTATATGTCCTTGATCTTGAAATGCCTATTTATAACATTAATACTAAAAGGATGAAAACTAATGAGTTAAATCCAACTTACCTTTGGCATTGTCGATTAGGCCACATAAATGAGAAGCGCATTTCCAAACTCCATAAAGATGGACTCTTGGACTCTTTTGATTATGAATCATATGAGACATGCAAATCTTGTTTAATTGGAAAGATGACAAAGTCTCCATTCATAGGTAAAGGTGAACGAGCTAATGATCTTTTGGCCCTCATACATACTGATGTATGTGGACCACTGAACATACCAGCCAGAGGAGGTTTTCAGTACTTCATCACATTCACTGATGATTTCAGTAGATATGGTTATGTGTATTTAATGAAACACAAATCAGAGTCCTTTGAAAAGTTCAAGGAATTCAAGAATGAAGTACAAAACGAACTAGGTAAGAATATTAAAACTCTTCGATCAGATCGAGGTGGTGAGTATTTAAGCCTAGAGTTTGATGACCATCTGAAAGAGTGTGGGATCCTATCCCAACTTACTCCTCCTGGAACACCCCAATGGAATGGTGTATCTGAGAGAAGAAATCGAACCCTGTTGGACATGGTCCGATCCATGATGAGTCACGCCGATCTTCCAAACTCCTTTTGGGGACATGCACTGTTGACAGCAGCTTACACACTTAACCGTGTTCCATCCAAAAGGTTGAAAAGACACCATATGAGATATGGAGTGGTAAGAAACCACATATGTCTTACATGAAGATTTGGGGTTGCGAAGTTTATGTGAAACGACAAATTTCAACTAAGCTTGAGCCCAAATCTGACAAATGCTTATTTGTGGGGTATCCTAAAGAAACAAGAGGGTATTACTTCTACAATCCTTCAGAGGGCAAAGTGTTTGTCGCTCGAACTGGAAAGAGAAATAAAGTGTCAAATACAATTGGTCAAAAGTGAATCAAATCATCATCAACCAATGCTAAACAGAAGAGAAATGAATGTTACAAGTCAACAAGTCAAACATATTTTTTTGGTAATTTTTGAATTAAAAAATAAATGCAAAATAAAATAAACAAAACATGGTCAAACCTCAAATTTAATTCAAATCAACTTAAACAAGTCCAATTAAATTCTCATAGGTCTAACATGGTCAAAGAAACTTTGAAAAAAATTTCCAACAAATTTTGAAATCAGAAACTATTTAAAAACAATAAAAAGTAACACAATATGAATTAAAATCTCAAATCAATTAAGAAATTGATGAGACTATTTTTTATTGACTTATCATGATCCGTATGTGTTAAGAAAATATTTTTGGATTTTTCAGATATCAAAAAGTATTTTAAAATGAATTAAAACTATTAAAAACCAAATAATTCACAAAAAAAATTAAATGAAGTCACAAAAATAATTAAAAATCAAAATATGAAACTAGATTTTTCAAGAATTTTTTTGGCATTGGTCTCATATTTTTGTGACTTCAAATAAAATACTTATGAATTTTTGAAAATAAAAGGAATTAAATGAAATTAAAACAAAAATAAGAAAATCAGGAAAAACCAGCGCCCTCAGATGGTTTCATTAATTGACGTGGCAATAATCATGTGGCTCAGAGGCGCGAATACATGATGTGCCTTGGTCAAGCGCGCTACACTTTGATTTAAAATAAGTCAAAACAATGAAAGGCCAAGATTAGAACTTTTCATCATGATCCAAAGATTTTGAGGCTCCCACGTGGGGATGGTGGTGGAAACCACCATCTTCTCCGGTGATCTAACCAGATCCAGCGACCACGCGCAGGGAAATGAAGTTTAATAAAATGAAAACTGAGGATATCAAAATGAAGCCGAGGTCATGTACATCACCCCTGTAACCATGGATCCTCCTCAAAGTTCCTATTTAGAGAGAAACATGAGCTTGAAGATCATGGTACATGAGCTGAAATGGCACGATTTGTAAAATTAAGACCACCACTGACCGGCCTCAAGCACGAGGACTTCAGAAAACAGCACAAACCAAAGGAATTCACATCATATTGCAAGATCTAGATCAAGAAAGTTTGGTGTTATACCTCTGAAATGGAGCTTCAAATAGCACGCATTGTCCACGCTCTTGATCCAATCTTGCTCTGGAAGTGTGATGGTGATGCAAGGTTAAGGAATTAAGCTTTGAAGATCAACTAATGATGTTGAAATTCAAGCTTGAAATTGAAATAGAAAACTGAAAATTCCTTTAGTGAGGGTTTGGTTTTCAATTCAGCAGCAATTCAGATCTCCACTTGGTTACCATTTGAATGAGAATGCACTTCTATTTATAGCTGAAATGTGATGCAAGGCAATGCTTGGCTCGTGTGCATGAAGTTTGAATCTTCCTTGCATGGTCCTGTACAGGCGCATGTAAGGCCCAAGAATGAATGAAAATCCATGATGAGATCAAATGGAAGTGAATTGGACGTGCAATTGGCTTGGCATTTGCTTGCACATGAAGTTATAATGTGAATTGTAAAAATGAATATAAACATAAAGCTCTTCGAAACTCACTCATGGAAAGTCCAAAAAATTAATGTGAGTAATGGTTGGAAAGCCCTTGAAATAAGGAACAAAAATCATGTTGGGAAAAAATTCATTTGGAGTTTGGAAATTTATGAAAACTGGCTGTGAAGGTTTGGGTACAAAACATGTCTAGGTTCCCTTTAAATTTTTTTACCAAAAGCAAGCATCTTCAAGCCCTTATGTTTGAATGATACAAGCCTCAAATGGAAACAACTCCAACATAACAGTTGTAGATATTTTCAAGGTGATTAATTTAGACTCAAATTTTGCATCATTTGGATTTTTCATGAGAAAGGTATGGGCACTTGAAGTTGGACATTTTTCAAATTCAATGACTTAGGTCCATAGTGACCTCAAATATTTTGTATTATCACTTGTGTTTCTTTTAGGATTATGAAATTTTGTCCAACATAAAATTTTAAGTAGACATATTAATATTTCCAATTCATTTGGTCTCACCTCAAAATCATAAAAAATAAGGAATTTAGGTCCTTGGGAAGTTGACCCAAAATTAGGGTTTCAGTCAAAATGACCTATAATGTTTTGAAATGAATGATGACCTTCCAAGTTTCAAATGGATTTTTTATGAACATGAAAGTTGTTCATATGGTTCTTAAGCAAATGTTTTCTCTTGGGGTCATCTTCATTTGACAAACACATCACAAGTTGTATCTCAGTGATCCTCAGCTTGGTCAGATGATTTGACTGGTCAACTTTTCAAGGCCAAACTTCAAATCTTGATGAGTGAATGATTGAGGATACTCACATATGATCATATATGCATAAAATAATGAATGAAAGAACTTCCCTTGATTGAATTTGATCATAGGTTGAGGTTGCTTCATGAGCAAGGCATAGTCAAAGCACAGTTGGATTAGGGTTTCCTTGGGAAACAATCCTCAAGCCCTTTGGGTTATCTTGATCAAATTGACAAATTGAGATAATTGGGAGACATATATGATGATTAGGAGCTTTTTGGACCATTGTCATGTTTTTTTTCATCTTCATCTAGCCACTTCATTGAGCTTAGGAGCCTCCTAGGAGCATGGGAGCACATGATCACTTGAGCTTCAAAACAAAAAGAGTCAGTGACATATTTTTGTGCTTTTGGTTAGTAAACAAATAAGAAAAGCAATAATATACAATACAAGCATGCTTGGTGGTCTCAAACCACTCACACAAATCCCAACCCTAGGATTAAGGAGCCAAACATGCTATGATCCTTGAAGCAATGCATTGAGCAATGATATGATGCCATGAGGGATCTTCGGGTCAAAATTAGGGTCTTACACAGATCAAGGCTTTGTCTTTATCGGACGAAAGATGGTTGAATTCACTTCGGAAGTGGGGATCAAACTCCTAACGTCCATGTCTTACTATGCTCAGGCAAATGGACAAGTCGAGCGGCCAGCAAAATAATAATCAATTTAATTAAAAAGCGTGTGAGTCAAAATCCTAAGAATTGGCACAAGACACTAGACCAAGATTTATGGGCTTGTCGGACTTCTCCCAAGGAAGTGAAAATGCAACTCCTTTTCGACTAACGTTTGGGCCTGATGCAGTTTTGCCTGCTGAAATTTACTTCTAGTCGGCAAAAATTCAAAGGCAGAATGAAATACCTTCTGAGATATGATGTTAGATGAGTTGGTCAACTTATACGAAGAAAGAATGACTGCACTAGACATGCTCATAAGGTAAAAGGAAAAGGGTGGCCAATGCCTACAACAAGAAGGTAAAACCTAAGATCTTTTTGGTCGGTGACTTGGTTTGGGAAGTCAATTTTCCTATGGACAAAAGGGATAGAGTTCTAGTAAAGTAGTCAACTAACTAGGAAGCTCTTTTTCAAATCACTCGGGTGTTTTCAAACAATGCCTATGAGATCAAAGAAACTAACTCAGGACATTGAACTCTGAGGATAAATGGGAATTACCTGAAAGGGTGCAAATCTATGTCGCAGGATATTCGAATAATAGAATAATTAATTTAACATAAATGAAGAGCAGTTCCCACATGTTTGATGCCAACATGAGCTTCTCGATCAATGAGGTCTTTTGTGGAAGCCAACACTTAACCCTCTAGTTCTTTATCCTTCTTCCTTAGATTTTCGACCTGTTTTGTCAACTGCGAAATATCTACTTCACATATGGAAATTGGTCCATTGTAGGATGATAACTTGTCTTGATCTTTTTGGACCTTTTCTTCTAAGGAATCCACTTTATGTTGTGATGCTACATTGAGGACCTACTCTTTGGTCGACCTGTCAACCTTTTGTCGAAGAAGATCAACATATTGGTGTTTTCTTGCAATGGATTGACATATTCGATCAAATAGGGGCTCGAAGTCCAACATCAAGAGGACTACAGACTCAAGTAATTTTTTACCAGTGAATTTCTTCAACAACTTACTGATGTGAGGCTTTGTCAAATGGTCTTGCTCAAGGACTTGGAATAAATCAAC
Organism: Lathyrus oleraceus; assembly: GCF_024323335.1. Taxonomy (NCBI): domain Eukaryota; kingdom Viridiplantae; phylum Streptophyta; class Magnoliopsida; order Fabales; family Fabaceae; genus Lathyrus; species Lathyrus oleraceus. Next base: position 147,025,042 of record NC_066580.1, read on the forward strand.
CCTAAGAGCATAAGCTTTCAATTGTTCGACCAGCAAATGGGCATAGTCCTCGTTGAGATTGCTTTTAGCAGCTGAAAAAGTTGAGGAGCGACTAGCAGCACTCATGCCTCGACTCTTGACCAACCTTCTCAAAGCCTTAGCAAGGGTTTGTTCTTTGATAACCATTATCTCTTCTAGACTGGGGAAGGTGTTGGAGGAGTAATCTTTAATTGGTGGATAAGTAATAGTTGTAACACCAAAGGACTTTGTTACACTAGGTTGTAATTCAGCGCTAAGGGCATCTGCAACTTTGCTTGTTCCCTCCTTCGATTTAGTTCTTGCATTCTCAAGGTGTTTATCCTCTTTTGAGGGAGTATCCTCAGATTCCTTAGATAAGGAATTTGTTTTCTCTCTATTTAAAGCAATTGGACCTCAAGTCGAGTCATCAACATCATCATATTTGTCAGAGTCTTCATCCTCTTCAGGAAGTGGCACATGACTGGTCACTGGTGTTGGGCTGGTAATTTGGTCACCATATTTTCTCAAATCTTCATCTTTATTGTCCTTATTGGATTCAGGATCATGGTCTCTAGTGATGGCCAGATGTACAAAGTGAGAGCTAGTGTTGGAAGGCGTCGAACAATCGATGCTAGAAAAAGAAGGTGCTTTGGGATCCTTGTCAAGGAGTGGACCCCATACAAAAGGAAATAAGAAAAACAGTCAGTCGACATAGCTAAACTTAGCATAAAAATCTTAAGAATACTAATATACCATGACTCGAGAAAAGTAATCGCCGAAAGATTTCTTCTCTGACGCAACATTACTTATTGGTGTAGGAAAGGCATTGGGTCGAACTTCAATGTTATTTCCTCCAATATGGACAACAGTCTCATCTTGAGTCTTTGGTTGAGAGGTGGTGTCGGAACCAAATGGGTAAGCTTTCTTGAGCTTCTTCTTTTTCTTCTTCTTAGTCGGTCGAGGCTTAGAGGCGATAGCAAAAGCTGGTTTGAGCTAAGGGACTTCCATTTGGGTAGGCTTCAACGATAACTTAAAGTCATCATCCTCCTTCATCTTTTGAGATTCCCGCCAAAAAGGGAAATAAGCTAAAACGAATAGAGAATCAGAACTAAAAGAGAAACATATAGTCGAAGTTTCAAACTTGAGGCTTCTTCGATAATGAAGTAGACACGCCCTTCTTGCTTTTCTTCGACGGAGGATGAGAGGCGGTTGCAATAGTTGCATTGTTTTGACCCTAAAAAAAGGAAGTACTTGTCACATAAAATGTGTAAGCTTTTACCATTGAAGTAAAAAATAGGATGTGCAAACCTGTCTGGCCACTTCCTCTTTGATAGGGACTTCTTTCTTTTGCTTCGCTCAAGCATAAGTCCTTCTTGTGTTAAAAATAGGAGTTAGGTTTGAATTTATAAAAACCAAACTGTCGAGCCACAAGGTTGGGTTAATACCCAACAAAACCTACTTGACTTTTCTTGGATGAAATCCTTGCCGACAATGGTCCATATGACGAGTGAAATAGTAACGCTTTGTAAACACATGATGAGTGAAAAGGTAACGCTTTGTGAACATCGTGTAGTATCTAATGAAGCTCTCTGGTGTCGAAAGTCCTTTGTCAGTAGGAGTAAGCAAGGTCAGTCGACTTCCTTAAATATACTAGTCCTTGGACTCTCCAGCAACGTGATTGGGTTTGTTAGCCACCAAAGATTGCTCAAAAGTGGTATTAAACCAGAGTTGGAGGATCCAGAAGAGACCCAATAGTAGAAGTATGCTTTCGGGATTATTGGTTGGGCTAAACGTCTTCATGGAACTGGATGTCAGACTTAAAGCTTCATAAAGTGAAGCGAAAAATAATTGTCTTAAGTGGACGTTCCTCCAAGAATTTAGTCTATTGGCAAGAGTGACAAAAGATTTTGCCACTTGCAGATAACTTGAACAGAAAATGAAGTGTGACAACCATAGAGATAAGAAGGCAACATGCTCTTCTTCGGAAACTTTCGTGGTAGCCTCGTCGAAATGGTCAGCAATGAAGTTGGTAAAACTGACACGTTTCAAGTTGAACCCAATAATGTCGTCAATTTCGACAAATGGATCGAACACTCCGCCTGCTGGTTGAATAAGAATGGTGGCAGTTATATCAAATAATATTGGCGTAAGCATGCCACAACGCAATTGGAAGGTGTTCATCAAACCCTCCCAAAATTGAAGTGCAGCTAGCAACATGTTCTGGTTATATGCGGGGTCTACCCTAGATAACTGGATCAGGTTAAAAAGACTTTGATCCTTCCAAATTTGTCCTTTCTTGGACTCTATCTTATTTAGCCAACTAAGGTAGTTTGATTGGTCGATGTAAGGAGCATAAAGAAAAACGTGAGTAGACATATAAGTAAAGTCTAAAGGTTGATCCATGGCTCCTACAGATTTTGTTTGATGGTAACAAGGAAAAAACTAACAAATTTTTTCCACGTTCGTATTCATATCAGGAAAAGGGCCAAAGAAATCACGTGTAATATCAGAATGGTGAAAGGGATTAATATCTGTGATTTCCAAATGAGTTATTTTTCCACCTGAATAGGAGGTTTAGGAACGTACAGTTGATTCCCAGTAAGAGTAGGCTTAGTAATGGATGTTGCAAAGGGAATCTCTTAGTTTAAAGTTGATCTGGATGCCATTTGAGTGAGTAAAGTTTGAGCTTTTGCAGAGGAAAACTTGAAAACTTCGTTGAAGATGAAGAAATTTGGAAGAAAATAGAAAAAGAGAAGAAGAAGACTATTTATAGTTTTGGAGGAAAAACTGTCTGGTTTCTTTATTTTTCCTTAAAAGAAAAAATAAAATCAAACTTTTTGACAAGTGTCCCACTAAAAGTGAGAAAGTGGAAAGTTGGATTTTGTGTGTGATTCACATTCTTCCTAGGAACTCAGAGCCATGATGGCTCTTCTGAACCTGCATGTCTCGAAGAGACGTTATAGGAAGTAGCCATGATGACAGTGACATCAACGTACAACTTTGAATAGTGGTGGAATTTCAAAAACACCACCTATCTCTAAAAAATGAATAAAAAATGGTATTTTTAGGGCAATTTGTTAGCCAAGAAATTTCAAAAGAGGAAATTCGACAAAGGAATCAGTTGGAATTTCTGCATACACAAGGAAAAGTTAAAATGTCTTTCGACCAAAGACTTTGGAGGAAGAAACAACAATATTCGACATTGAAGAATCTGGTTTGGTACTTAGAGAAATTTTCAAGAGATTTGGTCACTCATTAATTTGATGAGTCGATGGAGTTCGACTAAATGCATATTCAAATTTCAAATCGAAATAATTGTCTTTTGGTCTTATCCAAAACGCAAAGGACACATGGAGATCAATCAAAGAATAGTCAAGCATGCAGAGATGACGTGTCGAGCGGAAATACATTTGAACGTTGGAAGATCGTTAGTTTTATAGCATTATAAACAAGAATTCCAGTGTTAGGAGTCAGGGGTGGAAAAATCATTGTAAACTTCAATGTACATTCAAAGTACCCATACACAAGCGAGAAACGAGTTTTCTGAAGAAATGTAATTGTCTACCATTTTTTCACTTATGCAAATAAAGTTCTTTTCCATTTAATTTACTTTTTCTTGTTTTATTTACTATTAAAGTCACTAATTTCGACCCAGTTGAACTCAATTGTTGCATTCACTTTTAAAACTTAATTATCCTTCTAAAACAACCCGACAACATTAATGGACACTCTCTTTTCCCAGAATTTACTAGTTTGCTCCTTCAAGTAATAAATTTAAAATTAAGTGATTGTTTACCAAAAATATCGGTGAATACCTGCATGCCGTGGTTTATGGTCACGCACGTAGAAGAACATAAACCAACAAGACTGAAATAGCTAAATAACATCAACGAACCAAGTAGCAAAGAGTTGTGGCAACTTCAGTATCTTTCTGTCATGGTTTATCCTTTTCAAACAATCACGCTCCTATAAGAAGAAAACATAAGCATCATTATAGATTTAATTAGTTGACAACATATTTATTGCAAAAGAAAAGAATTTTACCTCTCCATGCCAAACATGCCTAACAATATGGACTGCATAATGATGAAGTAAAGAGGTGTCAAATGCCCCTCCTGTGTAACTCTCTAATGAGGCATAGGGATCGACAACGACTTCCTCCTGGACTTCAGGGGCTTCAGGAGCTTCACGTTCTACTGCATTATATGCATGAGATGCCTGAGAGAGTCGGCTACGAGAATCAGACGGATGAGAACCTCGGGGTTGCGAAATAGATGCAGCATCAAACAAGTTATCAGTCAGTCGTGGCCTCGTGATCCTCGTTGCATCCCTCTCATGTTGCACCGACGCGGTTTAGGATACACGCCCGAATTTAATCTGACCAGTGTTGTCTTCAGTAATTGCATACACGTTATAAACAGAGACATATATAAACAATATGTCCAAAGAAATTCACAAATTTCATAAAATAAATTGTACGTCTCTTTAATTTGGTCTAAGAAAAATGAGTAAAAAAAGTGCATCAGAAAATCATAAACTTTTCAAGGTGGTGTGGAACAACATTTCACTTATATATTTAAAAGTGAATATCATTTCTGAAATTCACTCTAAACAATTTTTTTTTATTACCAAATGTGTGTTTTATTACTCAATCATACTGTTCATCTAGTACTGTTATCGTACGTCTGCATTTTTAATCCAAGTGCACCTAATTGTTAAAATACACAATTAGATTATACAATTTAAATGCACTGGAAAATATAAAAACAACATAACAATTTAACAATCTTTATTTCAAATAACACAACAAAATAACATTCATACAGTGGCAGTGACTATGTATAAATTATAAATTAAACGGAACTATAGCTATTATAGAGTCATAGAAGTAAGCACCATTGTCTAAACTACGTTAACAAAAATCGATCATGTTCATTGTATTTTACCTTCATTTCTTTAATCTTCTATATTGATTGTTGTTTGTTCTAACATTATCTTTATGCTGCTTTGTTTGAGTTTGTCATCCTTTGCACAAGTACTCAAAGGCGATACAAGTAAATGTAGTAATGGACTATGGTAAGGCAAGTAAAAAATCATGCAACTAACTAGTTTGACAATTTTTCAACTGAGCATATAATTAACAGATAATTTATGATGATCTTAAAATGGTCTGCTTGACTTTGAAATAAATTTAAGTGTTGGATGGAAATATGAATAAAGTGGCCAATAAACTTTTTGATGCAACTTGCAAAATAACATTTTGCTTTTTGAAAAAGTTAGTAGTTAGTGTTGTCCTATAAAGTAGGGAAGCTAATTGCAGGTCCATTAGGATTATATCAGCCATGCATTCTTCACTCCACAGCCACAGGTAAAATCACAAAACACTGTGATGCTTAATTTGGACTAATTAATCACTCTTGAATCTCACTTTGTACCATAATATTATTATTATATCTTAATAACATGATTAGTAATTAGACTAAAGGAATATCCTCTATGAGATTTGCTTGGAAAACAAGATCTCATGCATTCTCAATGATTCATTGACAAAGAAAGTAGGAAAATGACTTTTTTTACTTGCAATAAAGGAACAGGACTTGAAGTACAAGTCCATATCAAATTATGCTTTCTCAAATAATAATTTGCTTTGAGTAATACCACTCACATGCATGCTTTGCAAGAATTCAAATTTCAAAGTTTTTGTATTAAGTTGAAATTCCATTATAATCTTCATTTGAAATCAATTATTCTTACACATTATAACAATCCAAAAATTAACATTAGGGACTTACTAGCATTGAGGCTTTCTCCTTCCCTGAGGTTTTATTTATTACATAGAAATAAATTTGTAACTTCCTTCTAGTTGATATGCCGAGAATTAACCAAAACTCTAATGTAAGATGTTATAGAGTGTTTTTTTCGGATCGACTCAAGTCCAATATTACGTTTTTCGGACTATATAAATCTCATATCATGACAATCAAGCAAGGTATGCGTCATTCTCAGCCTCTAACTCACCTCAATCGTTATACTGACTTGGACGTTAAATTGCATGCATGCACTTACACTCCCAAATGATTCACCAACATTTGCGAAACCTTTCTTCTCTCAATGAACCGTTATTTTGAGATTCTTGCATAATCATTGAGCTCGTTCAGAAAATAAGATTTTCACATAGACCTTGGGAAAAATCATAGAAACTCTAAGCACTTTTGAGTTTAATAATTCACTACAATAATCCTTTATGCATGTGAATAATGTTGCATTTGGAAAACCATGTTATGTGGATAAGAAGACTCATGAACAAAACCCTGGTGAAGATTTTCGTCTTCCATTTTAACCTCATAGGAGTTAACACCATGAAGAGGCATGAAGACTTGTTCATGAGCTGGATTGAAAACCATAGCATTTTGATGATCATTCCTCCAAAGAAAATTTGTTGTAGTACTAGAACTTGATTGCTGCTGTTGATGGTGCGCGAGTAGCATGGAACTCTGCGGCGAAGTGGACCTATCATTAGTGTCTTCTGAAGAACAAGATCCAATTTTTTCTGTGAGATTCACTGTTGTTATGTCATGAATGCTAGCCCTTCTCTTGTCTTTCCCTCCTGAAAGTTGTCTTATGAAATACTTTTGAGCATGGCTTGCCACTTGAGTCGGAGTCCTAGTGACGACGAAATTGCGCGAAATATTTCTCCAATCACCTTTGCCATATTTCTTTAGACCTAGTAGAAATAATCTGCAGGAAAATTCACAAGTTTCAAATCCAAAACAAAACTCATCTTACTTAACCAAAAAGATAGAACTTATGCGCGACTCAAAATATAAGATGTTATCAGAACCTATTTTAAAATGACATTTGAGGATTTTGGTCTAACTCGACCCTATAAAAATAATAGCTTGTATCATAACCTATTATAACTCAAGATGGTACACGAGTATTTTTATGTAACGCAACCTTAGAAAATCGGTTTGTATCACAACCTATACCATAGTAAGACGGTATCAGATAAATTTGATGTAACTCTACTCTGCAAAACCAACTCGTAACTCAACTGGTTCGAACTAATGATTAAACAAGTTAAAGAACCGGAGTTCAAACTCTAACGAAATCGAAAATACTAATATTTATGTATACAAAAAAGGCAAAAATTTACTTGTGTTCTTCTTCAGTCCATGGCACACCTTTCTTCCTTTCATGCTCAGGAGCTCTAACTAAAGAAGATCTCTTTCCATTTCCTTTGGAAGCATCATAACCAGAACTATTCACCCAATCTAAGGTAAAAGGTGAAGTAGGAGTACTATATCCAGGAACTGGTATCAAACCAGCTTCTATATTACAAACATCATCTTCCAATTCCTTGTACTGTCTCATAACATCACCAGCTGTTTTCCCCGGTATCATTTCCGCAACTTTGTGCCACCGATCCGGAGTATCCTTATCGTAAACTGCAAGAGCATTTTCGAATAGTTTGTTCTCTTCATGAGTCCATTTTGTGGTTCTGTTTTCTTCCATACACCAATTGGAGTTTGTAGTGTATGATGTAGGAGTAAGGAGTTCCATTTCCCACTTCATCTAATCAAATTTTCACAAGAAACAGAGGAAAACAGAGAAAAACAGAGCAAAACAGAGTAAAACAGAGTAAGATAAAGCAGAGAAGAAAAAATGATAGCAAATTTTGACAAGAATAGTATGAAGGATAAATCAATCACAAGAATATTTTGAAAGGAATCAGAATACACTTTTTTATGAGTGAGAAAACTCTTAAATCTTGAAGAATCTAGAGAAAAACCACTTGATAAAAAAATGAGAGAAAATTCTCCATATTTAGAACCACTTGTAAGATCTCAAACCAATGAACAACACTTTAGATACTAAAATTGAATTAAGAAAAATAGAAATAACCCAGAAAATAAAAAGCAATAAACTTTGCTTATAATTTTAAGACACAAAAAAAAGAGACTTTTTTAGTAAGAAAAAGGATTTTTCTTTTCTGCAACTTAAGAGCATAACCCAATTGGGAAAGCAGTTAGAAGCAAAGAGAAGAAAGAAAGGGATAAGGAAAACACAATGAATGTGAAACACCAATTAAGAAGGAACAGAGAGAGAGTCAATAATTTATGTAGCAGAAAACTTGTACATAAAAATAAAATAAAAAACTCTTATTTTAAAAATAATATAAAAAATGCATAAGTAATAATTCTAACATAAATTGATATGGTTAAGTTAGAATGTCATCATTAAAGTTTAAATTCTTATATTCATATTAGCATTTTGTTTTATGTTAAAACTCTAAAGTAATTTTTACTATGTAATTTTATATATAAAAATTTATTAAAAAATTAATAAATCTAAACAGATAATCCATATATATTGATTTTTTAATAAATTTAAAAAATAAAAAAAAATTATATTAAGGGTAAAGATAATATTAGTTTTAGAGGTGAAAAAATGGTCGATTTTATAGGAATAAAAAAAATGATTTTTCCTTTTATCTAAGTAAATAAATAAAAAGAGAAAAAAAATGCCAACTCATCGAAACCCTAAAAAAAGGTTAAGATCTTCAAATAGAAAAGAGCCAATAATATGCAAGTAATTAGTTTAGAAGAAATGAATTATGATAGGTATAAAAAAAATGAAAGTGATGAAGCTGGTGAGGTATGATTGGATATGATGTATTTGTGGGCACTCCTTACAATATAAAAAAATGTTTCTTCTTTATTATAGTATATAATAGACAGTCTCGGTTTTATGCATTTTTATTATAAATATATAAATAAAATACTTGGTTATGTGACATGCAATGGTTTATTTATTAATTTGATAGTTTATATTCTATATAAAAAAATTCTCTCATTTTTTGGTTGTTGTTGTCAAAAAGAAAGAAACGAGGATTGGCAGCTCATCATGAATGATGGAAGCTCACCTGCTACGCACTATTAGATTCACCTAAGAGTGTGTGTGTTCATTTCTTATAGCATCCAAGTATGTTGAGCCAAAGGTTTAATTTCTTTTTCTTAAGTTAATAGAAAATATTAAAAGCTAATTATTTTCTGCTAATGTTAGTTAGACATGCTATTGTAAGTCTCTAGAAGTTGAATAGGTGACACTTGTTTGGAAATTGGATTCTAGGAAGAGAATCAAGAGTCTTTAAAAATGATATTCGTTATTTTATAAGATTTGTACCTATGAATAAAATTAAATTCTAAAATATATAGATTGTTTATCGTTTAAATTCATATATCAACGTTTTATTTTACAAACTGATTTTATAAGGATGCGTGAGACATGAGAATATATATCAGGAAGATCATAAATCCTATATTATTTAAATACAAAGTTAGTTTAAACTCAAAATAAAAAAAGACCATCGATAACACCCTTATGTTTGAGTATTACTAAAATCAAGTTTTTTTTATCAATATTCATGTAAAAATCAACATTGAAAAAAATCAAGTCAACTCAAATATAGTTTAAAATTCGATTAGATAGTTAATTTGAACTATATGAATATATATATATATATATATATATATATATATATATATATATATATATATATATATATATATATATATATATATATATATATATATATATATATATATATATATATATATATATATATATATATTATATATATATATATATATATATATATATATATATATTTCAATTCATTCTTTAAGAATTGACTTGATTTTTTTTACATTGGATAAAGAAAAAGAAAAAGAAAAATCTAAAAAATAAAGTCTCACTAGCTTCGATTAGTATTAGAGTGATGATATCAACAGGAGGATCTGCAAAAAGACCGGTACACCACATCATTACTAACTACATATTTTATTAGATAGTCCGCATAAACATTTCCCTTTTTAAGAGTATAAAATATTTAAAATTGTCGTTCCCTAGAAAGGAACTCTTTAATGATGTGAATAATCGCGACATAGTGATGACAAGCATTAACAGGCTCTGAGATAAGCTTGATAGAAAAGTTGGAGTCAGAATAACACATCAGGTCTTTCATGCCAAGTTCCTAAGTCATACACAAACCATGATATATCGTCATCAACTCAGCATGGATGATATTAGAATAACCAATATTATCCGCAAAACCATGAACCCAAGCACCATCGGTATTTCAAATCAATCCACCAAAACCCGAGACGTCGGGATTACCGAGACTACTTCCATTAACATTCAAAATCATATTACCACCTTTGTGTGCATTCCACGTGATCGTTCTTGTTGGATGAGATATATTAGAGGGAGAAAACATTTTGCTAACAGATTAGCATAATTCACTGTGATGAGTTTCAAAGTATAGAAAGAGACCACTTTATTCGCAAGACACAATTCATTCCTAGCGCGCCACAACCACCAGCAAGTTTCCAAAAATATAGAGTCACCATTGATGTCATGTCTAATCCAATCATATAAACTATTGATGACTTCTTGGCAAATGTATCGATAATGTCGAAGTAATACTTAAAAGATCGTCTCCACAAGGATTGTAATTTAACAAACTAATAACGTGCAAAAATTAAGTAATTACTTGGGGGGTTTCGTTAAAAAAATGGTTCTAAAATGAGAATTTGGAAAGAAGAAATTCAAGAATGTGAAGGAGATTAAGACTTTATTACCGAATCCCCTTATTTTTACATGTTGATGCTCTGAGTATCTCTTGAGTTTCAATCATATTATTATCTCACTGTGAATTAACATAACCACTACACCCAATTCCTTGGTGTGCAGCTCTCTAATTTATACGATAATTCCCTAATTCCTTAGGCCAAATCAAGGTTAAACTAGGCGTTATAAGCGCGTTAATTCATTAGCAACAACTTCTAAATTCCTATTTCTAGTTCATTACAAAGTTGAATAAATTTCCTAGTTCAGATTATTAGACTAACGGTCAGAAATCCCTAATTATCTAGGGTGTCTTAAACATTTTAAACTGAGTCACTTCCTTTTCCTTTTAGGGTATCTTTTTGGGAACTGGATAAGATAGTTTGACGTAATCGGGTAGGTATGTGTTTGGATCCGTTAAGATCTGTTTCTTGGTTCTTCTAAAAGGTGAATTTTTATCAATGAATTGGTTAATGGTGTACCCTTTTTCCTCATGCTCACTTTTTTCTCCCTTAGAAGTTTTCTCCAACTCCTTCTTAACTACCACTTATTTTCCCTCCATTTACTCAACTTCAGTTGATCCTTTTTTCTCTTTAGGATTGATAGGTTTGGAAGGCACCACTATATTTCTCAACTCAATGGCCTTGCATGTTTCATTTTTAGTGTTGTCTACGATGTTACCTATAAATCCTCTATTTGAATTGGCTTTATCTACCATTTGACGAGACAATTGACCGACTTGCATCTCTAAATTTTTTATGGATGCTTCGGTGTTCTTGTTCATCAGGATCTGATTATATGCCGTCTCTTGTTGATATTTGTCATTTTTCTTGAGTCGGATTTACCTTTGTGAAGCTCTCTTGTGTGGAATTTATGGAACTTTGCAATGCTTCTTTAAGAGGCGAGGGCTTGGGATGAGGTGCTTAAGGAGCTTGTTGAACACCTTGATTAGCATTCAAAATCTGATTATTACTCCAGTTAAAGTTTGGATGATCTTTCTAACTTGGTTTATAGGTGTTGGAATAAGGATTATTCTTCTGAAAATTAGCATACTGAACCTCCATACTCTCAACATCAATAATGCAATTACCATTGGCGTGTTCTCCTCCGTATAAATCACAATGAAGCATATGAATATGACTCACATTATCTTTATCTAATTGGGTTGCGACTAACCATTTGGTAAGTACTTTTATCTGAGCGGATAATGTTGTGGTCGAATCAACTAAATGAATACCTTTTTATTTCATTATGCACTCACATGAACTTTACTCGTTCTGACACATATTCTCAATCAATGTTTTAACTCTTCGTCAATCTTTAATCTCAATGTACCTCCAGCTGAGGCATCAAGAAGCATTCTCGTTTGTGTTCTCAACACATCGATAAAGTGTATAACCTGCTTTATTGAACTTGTAATTCTGACACTTTCGGAGTACTAACTTGAACCTTTCACATGCATCAGATAGTGACTCTGCCTCTTCTTGAGCAAAACTAGTAATTGCAGATTTTCTTTCCACAAATTGAGCGTTAGAATAGGACCTCTCGAGAAACTTTTCTTCAAGCTCTTTCCAAGTCTGGATAGTGCCATTTAGGATGCACTGCAACCTATCATTTGCCCGACATATCAAGGAAAAACCAAACAAATGTAATTTTACTTGATCGTCGATAATGTCACCATTCGACTTACACATCGAGCAAGTATCGTAAAATTTAGCTAGATGCTCCCAAGGATCTCTGATTACTTTTGAATCGACTGCTTTTCCTTCAAACCTATCAGTACATAATTTTTGATGTCAAAGGTTACTGGATCAGCCAGTTGAAATCCTAAACAAATATGGTCGGAATCAGTCTTTCTGCAATAGTCCCCCAATGTTTGACGTGGTGGAGCGGCCATCTCTACTATTTATTCCTTTACCTATTTGATCGCTTAAAGTGCTTATCTTTTCGCTTTATAAAGTGCACGTGTTGTTCTTTCAATTTCGGGGTTGATCGGTATCTGCGTCGAGTCGGTACCTCGCATAAACAAACAAGAAATACCTTAGTAGCACCGCACCAAATAAATAAAACAAAAGGAGAAACAAAGTTAAAAATAAAAGAGAAATTGCAAAAAAAAAACTAAAACTAAAAATTAAAATAAATAAAAAATGTTGCACTAAATTGCTTGGTTGAAATCAATAATCCTCAGCAATGACACCAAAAACTTGATTACTTCTGAGAAAGTGTACTGATAATGTCAAAGTAATAATTAAAAGATCGTATCCATGAGGATTTTAGTTTAACAAGCTAATTACAGTGTGAAATTAAGTAATTACTTAGGGGGGTTCGTTAGAAAAATGGTTCTAAAACGAGAATTTGGAAAGTTGAAATTCAAGATTGCGAAGGAGATTAGGACTTTATTATCGACCCCCTTAGTATTAAGTGTTGATGTTATGTGTACCTGTTGAGTTTCAATCATATTATCATCTCACTGCAAATTAACATAACCAGTGCACCTAATTCCTTGGTGTGCAGCTCTCTAATTTATACAGTAATTCCCTAATTCCTTATGTCAGATCAAGGTTAAATTGGGCGTTTTAAGTGCGTTAATTCAATAGCAACAACTTCTAAATTCCTATTCCTAGTTCATTACAAAGTTGAATAAATTTCCGAGTTCATATAATTAGACTAACGTCAGAAATCCCTAATTATATAGATCGATTTGTACGTTCGTAAGCAAAAAAAAAGCATTAAACACGAGAACAATTTAAATAAGACAATAATATTAAAAGTACTAAAAAAACTCAAACATACATATGATCCAACAGAGTAAAAAACAAGGTTCATCTCAAAAAGCTCTAATCTAGAGAAACTTAGCTACTCATTGATAGATTAACAAATATCATGAGTGGAGAAGTATTCATCAACAAAATCTATGGAAAAATTGATCTCCAATGACTCAAATGTGCTCCAAAATCGCTTATTGAATTACCCTAGCCGCCACTTTCTCTCTCTGATTTGGAATCCCTAAAAAATTAGCCAAATAACCCTTTAAAAAGCAAAAAGTGTGTCAGCTAAAAAACCACCATTGCGTATGTGATGGTCAGTATCGTGTCGTAATGCAATCCTCGTCGCGTCGTGATATGATGCATTGCGGACGCGAGAAATCCAGTGGCAAATCACGTTTTTCTTCCATTTTCTTCACAAATTTCATTAAATGTTTATTTCTTCTTTGTCTTGGATTTTTGCTTATTTCTTCACACTTTGGCTTTTCTTTTAGTCAATATTCTTTTGAATTCATACGAATTTCCTCATAAAAATTGTGAAATGACAATTGTCATTAATTATCCCCTTGGAAGAATATTGGGCCTAAGAAGCCAATAGATTTCCATAAGCGAGTAGCATATTCACAATCTCTCAATCATTGTAAAGTTGTCTAGGCATCCTGATTGCATCTAGGATAGAGATTCGTCTAGAGCATACCACGATGTCACAATATTGATCTCATAGGAAGGGACTTATATAAAGTCGTCCAATTGAAGAATCTAACTTTCTTAGGAGCATGAATATGCAACATCCACTTCTAAGAGTTGTTGTCTATTGTATTCTAAACAAATTCAAGTCTTTTGAGCCATATATAACCATCTTGAGCATTATAGATATCATCTAAATTGGATTTACAAGTTAACCGATTAGGAACCAGAGAGTTCCAACAAATGGGAAGTGTTTTTAGGTAGTCACAAACAACTTGAGGAATATTAGTATATAATAAATTGAAGTTCCAATTTCCTTCCAAGTAAACATTATTCACTCACATTTCCAGATCATGGATATCCATATAGATAACCTGCTTCACTAATTACCCTACCCCCGACCTATTGGAAACCAGAAAGAGGAGTTCCCATCCCCCAATCTAAATTTAAATCCATCTTTAAGAGATGCGAGAGCTTTCATAATTGCACTCCAAGTAATTGATCCCGATTTCTTTTTCACATTAAGGAACATTTCTTCAGTTATGTACTTATATTTCAAAACTTGGACCCATAGGGAATCACAATCTCGACGGAGATCCACACCAGCTTACCCAACATAGAGGTATTGGCCTCTCTTGATATCCGGATCCCAAGACCACCCTGTTTTTCGGCTTAGTGATTTTTTCCCAACCTACGAGATGCAAACCAGCATTTGGTATACCTTTCCATAAAATATTCCTAATCATCATATCAATAAAATCACAAGTTTCCTAAGGTAGCCAACCCACTTGCATATAATAATTTAGGATGGAGTTCATAACAGACCTAACAAGAGTCAAACGACCATCCTTGTCTAACAATTTATGTTTCCAAGATGATAAACTCTCATTGATTTTCTCCTCTAGGAACTCAAAGTCCTTGTGTTGAAGACGACCATGTACCATAGGGAAACCCAAGTACTTCTCTAGAGTAAGAGTTTTCTTGGTGCATGTTTGGAGACAATTAAATCCATTTTACTCCTCTTAGTGGTAGCGAAGAAGAGCACCTTTGATTTAGAAACATTCAATTTAATGCTAGAAAACATGGAAAAACAATTTAAGATATCAGAAATGATCCCCAACCGGGAGTTAGAAACCTTTGTAAAAAGAATAACATCATCAGCAAAAAATAAATGTGATAAATGGGGTCCATTACGAGACATCCTGGTAGGTTACCAATGGCCTTCATTTAATGCCCTGATGATTTTCTATGACAATAATTCCATGCAAATAATGTAGATATGGGGTGAAATGGGCCACCTTTCCATAATCCTCTAGTTGGAACAAAATTTGGTAGTTGTCTCCCATTCCTGAGAATAGACATAGAGGAGCTAGTTACACAATGTATGATCAAATTTATAGTAATGGGAAGAAACATGTTTCGCTTCAAACAAAATTCCAAGAAATATCAATTAACTTGATCATAGGCCTTTTAAAGATCTATTTTGAACACCATGCCAACTTTTTTATTTTTAGATTTGCACATAGAATGAATTGCTTCTTTGAGGATAATGGCATTAATGGCATTATCAGTTGTCCCTTTACCAGGAAAAAACTACTCTGGAAGGATTCAACTATTTTATTTAGATAAGGACTCAATCTGTTAACCATAATCTTTGTAATAAGCTTGTAAATAATGTTGCACAAACTATTGGGCCTGAATTCCTTAAAACTTTAGGGGCTGACTACCTTAGGAATTAATGCGATAAAAGTCTCTGAAAGAGATGAGTGAAAGCTACTTATCAAAAAAGAATCTGATATAAGTTGGACAACGTCATCTCCAACTATATGCCAAAACTATTTAAAGAAAATACCCTGGAATGCATCAGGGCCAGACGTCTCGAAAGGGTGCATTTGATTCAAAGCATAAATAACTTCTTCCCTAGTCACCTGTTTAGTCAAAGAGTGTTGGGCTTCTTCGGTAAGGCTCTGGGCTATAGTTAAGTCACACATGCTAGCAATGAGTATATAAGATGTACGGTAGAAAATACCTTTAAAAAATTTAGTGCTTCTTCCCTGAGAATAGTACCATCATTCTGCCAAATACCATTAGGAAGATAAAAGGCATGAACTTTATTTCTCTTCCTCCTAATTGTCGTCTTGGTATGATAAGATTTGGTGTTATGATCTCCCAATTTAATGCAATCATCTGTAGCCTTTTGATACTAATGAATCTCCTCTTGTACAAGGATATCATATACTTCTATTGAAACTCCTGTTGAAGATAAACTAGTATTTCCAAATCTATTATCTCTAAAGAGAGTTAGATACCTTTGAGTCTCTTCTCAATGTTATTCTTTTATTCACTGATAATGCCAAAAGTTTCTTATTAAAAAGGATAGAATCGTGTTGCACATTTTAGAGGCAAGATACAATTCCATATGGGAATTTCCCATAAGCAGTCTAGACTATATTGGAGTCTTCCATGTGAGTGATTCATGCTTCCTCAAACCTAAAAGGGTGCGGCTCACGAACTTGAAGAGGAAGGCCACACTTAAGGAGAATTGGGTTGTGATCGGTATGAAATTTACACAACACCTTAAAATATGCATCAGGGAAAGCCATGCGCCAAAAGTAACGTCTATCATAGCCATATCCAACTTGTGATAGACCATTCGATTACTAGTGCAAGTCCTATTCCAAGTGAATTTCCCACCATTCATGTCTACTTCAACTAAATTACATTTATCATTGACATTAAATAAAGAATTTGTCCTAAAATGATTAAAATTACCTCCTTTTTATTCACTTGGATGAATGATCTCGTTAAAGTCTCTAATCAACATCCAAAGACCATCCACAATGCTCCTCTGGTCAATGAGGTGGGGACACAAGTCCAGACAAGAAGTGTACACAGGACTAGCATAAATTTTAGTTACATGCTAAGAGGAAGTTCACAATGTTATCTTTATAGTGATTATATCCATAAAGATACCATGCACAACAATTACTACCGTTCTGCTTTAAACCCAAATACCTCTGAACTGACCACGTGCTTCCACGTAGTGAACACTCGCATATCTAGCTCTATCCCAGGAGGATTGGATCTTATGAAAACCAATATGTGTTTCCATAATGATTAAAAACATTAAAGAGTGTTTTATAATCAAATCCATCATGTGTATTTTAACCTTTTTATTAGAGATTCCCCGAATATTCCAAGAAAGCACAATGACTTCTATGAAACTTAACATAACTAGTCAAATTAATGGAGGTGACAAAACAAGTCTTATACACAAGATAATTTACGTAGTTGGCTCCCATTTGATGGGAGTCTTAAGAACAACTTCCTCTTCATGAGTAACACCCTCATCCATAGTGCATTGGTTATTTTATCTTCCTGAATTAATGTTTGTTCAAAATATGGTATGTTAAATCGTATGATGGTCTCCAAACCCAAATTTACTATGGGAATGATGGAGGTGTACTTAGCAGTGTTAGGCACACCATTTAGTGTTGGATAAGAATGAAAAGTTGGCCCAGTTTTGTGCATAGCCCCACTAATAGCATGCTATGGTTCCGGAAGGGTAGACATGGCCTTGGCGCATGGGTCCCCTCTACGTGATGGCTGACACGCATATCGTGTGGATCCACTCTTATCAAATCATCGTTTCTTGGAAACCGCATCAAGTTGATTAGGTCCAGCAGTTTTACTATCAACACTTATTCTTTTTAAGGAAACATCAATCCCCTTGATTTTAGAACTCCTCAAATCTCAATGCACATTATTGGATAAAGTTTTCCCTGGACCAAAACTGACTTTTTTGTTGCATTTTTTCCTCTGCACCACCAGCCAATCACCATGAACTACATTTATTTCTTCAAATTCTTTTGCTAAAATTTCGGTGCTATCATCGCCCACTTCCTGATGTAGTTTTGTTAGTCTTTTCTCATGGACACCATCATTTTCTGGTGGACCTCTTGGTTGTGCCACTGTAAGAATGACATGTTGTGTCATATTATTTGGTGTTTTCTTACAATCACATACATGATGTCCATAACATGCACAATTGGATCAAATGAGGTGAACAACTTCATATTGAATGTTGTACTGCAAGGTCTGATTAATCTCCATGCAAATTCTCACAAACCTTCCCCTATCTACATTTAGGGTATTATTATCTACCTTAACATGAGTACCCATAATAGATGTCAACCCAAGAAGGACACTTTCATCATAATACTATAAGTTAAGCCTAGAAATCGAATCCAAACCAAAGTCTTCTCCACTTTTTGTGAGAGGGGATTCAAAGTCTAGAGTCTATTGAGCCACTGACAAATAATGGTCAAACAACATCCACGAGCCTTCTCATACAATTTCCTCCTTATTTGTGAGTAATTCACACTTGACCATAGAGAAATCATTGTCAACGTCCATGATCTCTAAACCTCTGATAAGTTTCCACATCATCTTCAACATATCCTTCATCAAATGATAGTTAATGTTCTTCCCAGCGAGCTTAATGACTAGCGCCTCCTTCCAAGGGTTGCACGATTCCTGAAAAGGTTTATCATTCATCGTGACCTTTTGGTAGCAATTGGTTTCCTCCTTCAAGAGAGACTTTCATAAGTGTTTTTTCAATTAACTCTACTCTCTTCTTCACAGTAGTGACTCTTTGACCTTCATTGAGAATATTCTAGAACGACGGTTTATGAGGCTTAGAAGGACCTCAATCTGATAGGTTGACCGGTGGCGGTGGCGGTGGCGTGGAAGCGGTGAAAATAAAAGGTTACATGTAAAAATTTCTACACTATTTAAAATTTGTTACTATTAATGTTAAAATAATATTATTTTAGAATTGAATTTACATATTAAAATATTATTTTAAATTAATTTTCAAATTTTTTTATATTTTTTAATTTAATATGTTAAAAAACATTCACATTAAGTGATACATTCAGTTGATTCAAAATAAGTTTTAAATTTTCACATTATGTTTGAGCTACAAGTTTATGAGATTAGAAGTATTATATCATAAATTTTTTGTTCAAATAATCAAGTTTTTGAAAAACAAATTCCCTAATAACCAAGTTTTCCCACTATTTCCCAAACTACCTATGTTTCAAACAAAAAAAATTACAAAGCAGAGCACATGTAAGATGAATTGGCTCCTGCATTTCAAAATTAAGAGGTGTCGCCAATTGAATTGGCAACTGGATATGGTCTAGCCAAGTCAATTGGCGTTTGTGTTCAATGCTTAAGCGGAGGCTCCAATTCATCTGGCGCATGTGTAATTTTTTTATAAATACAAATAATAAATTATATAAAAAAATGAAAAAAAATATTAATATTTAATTTAAATATGATTACATATGATAATATTTTTAACACTAACAACGATGATCGACTTGGTCATACATGCCACCGGTTCCACACTCCTTAGATACCCTTTCTCGTTTCGATCTATGTTGATTCACCGTAGGTATTAAATATGAGATCCCGTGAACATCACCATCGCCAGTTTTCTAATAAGTTCTTGCATTTCTAAATAGTCTTGTGTATGCATTGATGCGATATCGTAAATGAGTTTGTGACCCATGTCGGTGTAGTAGAGTTATGTTGATGGGGTTATTGGTGAGCGACATGGTCGATTGAATGGTGACATTGGTGTGAATGGTCACCATTCAATCAACCAGGTCGTTCACCAATAAACCCATCAACACAACCTAACTACATCGACATGGAGCATGAACTCAGTTACAACAACGCGTCGATGCATACACAAGACTACTTAGAAATGCAAGAACTATTAGAGAATCTGGTGAGGGTGATGTTCCTGAGACCTCATATCAAACACTTGGGCGAAATCAACATAGATCGGTACGAAAAATGGTATCTAGGGGATGTGGAACCAGTGACATGTATAATCAAGTGGTTCGTTGTCTTTAGTGTAAAAATATTATCATACGTAATCATATTTAAATTAAATATAAATATTTTTTATTCATTTTTTATATAATTTATTATTTTAATTTAAAAAATTTACACTGAAGCACCAAATGAATTGTCATCTCCTCTTAAGCATTAAACACACGCGTCAATTGGATTGGCTAGATCATATGCCTCCGCCAATTTGATTGACTAGACCAAATCACAAATTCAATTGGTGACACGTTTTAATTTTTAAATGCAGATGTCAATTCATCTAGCAAGTGCTCTCGTTGCAAATGTTTTTATTTGAAATATGAATACTTTAAAAAATAGTAGAAAAACTTAGTTATTAGATTTTTTTTTTTGAAAAACTTTATTATTTGAATAAAAAATCCTATATCACTACACCATTTAAATTAAGAAAATTTTCATATCAAATTTATTTATTTTTACACTCCTAAACTTTTAGACTCATCCCGTACCATCAAATTAATGACTTAAACTAAATTCATTTAATGTTTTATATTATTTTACATCTTTTAATTATTTAAATAATTCAATTATATTTTTTAATATTTATGCAATCCATAAAAAGTTTAAACTATGTCTCATTGACTTCACTATATACCCCCAAATATTTATATACTTACTCTATACTAATATATAAAAAAAACATCAATTTTTTTTTTTAAATCATAAGCAAGAAATATTAATTTTATTTCATTCAAATATTTTATTTTAAAAATTTTATCTTTTCTAACATAAAATTAATTATAAATTATATTTAATTTAATTTCTCTTTCATTTTTTTCATAAACAACCATCAATCAAAATTACTTTTACTTATTTCTGTAAAACATATTTTAAAAAAACATAAAATTTTAACTCAAATTTTTTACTTATGAATTGATATGAATGGGGTACAAATTTGTCACTAAGACTAAATAATTTAAATATATTTAAAAAATAGCATATATTTAAAAATTTTAAATTTAAAAATATATCAAAAATATTAAATAACACAATACATTATACAAATAAATTATGTTCTGAATCGGCCAATGACCTAATTGACTAGACCCAATCCATCTCAAACACATTCAACTTGGCCCAATAAAAACAACTCACATGTCATATCTCTTATCTCCAATTTTACTTTATTCATATTGAATCTTAAACTGACTTGGGCTTGGAGTGCTAAACATGCATGTCCACCTCACGTCGCCATAAAAGAGACCAGAACCATTGTTCGAGATCAACAGTTATCCACATGTCATTATTATTGGTTCCTTTGTGAAGCTAGAACATCCATTTATGGTTCCCAAACGAAACAACGATGTCGTCTGTGGGAATCGACTTTCAATTTCTACAATTTCCACGAAAATAATGTTGCTTTGCAAAGACTATTGAACAAGTTCATAAATTTCAGATATGGATTCTTACGGTTCAGATTCAGTTCTTCGATTTACCAATTTGTGGCCTTAATATTTCATTGAATCAAGGATGAATCAAGTCCCAGTTTCTCCATCTTCGACGACTCCTCGGTCGCTTCTCAGTCATTTTTCATTTTCACTGATCGCGGCCCCTCTAGATCTTAGAATTAAGGAACATTATGAGGCAAAAACCAAGACCCATCACAATCGACTTAGCTAACCACCATTTTTGACCCCATTCTTTGAAAGTCAAATCTTCGGGGTCTGATAGTCCATGCATCAAAAATACCTCTTGTGAGGTCCGATAGTCCAACGAGAAGCTGTCCAATTCAATTGTGTCACTCCTGCGAAGTAGAATTTGATTCCAGCAACGATATACTGATGAACTACTCCGTCACTACTATCTTGGGGTAAAAAATCAGAAAGAATAGGACTTTGGACCCGAAGACAGCTAACATGACAAAGGAAAAAGGGGTTTGTCGACCATGCAATCAGAAAGAAGGCCCCGGGGATCTATTTTAGAAGGGAATGTATAAATTGAAACCACAGGTTCCCAACTTGTATAGTTGCCTTGAAGATAAGAATAAACAGAAAGGGAAACCTTAATTCCTCTAAGGTCGGAAAAGCCGACTAACCAACGGAAGCTGGCAGACAAATGCAATACATGGTAACTCGGAGATACGCTTTTAAGAAAAGGAGTCTCATATCGGATCCCTAAGTAAGTCTATCCACATCGGAGCCCCGGAAATAGGCAGACGCCAACCTAAAAAAATGCTTTGTAGCGCGAAGTGCATTCAACCCGTAGCTTTAGAGAAAACATCATCCAAAAACCCTGGATGCCATCCGGCCACTCCGAGGTCACCGCCGAGGGTATCCACCCCAACGATTATTTATTTACTTGGAACGAATTTAATTCATTATCAACAATATATATATATATATATATATATATATATATATATATATATATATATATATATATATATATATATATATATATATATATATATATATATATATCACATCAAAGAATATCAACAATGTTTAATTCTTCATCAACAATATTTAATTCTTTACACGAATAAGCAACAAATTCCACATCAAAGAATATCATTATACACCTATCACATCAAATATTCATGTTTTCTTCATCAAATCATTATGTAGCATATGAACATCAACAATCCAATTTTTAATCACATATTTTCATGAATTTCACATTAATAATACGAAATCAACATCAACAATACAAGATTCGAGTTTACCATTAACATAATCATGAAGGTTTTGCACAAATCTCACATAATTCAATCAAAAAATCATATCAGAGAAAAAGGGAAAATGACATCCCCAGTATCCCTAAGCTTAAACACACTCATCATGAAATAATCCCTCATTACCCTGATTAAGCTGAAACTCTTGAGCTTATTGGTGATGGAAGTTCCAAACCTTGAGAATCTCTCTTCTAGGGTTGCCCTAACTCTTCTACTTTTTCTCTACTGACATGTTCTCAAAACTTCCCTCACCCTTATATAGAAAAATATATTTTATTTTATTTACTTATTCTTACTAATTTCCATTATTTTAATAAATCTCATTATTTATCCCATAATTTCTAAATAATCACAACCCTTTCTATTTTCTATAATTATTATATTTTATATTAATGAAACTCTTATCATATTTAGTTAATATTCTAAAACAATAACACAGTAAATCACAAAGCACAAAAAATCCAAATAAAATTCTAATAAAATTATACTAAAGTTCTAATAAAATTTATGGGGTGTTACAACTCTCCCCCACTTAAATAAGTTTCGTCCTCGAAAATTTACCTGAGAAAAACAACTATAGGTAAGACTCATTCATCTGACTCTCTAGCTCCCAAGTCACGCTTCCATCTATGGATTCTCCCCACACAACTTTCACCAAATGAATTTATTTACCCCTTAAGTGCTTTACCTCTCGATCTAAAATCCACACGGCGATATCTCATAAGTCAGGTTATCTCTTATTTACACGTCATCTGACTGAATCACATGAGACGGGTCTGGGACATACTTACGAAGTTGAGATACATGAAAGACGCTATAAAGGTTTGAGAGAGATGGTGGTAATGCAACTTGATAGGCAACTTTGCCGACTCTTTTAATAATCTGTATGGCCCAATAAAATGAGGGGTAATTTTTTTAGACTTTAATGTCCAACCAACCCCAGTCACTAGAGTGACTCTCAAGAACACATGGTCTCCTTCTTGAAATTTTAGGGATTTTATGCGCTTATCATGATAACTCTTCTGTCTACTCTGCGATACCTTCACCTTTTCGTGAATCATCTTAATCTTCTCGATAGTCTATTGGACTATTTCAGGTCTGAGTATAACTCTTTCACTAGATTCGAACCAACATAAGGGCTTTCTACACCTTCTTCTATACAAGGATTGAAAAGGTTCCATTCTGATACTATAATAGAAATTGTTGTTATAAGTAAACTCAATCAACAATAAATAATTATCCCAACTATCTCTCTGCTCTAGGACATAAGCCTTCAACAGATCTTCTAAGACTTAATAAGTCTTTTCGTCTGAATGTCTGTCTCCGGATGGTAAGCAGAACTCAAATTTAGCTTGGTTCCCATGTCTACTCGCAAGCTTTCCCAAAACCTTGACGTACATCTTGGATCTTGATTTGAGATGATGCTATAGGGAATTCCATGAAATCTAACTATCACACTAATGTAGATCTCAGCTAGCTTCTACAATGGGTAAGTGGTCTTTATCGGAATGAAATCAGCTGACTTAGTCAACCTATCCACTATGACCTATATTGATTCACTTCCTTTAGAGGTCTTAGGCAAACCCACTATGAAATCCATGGAAATACTATCACATTTCCACTCAGGAATACTCAAAGGTTGCATCAATCCATATGACTTCTGATGTTTGATCTTTGACTTCTGACAGATCAAACAAGAGTACACAAATTCTGCAACGATCTTCTTCATGTATGGCCACCAAAACATCCTCTTAAGATCTTGATACATCTTTGTGGCTCCTGGATGAATATTAAAACTACTCATGTGACCTTTTTCTAGAATTATCTTCTTAAGAGCCAAAAAATCTGACACACAAACTATTTCCCAAAACTTCATGATCCCATTCTCTTCTTCCTTGGTTAATCATTGTTGATTGATCATCAGTATCAAATCCAACTTCTGACCCTCTTTGATTTTTGTCGATACATCGCTAGTTAACTTTAACATACCTAGCTTCACACTTCCTAACGTGACTTTATACACCAAGCTTATATCTCTGAACTCCTCAATCAATTCCATCTCTTTAACCATTAGTGTCTACATATGCAAGGACTTCCTACTCAACGCATCTGATACCACTTAACTTTTCATGGATGATAATTCAACTCAAAGTCATCATCTTTCAAAAATTCTAGCCACCTTCTCTACCTCATATTCAACTCCTTTTGATTAAATAGATACTTCAGACTCTTATGATCACTGAAAACTTTGAATCTCGACCCATAAAGATAATTCCTCCAAACTTCAAGCACGAAAACCACTACTGCTAACTCTAAATCATGGGTAGGATAGTTCCTCTAATGAATCTTTAGTTATATAGAAGCATAGGCTACAACTTGACCATTTTGCATAATCACACCGCCCAAGCCCATTTGGGATGCATCACAATATACCACAAAAGATTCACTCTCATCTAGAAAAATTAAGATTGGCACCGACGTCAACTTCTTCTTGAGCTCCTGAAAACTTTTTTCACAGTTGAAATCCCAAAGGTAAGTTTGTCTCTTCCGGGTTAACTAGGTCAAAGGCAATTCCAACTTCGAAAATCCTTCGATGAACCTCTTATAATAACCAGTCAAACCTAATAAACTTTTGATCTCAATAATTAACTTAGGTGTTTCCCACTATAATATCCTGTTTACATAGATGGACCCACTGGTATACCACCACTTGAGATCACATGCCCAAGTAAACTTGCCTCTCTTAGTAAAAACTCACACTTGGATAGCTTGGCATACAACTTTATGTCCTGCAAGGTCTGGAACACAACTCTCATGTGTCTTGTATGTTCTTCGTCTGACTGAGAGTATACCAAAATATCATCTCTAAACACCATGATAAAGTGATCCAAGTAAGGGTTAAAAATCCTATCCATATAATCCCCGAATACTCTTGGTGAATTAGACATGCCGAAGGGAATAATCTAATACTCATAATGACCATAGCGAGTTCTGAATGCAGTCTTAGGTATATCATTCATCTTCACCATAATCTGATGGTCACCCAGCCTTAGATAAATCTTACTAAACTCACGAGCTCCTACCAATTGATCCATGATATCATCAATTCGTGGAAGAGGATGTCAATTATTAATAGTGACCTTATTCATTTGCTAATAATCCACACACAATATCATGCTCTCGTCCTTCTTCTTAACCAACAATGTTGGTGCTCCCTACATCGATAGACTAGGACAGACAAACTTCTTCTCTAACAGATCTTATAGTTGCTTCTTCAACTCGCTCAACTCTGATGCAGACATTCTATACGGTTACAGGGATATAGGTATAGTACCATGTACTAAATCTATTGTGAATTTGACTTTACGACCATGAGGAAATTCACCAATATCATTAGGGAAAACATCAGGGAACTCGCATGCAAGAGGAAGATTAACAATTGTAGCTTCGATCTCTACTTTCAGGTAAGTTAACATCATGAGCACTTGAGTGTCTTGTTTCAAGGATATATTTACTTGGTTGGAGGACATAAACCTTAAATCTTTACTCTTCTCTGACTCAGGAAACAACACGGTCTTATCAAAACAACTTATGTGAACATGGTTGAACTCTAACGAATTTATTCCAAGAATAACATCTAGTTGACTTAGGAGTAAAAAAATTAATTCAACTCTAAAATCTTTACCATAAATGGATATGTGACAATTAAGTCAAACTAACAAAGTGGTTATAGAACCATTGGCTGAAGTATCAATGACCATATCATCTCTCATAGGATACATTACCAAGTTTAACTTGATTACACAATCATGTGATATGAATGAATGTGTTGCACCCGTATCAATGATAGTAACTAAAGAAATACCATTATGAAGCATGTACCTCAAATCAAAATATCCGATCTTGAGACTTCAGCACTACTAAGAGCAAAGACTTTCCCATTGGCATGAGCATTCTGATCAATACCTAGTTCTCTCTTTGGTTTCTGACAATGGGTGTTAATGTGACCCTGCTCTCCATAATTGAAATAGGTAGGAGCGATATTCTTGCACTCAGGAACATGATGACCTAGCTTACCACACCTTTCACATCTCGGAGGAAATGGAGCACCTCCCCTACTATTTCCATTCCCAATTGTATCTTTTTGATTTCATTTGGCACTTAGGTTTACATATAGCTTGACACGATTTTGGATGGAAAACTTCTTCTCATTCACATTGTTATAGTGAGTAGATCTTGCTCTATGTCTTCATCATAAATCTTGCACTTGTTAATCAGCACTAAGAAGCAGCTAATTTCCTGATATCCTATAAATTGCTTGATCTCTGGACACAAACCACTTTCAAACTTCACACACTTGGAACCTTCAGCACCTACACCATTATAGTGAGGACAATACCTGGATAGCTTCTCGAACATGGCTGCATAGTTAGCCACATACATGTTACCCTGCTTCAGCTCCAAGAATTCAATCTCCATATGGTTGCAAACATCAGCTGGAAAATACTTGTCCAAAAACTCATTCTTAAAATTACTCGAAGTAATAGCAATTCCAACAACTTCCAATCTTTGGCGGGTATTCTCCCACCAATTCTTAACTTCTTCATACAACATATGAGGTCCAAACAACACTTTCTGAGTATCGGTACACGCCATGACTATGGAAATCTTCTCAATTTCCAGAATCTAAGTTTGAGCACCTTCAGGATCATACCTTCCCTTGTACATAGGTGCGTCATTCTTCTGGAATTTTCCCAGTCCATGAAACTTATCAGCTCCTCCATTCCAATTCTGATTAGCTTGCAAAGCTTCATTGGCTTGAGCCATCACATGAGGAGTTGCCTCGAGAGCATCAGCAATTGCACGATCATTCCTGCCAGCCATTGTTTCTTGCATAACCATCCATAAACAAATTACCTAATTGCAACACTAAATAAAATGGTGGTTACAGGGAAAAACAACAATGATAGGGTCAACACCCATGTCGTGCGCGAGGGTACTATAATTTTTTAATAGCTAAGACCGAATGGACCAACATGCTCTAATACCAACTGTATAACACCCTAAACCCCAAATATGATTTTAAAAAAATTGTGGAAAATATGAAGACAAAACAAGGGTGTCACATTGACAAAACATTCAACCTTCATTCCAAAGGTGGAATTTTAATTCAAAATTATAGCATAAGTAATTAGTTCAAAACAACTAAGAAGACATAGAAAAAGTATTCACATCCGGATGTTGCAATATCATATTAAAATCAAAATGAATACTAAAAAGTCGATAAGAGGTACGAAGAACATAACGCATAAACAAACTACTAAAGAGGCCAACTATGTCATCCTCCGTAAAACAACAACTATCACCCCTCAGTCTCAAATTGGGGATTATCTAGATAAAATTACAAATTAAGAAACATAGAGACAAGAAAGGGGTGAGAATACATTCCATAAATTAAATAGTGTATAAAGAACAAGGATATTTTATAACAAGCACATTCAACCAACACATTTGTACGATATACAATTTCATCATGCAATGCTTACTTCTTCTACTCCCATGCATGTGGTACCAATCCTAACACTGGAATGAAGTCTTAAACACTAGATCGAAGTCCTAAACACTGTGCCAAAATCATGGATATTAGAGTCCTAAACACTAGATCGAAGTCCTAAACACTGGGCCGAAATCATTCCAGTGGTACCAATCCTAACACTAGAATGAAGTCCTAAGCTAATCTCTAGTATACATTTTGCATGATCAAACAAATGCAGTTATTCTCCATCCAAACCTCCTACTCACATTATCAACACTGCCGGTAAAGGCTAACACTGGTCCTTTTGAACCTAAAACATATCATCCATTGGGTCTTTGAACCTAAACGTAATTCACATCAAACACTTCCTATTAGGGCTAAACAATGGTTTGCCTTGAACCTAAAACCATCAACTTTTAATATGGCCTAACTACGAGGCGATTATCAACTAAATCAACAATAATTAATCATAATAATGTTATCAATAGTTAATCACTTAAAAAATTAAATTAAATCAAGGGATCATAAACTCTACAAAACATTAACCAAAACATCATAATCGGTCACCAACAGAGTTGGCGGTCTGACCATCTCGACCATGATAGTCGTCGCCCTCAGGTTGTGTTGCCTATCATCGCTCTGGGGAATTTGTGCTCGTCTTGAGGCGTTTAGTGTTCGACCTTCATGTGTGTGATGCTCATCATCACTGACAGTATGCCATCTTCGTCCCCGATGCAATGATTGTTGGACTGTCACCCATGTGATGTCTGTCACCGCTGCAGAATGCGATTTATGCATTTTTCTCCATGGAAACAAATCTAGGTTTCCAAACTTTTATAATTTCAGGCTAGATAAAGTTCAGAATTTGATTTACACGAATAAGCAACAGATTTTACATCAAAGAATATCAATCTCACATATCACACAATTATTCATGTTTTCTTCATTAAATCATTACATAACATATGAACATCAACAATCCAATTTCCAATAACAAATTTGCACGAATTTCACATCAATAATATGAAATCAACATCAATAATACAAGATCAGAATTCACCATTCACATAATCAAGGAGGTTTGCATAAACCTCACATAATTCAAATAAAACGTCATAACAGAGAAAAGGAGAAAAGAACATCCCTACTATCCCTAAGCTTAAACATCCATTAAGAATATAATTTTCCCTTTTTCCTCGATTAAGCCAAAACTCTTGAGCTTATTGGTGATGGAAAATCCTAACATTGAGAATCTCTCTTCTATTGTCGCCTCAACTCTTCTCCTTTTTCTCTACTGACACGTTCTCAAAAAATTTCCTTCACCCTTATATGGGAAAATATGTTTTATTTTATTTACTTATTCTTACTAATTACCTTTGTTTTAATAAATCTCATTATTTAGCCCATAATTTCCAAATAATCACAAGCCTTCCTATTTTTTTTAATTACTGTTTTATTTTATTAAGATTCTAAGCAATAACACAATAAATCATAATGCACACCAAAAATCCAAATAAAATTCTAATAAAATTCTACTAAAATTCTAATAATTTTTTTGGGGTGTTACAATATCTTCCAGTTCATTACAATCGTTTGCAAATGTGTCTTCCATGGAGCAAATAAAAGAGTCTCTCAAGCCCATGACAAACACCTCGTCATAACCAACAAACTTTGATGGACCGGCCTAAACTTTACACTAAACGAAACTCTGCAAGATAATAGAGAAATTACTGGAGTTACAAACTAGTTGTGAACAACGATAATGATAAACCAAAGGCTGGCACAAAGATCTAAAGCTAATAATGCTTAAAATTTTAAGGTAAGATATTTCATTAAATGTCAAAAAATTATTACACTCAAGGCACAAAGGTCTGGGAAACATTGTAGGGAATAAAAATACAAACAAAGTAAAAATAAAGTCGAGGCATTGAAAGTTGAGGCACTAAAACCATCTCCTTGAGTCACCCCGAAAACAGACTTAAAAGGATCCAACACTTCAACATAAATCACAGTGTTATGACAAAGCTTTCTCGCCTTCTCCACAACTTGTTCTCAAACTCCAAGCACATCCTACACAGTCTGCCCAAGAGCATCATGAAGCACCTGCCTCAGGCCGACCACCTAATCTTTGAGAGCCTTCAAGGCTTGTATGTCTTTCAGGTACTTTTTCACCTACAGAGCCTTCTCCTTAACAGAAGTAAAAGCAAACATATATTTCTCCTCTACATCTTTCAAGGCATCTTTCAGCTCGGCCACATGAGCCGCCAAGAAAGAGGGAGAGTCATGTATTATCGGTGCCTCTTGCAAAGAGTTAGCAGTCTTAACTGTCTCCCATAACGCAATAAGCTCATTCTTAAGGTTGAAACACTTCAACTCCATAGCTTCGGCCTTCCCTTTCCAAGTATCCCTTTCCTTGAAGGGACTACCCATGGCCAAGATATCACCCTGTCTAGCAGAAATGAGAGAAAAGATAGAAGTAACTTTGAACATGTTATGAGCAAGCTTAGAAGCCATTTCTATTTTATCCCCTTCATGAAGATTCTGGAAAAAGGATATATTTGATGTCGAGACAACAACAACAACGTCCTCAAGATTGCATGGAAGTCGATATGAGAAAATATATGGTACCCATATAAATGGATTCACCTCCCCTAAAGCATCATCCTCAAATACACTAGTCCATTTTGGAGAAGTTTCATCCCATAGAGATTGTTGTCCCTCATCCCGAGCCCTGTTGGTAGAATTCGAAGGCGAAGTTGGTTCCTCAACTGATAGTGTGAATGCATGAACAGGAAACCTTTTTGAAATTGTTTCCAAATACTTTTATTGCATGAACATGAAACCTTTTCTAAATTGTTTCCAAATACTTTTATGCTTCCTACTACTAAGATACACATAGAGAGTACAAGGATATCGTTCAATATACATAAACGCTAAAGTATCCTAGTTTTGACATCATACAAAACACTCATAACGGAACTGAATGGAAGATGCACTCACTGAAGGAAAATTGTGATCCAAAACGCATCAAAAATAAAAAATTTCCTTTAATATTCCTTACGAATGGGCTTGATAAGTGATAGAAACCGTTACCTCTTGTGACGATTGAAACCTTTGATGCAGATCTAAGGAGTGATCACGAGCGTTGAATGGTAATAACGCCTCTACTCAGTCCACACAAATGAATTCCTTTAGTCTCAGTGCTAGCTGCTATGGATGAAGGCTTTGACTGAGTGAAAGTGAGTGAGTGAGAGAGAGAGAGAAACTAAATTTCATCTAGTGAAATGCTTCTGCACATGGATTCTATTTATAGAACCACTTGTGTGGGCTGCAAGCTAAAAAGCCCACTTAAGTGTGTGTGGCCCATGTCTTATGGTATACCAAAAATCACTTAAGCGCATGGTACCTTACCATATTTCATATTCTACTTAAGTGCATCTTACCTTAAGATGTTCTACAATTCACTTAAGTGCGTCGTACCTTACGATGTTCCTTATTTACTCTATCTCTCATCAATCCATCCTTTTGTTTGTGACCTTGTAGGTTTTCACGATATTGGCAATTATATTAAATCACGTATTTAACATAATAAACAGTGAGTGGTATCTAGCAACATATCACTACTACCCAAGACACGAAAATGTCATGTGATCTGAAAAATCCCTTTTTGTGATAATACTTGTGTGTACAATTACCCTTTTGACCTTATGTCTATATTGAACACAAGGCACAGACTGTGTCATCCTTGTCTAGTTCAATTTTGGGCCCTTAGACATTTATCCTATTATGCAGGATTGGAAAATTCCATCTATGTCACTCATGTCCCTCAGCATGCTTCGTGGAGTACCCATCAACTGACTTTATGGTCATCCAGTTACGGGAAATATTTGATCAACAATAAAGCACTCGACTCTACATCTAGGGTCCATAGTGGTTTCAGGTTGAAGGGTGGTATACACCACTATCACTATGAGAATAACTTATGACACTTTGCATAACATTTTATGTAGTATTCTCATAGCGGGTCAATCCAGTATAAATATTACTCCTAATATTCATACATATGTTTAAGACTTGATAATTTCTTATCCATGATCCAGAGATGTCATCATCAGTCTATATACATAATAGTCTTAATGCTTTAATGTTATCCTACTTCACAATAAAGCTCGACTACGAATACTTTAAGAATAATGTCCTTATGTTTAATGGGATCTCATGATTAAATCACACTTGATACATTAAACGGGATAGCTATTCTAGGGACTTTATTAAATAAACATATTAAATAAAAAGCCTTTTATTATTAATAAATATTTCGATACAAGTACCAAAAGTATTGACGACTAGGGCTTACACCAACAATCTCCCACTAGCACTATAGCCAATCAGGCATACCCCTAATACCCATAGATCTAGTATGGCCATCATGCTTCTGCCGAGCAAGAGACTTTGTCAATGGGTCAGTAATATTGTCAAGTGTAGGTACTCTGCATATTTTCACATATCCTCTATCTATTATCTCTTGAATGAGGTGATAACGCCTAAGTATGTGTTTGGATCGTTGGTGAGATCTAGGATCCTTAGCTTGTGCGATAGCACCATTGTTATCACAATAGAGATCAATGGGATCCACAATCCTATGAACTATGCCAAGTTCACTAATGAACTTTTTAATCCAAACATATTCCTTTGCTGCACTTGAGGTAGAAATATACTCGGCCTCGGTTGTAGAATCAACAATTGTTTCTTACTTTGAACTTTTCCAACTCACACTGCCATCGTTTAAGTAGAACACATAACCAAATTGTGATCTAAAGTCATCCTTATCTGTCTGGAAGGTAGCATCGGTGTATCCAATTACAATAAGCTCTTCCTGACCTCCATATATCAAGAATGAGTCCTTATTCCTTCTAAAATACTTAAGGATATTCTTGACAGCTACCCAATGAGCATCACCAGGATCACATTGGTACCTACTCGTTGCACTTAAAGCATACTAGACATTGGTCGAGTACACAACATGGCATACATGATAGATCCTATTGCAGATGCATATGGAATCTTATTCATGCGACCTCTTTCTTCCTTAGTTGGAGGAGATTGTGTTTTTGATAGACACGAGCCATTTTACATAAGTATGAATCCTTTCTTGGAATCATGCATATTAAAGTGTCTCAGCACTTTGTCTATGTATGTACTCTGACTTAGGTCAAGAAGTTTTTGTGATCTATCTCTATAGATCCTGATTCCTAATATATAGGTTGCTTCACCTAGGTCCTTCATAGAAAAGAATTTCCCCAATCAAGTATTTACTTGTTGCA
Source organism: Lathyrus oleraceus (assembly GCF_024323335.1). Taxonomy (NCBI): domain Eukaryota; kingdom Viridiplantae; phylum Streptophyta; class Magnoliopsida; order Fabales; family Fabaceae; genus Lathyrus; species Lathyrus oleraceus. The sequence continues at coordinate 147,058,597 of NC_066580.1, forward strand.
GGGTAGGGACATCGTTTCCAATGAGTAATATGTCATCTACATATAATACCAGGAAGACGATCATGCTCCCACTTAGGCATGACAACGGGGCGGGTCGGGGGCGGTTTTTACTTCTCCCAAACCCAAACCCAAATCCCCAAACAATCCATGTTCCCTGCCACAAACCCAAATGGGGATGGAAAATCAAAACCCAAATCCGTTCCAAACGGGTTTGGGTTGGGTTCGGGTATCCCCGCCCCGCCACCGTTCATTTAGTGAAATCAATTTTTTAAATAGAAATATTTATTTTTTCCAAAATAAAATTACATTACAAATAATAAAATAAAATAATCTAAAAAAATTCCATTTATACATTTCAAATATTTTAAATAGTAAATTAAAATTAAAATATCAAAATATTGACCAACATATTTAATATTCTAAATTATCAAAAATAAATAATAATGTACATAATAAAATAAACGCGGTAGGTTCAGGATGGGTACTAGTGTCCGCATTACCTGAGCCATCCCCATATTTTATAATTGGGGAAAACCCAAACCTGAACCCAAACCCAATAAAAGTGGGTTTTCCCCGTCAACTTCGGGGCAGATTCGGGTGGGTACCCGCGGGTACGGGTTATGTTGCCATGCCTACTCCGACTAACCTTCTTGTAGATACAAGGCTCATATTCATTCTTGATGAATCCATACTATTTTACTGTTTCATCAAAACGAAGATTCCAGCTTCTGGAAGCTTGCTTCAATCCATAGATTGATCTCTGTAACTTGCATATCTTTTGGGCTTCTTCTTGTATGTCAAATCCTTCAGGTTGTGTCATGTACACACCCTTAAGAAGATTCCCATTAAGGAAAGCAATTTTGACATCCATATGCCATATTTCATAATCATGATGTGCAACGATAACAAGTAAAATTCGAACAGATTTAAGCATTGCAACTGGTGAAAAGTTTTCATCATAGTCAACCCTATGAATTTGTTTATATCCTTTTGCAACCAGCCTTGCCTTATAGGCGTGTACCTTACCATCCATGTCATACTTCTTTTTTAAGACCCACTTGCATCCTATAGGGTTAACTCCTACAGGAGGCTCTATCGAGGTCCAAACTTGGTTTTTGGACATGGAATCCATTTCAGATTTCATGGCTGCTAGCCACTTCTCAAACTCAGGACCAGTTATGGCCTCTTGGTAGGTCACATGCTCATCTTGATCTATGAGTAACACATCACCTTAATCAGTTATGAGATATCTATATCTCTTAGGTAGGTGATGTATCCTACTTGACCTACGTTGGTCTTATTTTACTTGAACACGTTGTTCTTCCACAACTACTTGTGTTTCCTGCTCTAATTTCTCAATAGGTGTATCAATGCTTTGTGATTCTTGAATTTCTTAAAGCTCTACTTGAAGGAGAATTGCGATCCAAAACGCAGCAGAAATTAAAATTTTCTCCTTTAGAGATCCTTACGAATGGTCATGATCAGTGATAGAATATTTACCTCTTGTTATGATTGAAACCTTTCGTGCAGATCTCTTGTGACGATCGAAACCTTTGATGCAGATCCACGGAGCGATCACGAACGTTGAACGATGACAACGTCTCTACTCAGTCCACACGAACGGATTCCTTCAATCTCAGTGCTAGCTGGTACGAATGAAGGCTTTGAGAGAGAGAGAGAGAGAGAGAGAGAGAGAGAGAGAGAGAGAGAGAGAAAACGAAAATAATGCAACCGCAAAATGAATGCTTCTGCACAAGGGTTCTATTTATAGAACCACTTGTGTGGGCTTCAAGCTAAAAAGCCCACTTAAGTGTATTTTGGCCCATATCTTATAATATGCCCAAAATCACTTAAGCTCATGGTACCTTACCATATTTCGTATTCTACTCAAGTACACCGTACCTTACGATGTTCTATAACTCACTTAAGGGCACCGTACCTTACGGTATTCCTTAGTTACTCTATCTCTCATCAATCAGTCCTTTGTGTGTGACCCTGTAGGTTTTCGTGGCGTTGGCAATTATATTAAATCATGTATTTAACATAATAAGCAGTGAGTGGTATCTAGCAACACATCACTGCTACCTAAGACACGAAAATGTCATGTGATTTGACAATTCCTTCTGTGATAATACTTATGTGTATAAATACCCTTTTTCCCTTATGTCTATATTGAACACAAGGCATAGACCGTGTCATCCTTGTCCAGTTCAATATTGGGCCCATAGACATTTATCCTGTTATGCCGGATGGGCAAATTCCATCTAGGTCACTCATGTCCCTCAGCATGCTTCGCGGAGTACCCATCAACTGTCTTTATGGTTATCCAGTTACGGACAACGTTGGATCAGCAATAAAGCACTCGACTCTACATCTAGGGTCCATAGTGGTTTCAGGTCGAAGAGTGGTATACACCATTATCACCATGAGAATAACTTATGACACTTTGCATAACTTTCTATATAGTATTCTCATAGCGGGTCAATCCGGTATAAATATTACTCCTAATATTCATACCTATGTTTAAGACTTGATAACTATTTATCCATGATCCATGAGATGTGATCATCAGTCTACAAACATAATAGTCTTAATGCTTTAATGTTATCCCACTTCACACTAAAGCTCGACTACGGATACTTTAAGAATAGTGTCCTTATGTTTAATGTGTTCTCATGATTAAGTCACACTTAATACATTAAACGGACTATCTATTCCAGAGACTTTATTAATCAACCATAATAAAGAAAATGCCTTTTATTATTAATAAATAATTCGATACAAGTACCAAAAAGTATTGGCCTCTAGGGCTTACACCAACACTACTTTCCTCCCACTGATTCCTTTGGAAATAAAATCCGTTTCTTGAAAAACTTCAGTTCGAGCGATAAACACTTTACCCTCATAAGGATTGTAGAAGTAATACCCTCTTGTTTCTTTAGGATACCCCACAAATAAGCATTTTTCAGATTTGGGCTCAAGCTTAGTTGAAATTTATCGTTTCACATAAACTTCGCAACCCTAAATCTTCATGTAAGACATATGTGGTTTCTTACCACTCCATATCTCATATGATGTCTTCTCAACATTTTTAGATGGAATACGATTAAGTGTGTAAGTGTTGTCAATAGTGCATATTCCCAAAAGGAGTTTGGAAGATTAACGTGACTCATCATGGATCAGACCATGTCTAACAAGGTTCTATTTCTTCTCTCAGATACACCATTCCATTGGAGTGTTCCAGGAGGAGTAGGTTGGGATAGAACCCCACACTTTTTCAGATGGTCATCAAACTCTAGGCTTAAATATTCACCACTTCGATCTGATCGAAGAGTTCTAATACTATTACATAATTGGTTTTATATTTCATTCTTGAATTCCTTGAACTTTTCAAAGGACTCTGATTTGTGTTTCATTAAATACACATAACCATATCTACTGAAATCATTAGTAAATGTGATGAAGTACTGAAAACCTCATCTGGCTGGTATGTTCAGTGGTCCATATACATCAGTATGTATGAGGGCCCATAGATCATTAGCTCATTCACATTTTCCTGTGAATGGATACTTTGTCATCTTTCCAATTAAACAAGATATGCATGTCTCATATGATTCATAATCAAAAGAGTCCAAGAGTCCATCTTTATGGAGTTTGAAAATGTGTTTCTCATTTATGTGGCCTAATCGACAATGCTAAAGGTAAGTTGGATTTAACCCATTAGGTTTCCTCCTTTTAGTATTAACATTATAAATAGTCATTTCAAGATCAAGCATGTATAGTCCATTGTTCATTTGTGCAGTAGCATAGAATACACCATTTAAATAAATGGAGTAATAATTGTTCTTTATTATGAATGAAAAACCAAATTTGTCCAAACAAGAAACTAAAACAATATTCCTGCTAATTGCAGGTACATAATAACAGTTCTTTAACTGAATTATTAAACCACTAGGTAAAGTCAATACATAAGTTCCTACGGCTAAAGCAACAACATTTGCTCCATTGCCAACTGGTAGGTCAACTTCACCTTTTACCAAATCTTTACTCCTTTTTATCCCCTGCACATTGATACAAATATGAGAACCACATCCAGTATCTAATACCCATGATGCAGAAGTAGATAGATTACTTTCAATAACAAAAATACCTGAAGTTGAAGTCTCTACTCCATTCTTCTTATCTTCCAGGTACTTTGGGCAGTTTCTCTTCCAGTGTTCGGTCTTATCGCAATGGAAGCAAATGTCATCCTTTGTTATATCTCCACTAGGCTTCAAAGCAGGAGCAGTGGGTTTGGGTTTGGGTTTGGGTTTGGCAACTTCCTTTCCTTTCCCTTTACCACCCTGCTTGGTGGACTTTTTGTTCTATTTCTTTCCATTTCCGATCACCATAATCGAGTTCCCTTTTGATTTCAGATTCTGCTCAACAATTCTTAACATGCCTAGCAGTTCAGGAAGAGTTTTGTCCATATCATTCATGTTGAAATTAAGGACAAATTGACTGAAGCTCTCTGGTAGCGATTGTAAGATCAAATCAGTCGCAAGTTCCTTTTCGAGGGGAAAATCCAACCTCTCAAGATTCTCCATATACCCAATCATCTTGAGCACATGGGGACCTACAAAGGCCTCCTCAACTAACTTTCTTTAAAAATGGACTTTTGAAACTTCAAACCTTTCATGCCTTGCCTGCTCTTGATAGAGCATCTTCAGGTGTTCGATCATATCAAACGCTGCCATGTTCTCATGTTGCTTTTGCAACTTCGAGTTCATGGTAGCTAGCATAAGGCAAGCAACTTCATTGGCATCATCGACATGCTTCTTATAAGCATCTCTTTCTGTCTTAGGTGCAGAACTAGGAGGTTCCTCTTCAGGAACATGTTTCTCTAAGACACATAGCCTTTTATCATGCTTGAGGATAATTCTCAGATTTCGGTGTCAATCCAGAAAATTTGTCCCAGACAACTTTTCCTTATCAAGGATTGATCGCAAAATGTTATTAGAGGTGTTTATTGTCATGATAATTTACATGAAAAATATGAAAATATAAGTATAATTAAAATAACATATTTAATTAGGCCTTTAATTAAACATGCTCCCACTATTTTACTCAAAACAAATGACCCTCACCATTTGATTCGGAAAATCCCGTTGGAAGATTTTCTAGTGGGTCGAGATCCACATTTCACTTTGTTTTAAGTCCGCGTAGGCGGATTACACAAAACTAGGTTATTTAGATAGGAACTCCTTCCAATTGTATCTAATACAACTCTCGAAAATTTTAGTTGGGTGAATAACTCCTTATTCCAATCCATCATATGGATCATTTCCAACTCTTGCTTCTAAACGTATATAATCTTATTATAATTTGTTTAATTAAGTTTGACCCATTTTTTTAGCAATTGGATATTACAATTATCTCATCGCACCTTACTAATATAAAACATGCACCTCGCATAGGCGAAACCCACATTATTCGATACTAGTCTTGATGAGTGCTAAAACTTGGAAAGCATAAACTTAATATTTAATTTGAGGGAATTTTCAATTATTTTGATATCACCGGCTTATTTATCATATAAATCATCTATCACATGCATCAACATACATTCACATGCATCAACATACATACAAAATGAAATAATTATGGCCCCTAGCACAGTTGTTCTCTCAAGCCAATGAGAGAACCTAAGCTAACCTAATAACGATCTAAGCTTCTCCAAGCAAGATCTTCAAGGTTGTCATCCTTTGATATTGTATTCTTCTCTTTCTTCATAACATTACATTACATAAAATAAAATCGTTTTACATATGAGGGAGTGAGATGAGGAAAGAAGTTACATTAACAGATTAAAAAAACACGACACGCAAGTCATATTTTAAAAAACCAAAAACAAAATAAAGGAAAACTAAGGACATAACTGACCACCACAAGACAATAATAATAAACACATTATTATTATTGATTTAAATTTTGTTAATCAAATAAACCAAATTAAACTTTGGCGATTGATCACACTAAACAGACTTAGCTAGGGGTTCCGCTGACCGTTCAGCGGACGAGGGTCAAGGGGGCAGTGCCCCAGTGCAAAATTTTAATGAACAATTCATTTGAAGCTGACGTCGTTTTTTGCATCAACACTTGATACTTTAAAGAATAACTCTTATGCAGTCATAACCCTAATCACATAACTCTTTGACAACACTAAAGGAAAATTGCGATCCAAAATGCAGTAGAAATAAAAATTTTCCTTTGGTGATCCTTACGAATGGGAATGATCAGTGATAGAAATGGTTATCTCTTGTGGCGATTGAAACCTTTGATGCAGATCTAAGGAGTGGTCACGAGCATTGAATGGTGACAACGCCTCTACTCAGTGCACACGAACGGATTCCTTAAGTCTTAGTGTTAGCTGCTACGAATGAAGGCTTTGAGTGTATGTATCTGTCTGTGTGTGCATGTGTGTGTGTGTGTGTTTTTGTGTGTGTGTGTGTATGTGTGTGTGTGTGTGTGTGTGTGTGTGTGTGTGTGTGAGAGAGAGAGAGAGAGAGAGAGAGAGAGAGAAATGAAATTTCATCTAGTGAAATGCTTCTTCACAAGGGTTCTATTTATAGAACCACTTGTGTGGGTTGCAAGCTAAAAAGCCCCTTTAAGTGTATGTGGCCCATATCTTATGATATATCAAAAATCACTTAAGTGTGTGGTACCTTATCATATTTCGTATTCTACTTAAGTGCATCGTACCTTACGATGTTCTACAATTCACTTAAGTGCACCGTACCTTACGATGTTCCTTATTTACTCTGTCTCTCATCAATCTGTCCTTTTGTGTGTGACCCTGTAGGTTTTCACGATATTTGAAATTAAATTAAATCATGTATTTAACATAATAAACAGTGAGCGGTATCTAGCAACACATCACTGCTACCCAAGACACGAAAATGTCATGTGATATGACAAATCCCTTTTTGTGATAATACTTGTGTGTACAATTACCTTTTTGCCCTTATGTCTATTTTGAACATAAGGCATAGACCGTGTCATTCTTGTCCAGTTCAATATTGGGCCCTTAGAAATTTATCCTATTACACAGGATGGGCAAATTCCATCTAGGTCACTCATGTCCCTCGGCATGCTTCGTGGAGTACCCATTAACTGTCTTTATGGTCATCCAATTAAAGATAATGTTTGATCAACAATAAAGCACTTGACTCTACATCTAGGGTTCATAGTGGTTTCAGGTCGAAGAGTGGTACACACCACTATCACCATGAGAATAACTTATGACACTTTGCATAATATTCTATGTACTATTCTTATAGCGAGTCAATCAAGTATAAATATTACTCCTAATATTCATACTTATGTTTAAGACTTGATAACTCCTTATCCATTATCCATGAGATGTGATCATCAGCCTATATACATAATAGTCTTAATGCTTTAATATTATCTCACTTTACAACAAAGCTCGACTATGGATACTTTAAGAATAATATCCTTATGTTTAATGGGATCTCATGATTAAGTAACACTTGATACATTAAACGGACTAGCTATTCCAGGGACTTTATTAAACAAACATAATAAAGAAAAATCCTTTTATTATTAATAAATAATTTGATACAAGTACCAAAAGTATTGGCCTTTAGGGCTTACACCAACACTCACATACTCCCTCTTTTTTATCCTGGCAAAACTTGAGACGACGCATTAGTAATGAATATATCCTCCTCTAAATATATGCATCCCTAAACTTCATCTTGCTTGCTTCTCCCCCTTTGACAACATCAAAAAGAGACGAAGCAATTCATGAGAAGTATCTTAAATCACACATAAACACACATAGGCGAATTACTAAGATAAGAGAATCAATACGCTAACACTCACATAGAGTGTTTTTCATATTGAATAAGTACGCCTAAACATAAATACAAGCAAAGAAAGCAACAATTGAACATAATTGCTACATCAACTACCAAACAATAAACAAAACATAAACATGAATAATGAAGGATACAAAGTGAACACAAAACTCTAGAGATGCTACAAAAGCGACATGATTGCGTGACATATGCCTTTGGTTCTCCCAAATGTTGCACGCGCATGTGCTCTAGCAAGGCAATAAGAGATGTACCACCAAACAACCCAAAAAAACAGGGATGAAAACGTAACAATGACACACAATCAAGAATATTGCTAACAATGTAACATGTTCAATCACAATTCATGAGAAAATAGATAACAAACCGATGAACCAAGAGCATATTTCAAGCATATAAAGAGAAAAGCACAAAGTCACTATAAGCATATAATTGACATACATCAATAGACATTTTTGGAAGTGAACATTTATGAACCAACTCAAACATCAAGAATATCAACCATTTGGAACACAAGCAACATGTAAAGATAACAGCTTTTACAAAAAGGGAAAATGAAAAAGGAACAATATTAACTCTCTTATGAAATGATTAAGGATGCACTCTATATTTCTTGACATCTACATTCTTACCATTTTCATTCTTTTCCAAGTTTCAATTTGTGGCCATAGAAGTGTCAATTAACTTTGCATCTTCCATTGCAATATTTGGTTTAACACACACATGACCCTTCATTGAGTTGTTTGATTTGAATCTCAAGGAAGTAATTCAACTCCCTCGTAAGAATCATCTCAAAGTCACCCTTCATAAGCTTAGAAAACTCCTCTATAAGTTAAATGTAAATGGATCCAAAAATAATATCATCGACATAAACTTGAAATCTTCCAAGTAAGCATAAGCTAGAGACGGTATATCATACATGTGAAGATATTTAGATAAGGTCACTACAATCATTTTAAATGAAACACTCATTAGTTATCACTTGAAATTTTCAGAAGTGAGTACTCATAACATATATCATACACAAAGTAGATCATATACCTTTGAAAAATAAATAGGAAAAAGAAAGAACTTCCTTACAAAGCGAAATTTGAAAAGATATTACCTTACCGTGGGAATGATCGGGGATGCACATGCATTCCACAAGAAACTCTCGAACAAAAGTTGGAATAAATGCAAAACGTGGCATACAAACTGTCGCGGCTGGAAAAATGACAGAGTCGCCACCATCCTTTATTCATTCCTAAGGAACAGGAAAATAATGATAAAACCTATAAACTAAATATGAGATACTAGGTTCGGGAGTCAGTTAAGTAAGGGGAAGGTGTTAGGCACCCCTTACCTCCATTGTAGTCAATGGGATCCTCCTCTAAGTCACCCCTAAGACTCATCTCAAAGTCACCCTTCATAAGCTTAGAAAACTCCTCTACAAGTTGAATGTAAATGGATCCAAAAATAATATCATCGACATAAACTTGAAATCTTCCAAGTAAGCATAAGCTAGAGACGGTATATCATACATGTGAAGATATTTAGATAAGGTCACTACAATCATTTTAAATGAAACACCCATTAGTTATCACTTGAAATTTTCAGAAGTGAATACTCATAACATATATCATACATAAAGTAGATCATATACCTTTGAAAAATAAACAGGAAAAAGAAAGAACTTCCTTACAAAGCGAAATTTGAAAAAGATATTACCTTACCGTGGGAATGACCGGGGTTGCACATGCATTCCACAAGAAACTCTCAAACGAAAGTTGGAATAAATGCAAAACGTGTCATACAAACTGTCGCGGCTGGAAAAATGACAGAGTCGCCACCATCCTTTATTCATTCCTAAGGAACAGGAAAATAATGATAAAATCTATAAACTAAAGATGAGATACTATGTTCGGGAGTCAGTTAAGTAAGCGGAAGGTGTTAGGCACCCCTTACCTCCATTGTATTCAATGGGATCCTCCTCTAAGTCTAGGGTTAATGTGTATTATTAAGGTATTTGCTCGATTACTGGTTGATTATTTAATTATTTACTATATTTACCAAAAAATATTTTATTTGAATTAATGGGAGACCCAAAAAAGATTTTTTTATAGTCGTACTCGCTAGAGTTTATAACTCTATGCATACGTACCTTCGTATTAGGCGAGGGATCAGAGTACCGTAGTTCTTCTTAAAAATTTTGGTTGGTTGGTTATTTTTATCCCTTGAAAGTTCTCACGCATCGAGGACGGAAAAGTAATTGATTTTGGAAAAATGTCTCAATGCACTAGGATAGATGACTTATAGTTTGAGGTGGGTTTAGATTGATTTTATCCCGATTAACTATTTGCAAAAATATAACTATTAATTTATTTAAGAAAATAAATTAAATATTTATTTAATGAAAATATTAAAAGGTTAATTATATAAACCCAAATATTATAACCCTTATCCCTGATTATTTATCCCTTAAACCCTAAAATTTTCTTAGAGATTTATTCCCTGATTATCCCTATTATTAATTACAAAAAAATATAATACTTAATTTATTTAAGAAAATAAATAATAATATATCCCTTAGATAATATATTCCGTACCCCGATTTTTATCCTTGATTTGTAGCCCTTGAAAATCCTAGATTTGTATCCCATGTTTTATCCCATATTTGTATCCCATATCCTTGTCCCATTAGATTTGAAAATATAATTTAATTTAATAAATTAAATTAGATGTAATAAGATATATCTCCTATATCGATTTTATCTCATTTTTAATTCTTAAAACCCTAAAAATTATCCTTAAATTTTATCCCATATTATCCCTAAATTATCCTATAATTATCTCATGAATTAACACTAATTGATAAATATCCCATAATTAATCCCATTATTATTTTTTATATGAATGATTAAAAAACTAACTTAAATTAAATTAAAAAAGAAGAAATCTAACAATTAAAAACAAACTAAATATGAAATTGACACCTTTTGGATTTTTTGAACTTTATTATTTTAAAATGTTAGAGACCAATTAAAATAAAACATGACTAATTAAAATAAAAATATGAAATTCTAACAAAACACCAAGTGAGTACAGTAGGCATAAAACAAAACTAATTATGTTTAAGAAACAAATGCAATTTCAAATTGAAGTACAACAATCCTTACAATATAAATAATAATAGTATAAATAATATCATGGGTAATAAATAAATATTAAGGAAACATGTATATATAAAAAAGGAAGGAAATAACATAAAATGAATGAAAAAAAAGGCACTAGACTTTGACCAACCAATGGTATTTAGACACATGGAAAATGAGTAGAGTAAAAAAAACAAAATGTTCAAAGCATGAGTAAACACATTTGACTGGAGAACAATAATAACAACAACTCTAACCTATTCTCCCTCTCTCTTTCCATTTCAAAATAAAATTTGAAAAATTATTTTTTACTTCTATACTCACATAACAACCATAACTAAGTGCACAAACAAATAGACCCTCTAACCTATTCGCCTCAGTATGAATTTGAAGTGGTTTAACCATACCATGCACTTGAGACGTCTACCGTTGTATTAGTCTTGGAGAGATTCTTCCTTGACTAATAAACCCTTGGAATGATATTCCCCCGATGAATCGTTTTTGGAGTGGTTTCTTTTGATCAAGCCTTACTGTGGTTTGCCCCAAATTGATTGAGCTTTTGAGGGTATTTCCTGAAAAGGAACTTGGATCCCATCATGTTGTAGTATGACTTTGATATGGACTGCCCCAATATATGAATCTTGAAAAGTGTGTCCCTAATTATTAGGGTCTGGAGGATTGTCATGAGAAGGAATTTGGATCCCACAATGCTGCAATATGACCTTTATATGAATTTCCCCAGTATTTGAATCTTTGAAAAGTATGCCCCGGATTAGATGACTTTTTTGAGTGATTATCCTTACTATGCCCTTGAGTTGGTATGCCTCTGTATGAGATTCTTGAAAGGTATGCCTATGATCATGAGGGTCATGGATGTTATTTGACATATGTGTGTCAAATATTGAAATGTTTCGCCTCTAATCAATAGGATCTTCAGACGATGTGCCCCTAGGATCATAAGGAATTTCCCCCTAATTGGAAGGATCATTAGGTGACTTGCCCCTAGTCAGGAATGTATCGAAGTGGTGTGCCCCTGATCATACCATTGTTGATATTTCCTTGGTTCTAAGTATTGATTTGTGAGAAAAATGTTCTTTTTGAAAAGTAATTCTAACATCATGCTCATGCAACTTTTTGAAATTGAAAATTGTTATGAAAAACGAATATGGTGTATACATATGATATATGGCCATGAGGTAGGCACAAATGAGTATGTGATAGAACAAGATGGTTAGTAACAAACATTCAGAGTCAGTTTAACAACGATTTTGCGAAGTATGCTTTCATAGTGAACCTAGCTTCAATTAACTTTTAAATGTTATAACGTGGTCTGGTTCACAGATTATGAAACAAAAGATATAAGACTCAAATTTTAATTTTATCCCACCCCTTCTCATTGATAATCTTCATTCTTAAATCCAATTAATTCAACAAATGCATTTAGTTTGCAAGAGAATTTTGATAGATAATGATGGAGGTAGATGTAATGATTCAAGTACTGATAAGATTCTTGAGGTGGCAGCCACCTACTTTCAGTTACAAGCTTGTTTCCGTTTTTTCTTTTTCTTTTTCTACTTTTTAATCCCTATTTTTTAATGGACCAATTCTTTTGAATTTGTGCTCCATCGGGATGCCCTAACTTTTGCCTAAGTCAACTCCTTTTTAGTTTTTGACTTAGCGGGCTCTTTTTGAAACATGATGCCCTAACTTCTGCCTTAGTCAAATTTTCAGGTTTTTTTTTTCTTTTTGACTTAGCATGCCTTTTTCTAAAAACAACTCTTGTGATTTTTTATTTTGATTTCGAAAGTTATGACTGCCATGTTAGCTATCGTAAGCTTTACACTTTCTCAACTTCCTCAATGTTAGATGATATATGTAAGGAATAAGATGTGCTTGAACTTATTATCCTTGTGATTAGATGGAATAATTCTCTTGAGATCAGAATGTATTATTGACTTAATTGAAAAACTACCCTGCCCCTGGTTAAGATTAAGATTTTTTTATAGAAAGAACAACGACTTCAGGCTCGAGGGGGTTGACTATGGATTATCTCCTTATTTCTCCAGTGTTTAGGGAAATGAAACAATGTCTTACATCGTCAGCCAGGTCTTACTATTAAAGCATACATCAACAAATTTGATTGTTTATTACATCATTCTCCTCATAAGTTTGTTAATATGTGAGAAGTGAGAATAAAAGGTTTGATTGATTTTTATTTTTATTTTCATGATGGCATAAGAAAGTGAGTGTAAATGAATGGATTGATTTCAAAAATATGCAAGCTCATTTTATTAAAATTATTTCCCAAAGAGTACAACTTTTAATACAAAAAACACTTAGCAAAAAAGAAATTACAACTAGAATTGATAAACTCTATTGATCCCAGGGATGAGCTTTATTGTTGATCCACTATCTTTATGGGATGCTTTTTGATGTTCTTCCATTTATAAAGATAAAGGGTGATTGTTCACCAATGGGACTCCTTTTTCAAGAGTTAACAACTTGTTGCAGATCCGATCTTGGACTTTGTATTCACACTGGGAATTCTCTTTATAACTGGGAGGATATGGACGAAGAGAAGGACCAAGGGATTGTAGCTTTACTATGGCACTTCTGAGTAAGTCATGAGACATTGGCTTAGGATCCAATTTCCTTCCAAGCTTCATTTGTTATGATTGATGAAGTGCATGAGGTTGCTGCTGAAGTAGATACTATTGCAGACCTTATTACGGAGGTCATCATCCAGGGTTGTATTTAAGGCTCTAGGTAGACCGTGGCTGGCATGGCAAAGGGTTAACTTCTCTCTTCAATGGTACTTGCCCTTATTGAGTCCCTCTATATTTTCTTGAGACGTCCTTCGAGTTCGTCCTTGAGTATCAGGAAGTCTGCTAGCTGGATGATAGTTGGATAAGGGTGAAAGCATAAAGGATATGCAAATGTGTGTGTATGTATGCAAATGCATGAAAATGCATGGGTATGCAAAAATATTTTTAGTATTTTTTAATTTTTAATTTTTAAGGTATGCTAAAAGTTTTTTAGATTCAATGCAAGTGTCACATTATGACAGTAACAGATAAAAGGAAACCCTTACGGGTTTAAGATAGTGACGAATATAAGGACGTCTTGTTTAAGAGGGTTCCATATAGATAGGGATAATGATCGGCATGGGAAACTCAAATAGGTTTAAGGATAGGTAAGGTAATATGAAAGCATGGCCTAGCTAAGGTATGCTTCTTATGATAGGCCAGATCTATGTTTAGACTATCCAATCCCCTCACTTGTAGGATATAAAGTTTTGGGTAAGATAATAGTCCCAGAGTCATGGATTATACCCTTGTTTTACCATGAAAAAGAGCAACCCTTCCTACGGTAATCCTTCGGGATAAGTCTCGTCTAGGCGGGACCTTAGTAACGACCTTTGCAGGTTAATAACTGATCGGGAAAATAGCAAGTGTACTATTTTGCCTTTTATAGTAATAATGGGGAAATTCCCCGAATGTCGATCTCAAGGACTGCACGTTAGTATCGAGTTTAAATTATCATTCAATTAAACAAAAAGTCGATCTCAAGGACTGCACGTTAGACAAAAGCAAATAACAAAAGCTAACACTCTATTCACAAAGTTAACTAAATGGTTCCCATAGAGTACAACGAATGTGAGAGGTGCTAATATCTTCCCCTTGCTTAACCGACTCTCGAACCCATATTTGGTTACAGACGACCATTTTCTTTTTCTTTATGGGTTTTATCAATATTTTACCTTTCCTTTTGGAATAAATAAACTTCGGTGGTGACTCTGTTATCACTTTGAGCGTGCGAATGCCCGAGTATTTTTCATGCCGCAAAAAAAGCCTTGGGAACAATTGTTTTTGAATTGAAAAAGGCCCAATTTACCAAGGCTCAATTCATATCAAGACCACTCTACTTGACCCAAATATAAAAAAAATTCACATGCCATGAGAAGGTGCACAATCTCTAATCTCCAATTTCACATTACTCACTTTGAATCTTGAACTGACTTGGACATTAGACTGCTAACCATGCAGGTCCACCTTTGCGGCACCATACAAGAGATCAGAGCCACCATTCGAGATCAAAATTTATCCACCTCTTATCATTATTGGTTCCTTCGTGAAGTTGTAGCATCCATTTATGGTTTCCGAACAAAACAAGGTACAAGAAAATATATTGAATAAATTTGTAAATGCTAAAATAAACTATTGACACAAAATACATAAAAAAATATAGATTTAAAACAATTTTCAATTGTGATTGTTCTTGTGCCAAAAATTCTCATGTATATATTCTATCAAGTCTTGTTAAAGGTTTTGATGAATTTTCTTATCACGGTCATCAAATCTTTTATGTAGGAGCTCTTAAAAATCAATATTATAATCATCATGTAGTGTTGTCGGTTCATTGCCCAGATAGTCATAAGAATAATTAAAATTCCCACCATATGTGACACGTTCGTCTTCAAGAATTATTCATATTACGTTGTAAATCAAGATTGAATAACTTCAAATGCCCGTTTAATACCTTTTATTGTGCCTTCTTGATATTAGCTAAATTATTTTCTCCTATCCCCTTGTGGCATTGAGATGATTTTCACAAACATATCCCATTCATGATAAATTTCATATAATAGTTAATAGCACATGTTCTACTCAGTTCGATTGACAATATAAAGGACCTCTCCCTTGTTAAACATCGTCAAAGGTATTTGATTGGTTCAACACATTGATACCATTGTTTGAACCTTCCACCCCATAGATCCATGTGAAGAGAAGTTTGATTGAGTAATAAGAAATTACATTGTAGTTGGTATCATTATTTTGATGTTCATACAATTATTTATTTTATGTGTGGTTGTAATTTTACTTATCTCACTTGTATTACTTTTTTGTAATTTGTGTGTAATATTATGTCTCGTTTGTTAAATATGTACCATAAATCACCTCTCTATTTTATCTACGATATTTGAGTCCATATAAACGTGTTTTTAACCTTTTTACGATTTGATGAAGTTAAAATATTGAATCTTACTTGAATCTCAAGTTAGAAGTCTTAAATCAAAGTTTTTGGAAGTCTTGATTTGAATTAGACATCCTATGATTCAAATCATGAACTTACTTGGATGTGAAGAAGTTGCATCTACCAGTCTGATTCGAATCAAAGAGGTTTGTGATTTGAATCACAAAGCTTTCTTACTCGAATCACATGATTGATGATTCAAATCAAAGCCACCCAAATCTTTTTAAAACTAAGTGTGATTCAAATCACACATTTCTTGACTCAAATCACACATCCAGGCTTGACTCAAATCACCAACAACAAATGTTTTCACTTTACTACCTTGATTCATTTCATTATTTATTTGATTCAAATCATAACAACTCATGATTTAACTTAAATCACTTTGTCATTTTCCTTTCTTTTTGTGCCTTACCTCTAACACCTATTTAAATCATCTAGTTTTCTATCATTAAAGATTTATGAGTTTCTAATTAAGATGATGCTACAATAATGAATGGTGATCACAATTGAGAGAAACCTCTTGATAATCCATTGAATGTTTATGTTTTGAAAACCCAAAAAATTCCTCTAAACCCCATTTCTCTTTGTCAAGAGACTTGAGATAAATCATGAAAATATTTATTCATTCACCAACAACTCTCTCTGAAATTCAACCTTGTGAGAAACCTCCTAGAGTTTTGAGAGTGTGAGAATCATGTAGTTGTTTCGAGTGAGATTATTTAGATAATATTCATCATATTAAACCTTATACCAATCAATTATTATCATGGGTCTCAACTCTAAAAATTGAGTGTGAGAGGTAGGTTGAGGTACATTAGAAAATCTAATATTTTTTGTGTGAAGTTTTGTTGCTTGTATTAGGATAAATAATCGTTTCTTATTTATTGTTGTTTGGTGCTTGTCAAGCAAGAGAAGAGTTTTCTTTATACTCCAAGGAAAAATTTGGTGGATCTGATTAAAGGTTTTCGTAGAAAAAAGTTGGGAGTTACCCTCATCGGTGATAGAACAATCACATAGATAGGTCTTCGTCATATCCGAGTAAAGGATGCTATAGAATTGAAACTTGGAGCAAGTAATTAGGTTTATCAAGTTTGGTGGATCAAGATCATTGAAGATCTTTAATGGCAACAATGGTGTAATCTGCATCAACATGAAGAATTATTATTTTAGATCCGTGTTGGCTAAAGCGTTGGGTTGTTAGTACTCAGTTTGATAATAATTTATTATACCAAAATACTTGTATCTTTAAGTTTTATCATAGTTAAAGACGTTACTGTTTATGATGATTAGCATCATCAAAGAGTGAAGTAGGTATAACGAGGACGGATTTTCGAACCACTATATATCATGCGTATATTTTTCATTCCATATCTCTTTAATTTTTTACATCATATTGTGCATGTTAGGTATAAGTTCATCATCAAAATGTCATATAGAATTAGATTTTGCTTAGTGTTTTATAATAAGTATAGGTATGTGATGTATTTAAATTTGATGAATATTCATCTCTTAAATCAAGATTATATTGACTCTAAGTTTATCAATTTAAATGGCTTGTTTAAGTAACTTCAAGTGCACTTGAGTTAATGATTTTGTTTGATCTCTTGTCTCTATGATAATGAGGAAACATATGATATTGAATCCATATGCCATATTTTGCTTCCACTCATTATCTTTTTATTCCGCGTTTTAACTCTAATTGTGTAAAAAGAAATCATTTTTTAATTTGATTATTTTAAGGGGTATGATCTATCCAACACCCCGCTCTTCTAGACCTTATTATGTCTTCATTCCAACTAAACAATTGGCATCAGAGCTGGTCTTTTGACTATATCTAACCGACTTCAAAAGTTGATTGTGTAGATTTTGATCCTAAAAGCGTTTTGTGAAATATTTTTCAAAGCATATTCAATATGTTTCATTTTCATATGAATGCATGATTCACATCATTATCTGAATCATTATCTGAATGAATTAAAGTAAAATCAATTAAACAAATACTTGTGTATCAATAGTTCATAATTTCAAGATGAAATTTCATTAAAATTAAATTCATTCAGGATTGAATTAACAAAATTTTGAGTTGTATGTTGGTAACCGAAACATTGCATTATGGTTTAAAAGTTTGTACGATGATTATTTGAAAATCTAAATTTTTTCTTCATATATATATATATATATATATATATATATATATATATATATATATATATATATATATATATATATATATATATATATATATATATATATATATATATATATATATATATATATATATATATATATATATATATATATATATATATATATATATATATATATATATATATATATATATATATATATATATATATATATATATATATATATATATATATATATATATATATATATATATATATATATATATATATATATATATATATATATATATATATATATATATATATATATATATATATATATACATATATATATATAACAAATAATTCAAAATAAATACCAAAATAACCAGTTTTACAAGAGGATACGCCAGATGAATTGACGCACCCCTAAAGCATGAAGAGGAGGCGCCAATAGCATTGGCGCATGCATTGGGCTCCTCATGAGGAGGCGTCAATGCTCTTGGCGCCTTAGTATGTTTCATGGTGTATGCGCCAATTCATCTGGCGCATACACCCCTTGTATTTTTTTTTAATTTTGTTTATTTAATAAATAAAAAATAGTAATGGAAAAAATAAATTTATTGATTTTGTAATAATTGGTTACAGTGGACTGACAATAAACTAATGACCGACTCGATTATAACGTCCCATTGTTCCACATCCAGGTGTGTTAGTTTGTCTCTGAAGTCTCCCAAGATTTTCTTGAGGTGTTTGAGGTCTTTGTATGCTAACTTGATTGAGCGATGGCTGGTGGGAAGGTCCGACGGAAGTTCCAGCGGTATTTGAGAGATGTGTCATCATTTGTTCCGAATATCCGGAGGGGCTCTGGCCAACGGCGCTTCCGTAATGGAGTTCGGTGCCTATATCATCGTAGTTAGGTCGTTGGGGTTAGGTAGATTAGGGACGGTATAGTTGTCCAAAATTGGGCCATTGAGTCATTTTGGAAATGAAGCAATGGTTCCTGGGACGTACTATAGTTAAACAATGGTTGGGTGTTATGTTGATGGGATGTTTGGGTGGTCATTGGTGAGGGGCTATGATGAAGTGACCCATATGAATCATATGGGCTATAGACGGTTGTGATTGCGGGGTTTGATTCTTGGTATTGTGTTTGGGTGGATGGTATGAATTGATTGCGATGTTGGATGGTTGGTTGTTGGGTGAATGGCATGAACGGGTTGCGAGGTTGGGTGTTTGGTTGTTGTGTGTATGTGGTAGGTTGATGTTGTGAGGTTGGTTGTTGGGTTTGGGTGGGTTGACATTGGTGTTGGATGGGGAATTGTTGTGGGGCGTACGATGACGAAGCAAGTTGGCGTGGATCCATCAAATACCGCAGCTCAGATACAAATTGTTGAGTTTTTAACGACCTACACCATGTCATATATTGTTGAGTCGGTCTTGCACCATAGATGACTGGATCGTTTAAGATGTGTTGTCATCGATTCCTCCATTGACGACACATCTCTTTTGCAAAGTCTCTCCAGTCAGAATAATCCCATTGTGCATCAACCATTTTTTGATGTCAATTTCCCAAACACGTGGGAGATTCTGGAATCTGTTGTAGCATGCCGAACTACAGTTTGACCCGGCCACTCTGGTGCATTTCTACTATAGTGAATCGGATAATCGGTGTCTTCGCTGTCCAAACTGCAGCATCGTCATGGTTCACATCATGATCAAGACCCAGATATGGCCTCCAGAGAAACTGTAAAACAATACGAAACGATTAGATGAAAAATAATTTGATAAGTATTTTTAAATTAAAATATAGTTGTGTAGGAGTACTACATCGGCATGTCCAATGTGGTCCAATAGATTGCGATAGATTACAATAGCGTATTTCAGACACCTATTGTAGTTCATCCCCCTTACTGACCACCTTAGATAAAAAAAGTGAAAAATATTATTTACTGTTAATTATAATATAAAATATAATTAACTAAATGGTAAAGTGTTAGACTTACTTAGTTGCAAACGGGAACACAAATGGACGCTCGTTTATCGGGGCGAGCAACGACATTCTTGACCAACCCCAAGCTTGAGCAAATACGCACATGGAAAAAAAGTACAGGTATTCTTTTTTGCAGTTTTACACATTGCACTATATAGATGGGCCAACACAGTTGAACCCCAACTATATGTGTTTACTTTATTAATGTTGCGTAATAAAGGTAAATACATAATATTTACAGAATTACCTGTACTTTCTGGAAACAAAAAATTACCAAATAAAATCATAATATAACACTGAGCTTTAATTATTTTCTCGTACTCGGTTGAATCTTCGGACAATACTATACTGGTATAATATTGTTTAAGGTATTTTAAATTTATACCTTGCCCCCTTGCTTGATCGGATGTCTCTCCCTCAATTTCGTTGTCTAACAAAGGGGAATCTAATAATTAATTGCAGATAGAGTTGTCTTGGTTAACTCTACCATTCATGGCCTTTCCATCTATACGGAGACCCAACAACATGTACACGTCCTCAAGTGTGATGGTACACTCACCAATCGGAAGGTGAAATGTGTGGGTCTCGGGTCTCCACCGCTCCAACAATGCAAGAATGAATTTGTAATCCACCAAGTACGAAACAATGTTGAGTAGATTTCTAAATCCACATCCTCTAACATATGGTTCTATTAAAGGATCGTGGGGTACATATTCATGTACACGGCATCTAAAATGCTTCAGATCCTAATAACAAAAAAGTAAGAAATGCAATAAGAAGAAGAAATACATAATCAACAAAGACAACTTTATAAGAAGTAAGAAAAACATAGATAACAAAGGTATACAACTTAAAAACGGAATAAGTAAAAAGAGAGTGATAACATACAAATGCCGAGATATTCTCGAGTGTTCCTCTGTGTTCATCACCCATAGTCAACAAAGACATGATTTGATGTTGTAGAGCTTGAGTGTGGTAGAGAAATAGTATGGCAAAGAAAGATTATAGATGAGTAGTGTTGGAGATGATTTGATATTGTTGATATGAAAGGCTATTTATAGATGAATGAGTTTGTAGGTTTTCAACCTAAGAAGAATGGGATTGGTTGCATGCAATGGCAAAAGTAGACAGTGGAATGACAAAATTCAGACTAGCCTTAGCCTTTGTCTTTGTCCTAGGTGCATGCATGTGAAGAATCACATGCAAGAAAGAGGTGCCCTTCCTCTTGGCACCTGCATGTGATTCTTCACATGCAAGGAAGATGCGCCCTTCCTCTTGGCGCCTAAGTGTAGGGTATGGAAGGGGTGCCCTTCCTATTGGTGCCCATGTTGTTTTATGGCCCCTAGAGAATGGGCGCCTGTTAGGAATATTAGGGATCAGAGATTCCTTGCTTCAGAGATTCCCTGGGCGCATGTATGTTCTTGTCATTCTTTTCACTGCATGCATGGTCAAGTTTGTACAGACAAACGAAGTGATCAATGCGTTTAATATTTACGCTATTTAGGCTGTGCAGATGGACAACTTAGCAATGCATTCAATTCCAGTAAAGAAACTTAGATTTTTAATATTTGAACAAAATATCTTCCACACAACATTACATGATCAGTGCCCATGTCGAAGGTGAAATATTTGATCATCAGTTGTTCAGTTTTTGTTTTCGAAACATAGAGGTAACTTGGTTTACAATAAATGGATGATCAAATTTTTCACATCTGAAACAAAGAATAGAAAAGAAATTGCAGTGCAGTAATGTGGGCCAAATCATCTATAAAAATACAGTTTGGTTTGTAGAAAACCAGGTAAAATTTTATCAAAAGAAGATTCGAGATGATGACGATGTTCAACATATGTTTGTCAGTCATGAACAATCCGATTACAATGATATCGAGTTGTATATATTATCACATCAACAATAGGTGTCTCAGTTCATTGATCAGTCACAAGTGTTTTATGAGATTGATGAAGAACAAGCTGAGGTGAATGTTCCAGATGACGAAGAAGAAGAAGCCGAGATCATGGTTGATTCAATGGTGAATGCTGATGAGGAAGAGGAGCCAATACCAGCAAGTCATGTATATTGTCCACCCCAACACATGACAAGGTTGAATTTGGGTTCCGATGAACCTTCATCAGATGTATGTTACAATCCTTATGTACAAATGCAAGGATCTTTGAAACAAGGAGACACATTTCACACAAAAGAGGAATGTGTAAAAGCCATTAAGAAATTCCACATGCAACTATCAGTTGATTTTAGAGTTGACAGAACTGACGCATTGAGGTATAAAGTTTATTGTCCATATGAGCACTGCCTTTTTAGGTTGTCAGCTTCGTACCGGAAGAGAAGCGAGTCCTGGGAGATTGGATGAATGGGTCCAAATCACACATGCATGCTGACAAACCCAATGCAGGGTCATCGTAAATTAAGCCCTCAGCTAATATGCGATGAAATATTGTCTTTCATTGGCAACAATCCATCATTAAGGGTGAGTACAATAATCTCGCATATTAGGGCAGAGTACGGGTACACTCCATCATATAGGAAGGCATGGATAGTTAGGACAAAGGATGTTGGAAAAATGTTAGGAAATTGGAAGGAGTCTTACAAACAAATTCCAAAATACCTGTTGGCTCTAAAATAATATGCTCCCGGGACTATTGTCAAGTTTGAAACATTGCCCGCTTATACACCAGACGGTACGTGTGCTATTGGAAATGGAATATTTCACCGTCTCTTTTGGGCATATCAACCCTGCATCATAGGTTTTTCTTTCTGTAAACCAATTATACAAATTGATGGTACATGGTTGTACGAGAAATACAAAGGAACATTACTGATGGCAGTGGCACAAGATGGGAACAACAACATTTTTCCAATCGCCTTTTCCCTAGTTGAAGGCGAGACTGCTGAGGGATAGAGTTTTTCCTAAGAAATCTCTGATCGCACGTTGCACCTCAGCCTAACTTATGTTTGATCTCCGACAGACACCCTTCAATCCTCCTTTGACGCATGTGTTCTGTATTAGACATATTGCTCAAAATTTCATGCGGGAAATCAAAGATAAGACGTTGTTGTCATACGGTGAACTGACTTTTGTGTTTTTGCTTTGGAAAGCAAATGTCGCGGATAGCAAGAGTCGCCACCGACTTTTCTTTTATCCAATAAGGAAAGGCGGAAAAGAACAGGAAAGACCTTGATTAGATTTTTGAGTTCGGGAGGTACATTATACAAAGGGAAGGCGTTAGCACCCTTTGTATCCATGGTTATCCATGGGCTCTTAATGGCTTAGCTCACTTATGTTTTCTTTGTTCGAGAGAGTGTTTGAGAAATGTGGTGTGTTTAGAAAATATTTTGAAAGGAGAGTTTAACTTTGTAATGATTCTTGTATGAATGTATACAAAGTGTTTATCTCGTTTGATTTTGAAAGATGTTTAGAAAAATATAACTCGGCAATGATTCTGGTGCGAATGTATACCAAGTGGTGATTTTCTAAAAGGTGTTTTGGAAAAGTGTGAGGTGTTTTAAGCTGCGAGCAAGCATTTAAGAGTTATACTTCACCGAGGTCATTATAGGTATTTCCTATCCTTAGGAGGGTAAAAATGTCCTTACTATTGAGAAGTAAGTAGTCTTATCCTTTGGATGTAAAGGGACATCGTAGGGTCGTCGATTGGTCATTGAAGGCAACATTCATAAGGATACCTTAGCATTCGAAGGGACGATCGTCATTTAACCGTAGGCTACCACGAAGGGTCATCGAGGGATAAAGTCATGTATTCGAAGGCAACATCCGAGGGACTATGATGATTTAACCGAAGGGTCTTTGCTAAGGGTATCCTTACATTCGCGGGACATGGCCGTAATATCGTAAGGCAAAAAGGAGAGGGCCCAGGTCGTATGTTCGAAGGCAATGTAATCAGTCAAGTAATTAAAATGAATCTTCACAAGGGTATCCCACAAATAAAGTGGAATACCTAGCAAACTGTCTCTTCAAGAGTATGTGAAACCTCACAAAAATTCAACAAACGGGTTAGAATACCAAGCTAGGGTGCAACCACGAGTTGCACCAAACAAAAGAATCACGACAATAATAGTGTCAGGCAAACAGCGTGTAGATGCAATAGAAAATATGTCAATCAAGTATAGGACAGATTAGAATGCAAATGAAAAAAAACAGATACTATCACGTTCGCTACTGCCTCGCCTAGCGAAGGCTTAGCGAACCCTCGCTACATGCTCGCTCAGCGAAGTGCTGGCGAACGGCTGCGGGTTTTGAGTTCTTCTTTGATAACAGTGCGATTTTAGGAACCCCAAACCCTATGGCATCCATTACAGAAATTACATGGTTAAACATTCAAGATATTGAGTTACACATTCATGCATATTTAAACTCATATGTAAAACCTAATAATACATTTAGAAATTCAATCATAATGCCTCATGTATTTGAAGATGTCGAATTAGGATCATAAAATAGTGGGGGTGTGGCAAACCTGTTTGCAATTGAGTTGGGCGGAGGTAACCTTTGTGCAGATGAGTTTCCTTTGGGGTATCCGGGGGTTACTCTGAATTCTCTTCGTTAGCCTCCAGGGTTTTTCTGGTTGCCTCTGTTAGGGTTTTCTCCTCCTTCTATCTCTGTCTGTCTCCGTCTGTATCTGTGTCTTTTCTGTGTATGAAGTTCTGGTATTTATAATAATTGTGTCCTGGTGGGCTCAGAATCAGGCCCAAAATTTTCTGGTATTCGTGAGCTCGCTAAGCGAGTGAGGTAGCGAAGGATTCGCCTAGCGAAGGGTTTGCTCGCCTAGCGAGCATGCCAGTTTGGGTCACCTTCTGGATTTGGTAACCTGTGCGCTGGACCCTTGTTCCTTTAACATTAATGTCTTGAACATGGATTAGAATGTCTTGAAAAATATCTTGCAAGCTTAACGGGCAAATTTTAGGGTATGACAGCTGCCCCTGTTCAATATTCATAAACCGAGAGAGTTAGAATGGTATGCATGCCATTCGTGGTCTGGAGGTGGAAGAATATTGAACATTTAGAATGCCCCAAAAATTTGCGCTTGTTAATTAGAAGTTAGTCTTGATGGAGATGGGCTTAGAGATGCCATCCAGAAAGTATGATGATGGGAGGCTTCAGAGTGCGTCGTACATTAGACCATATCTAAAGGCATGGGTGTCATACTGGGTCGCATGCTAGGTCGTATAATGAGTCATCCATTAGGTGATGTTCGGGTGAGCTGAACCTGATGGTAAGGATCAGAATGGGTCATACGCTGCTGGGGATAAAGGATCAGAATGGATCATACGCTAGATCGTATCTGAATTGCAGAATGAACCGTCCGTTAGGCTGCATCTGGAGAGGTAAAGATCAGAATGGATCGTGCGTTAGATCGTATCTGAGTAGCAGAATGAGTCGTCCATTAGGCGGGTGACTTCACTAGGGATGGAAGATCATACCGGATCATACGCTAGATCGTATCTGAGTAGCAGAATGAGCCGTCCGTTAGGCTGTATCTGATGATAAAAGGGGTAGTCATACACTAGACTACACTTCAGAATGTATCGTACGCTAGGTAGTATCTGAGGAATAAAGATCAGAATGGATCGTACGCTAGATCGTATCTGAGTGGCAGAATGAGCCGTCCATTAGGCTGTATCTGAGAAAAAGTAGTCGTACGCTAGACTACATTTCAGAATGTACTGTACGCTAGGTAGTATCGGAGGAATAAAGATCATAATGGATCGTACGCTAGATCGTATCTGAGTAGCAGAATGAGCTGTCCGTTAGGCTGTATCTGATGATAAAAGGTAGTCGTACGCTAGACTACATTTCAGAATGTACCGTACGCTAGGTAGTATCTGAGGGGATGAACATCCAAATGGGTCGTACGCTGGACCGTATTGGAACAGTTGAAGGAGCCATACGTTAGGCTGAATCAGAATGAACCGTACGTTAGGCTATATCTGATAATATTTGTATATGTTGTATTTGCAATAAATGTCTAGGATGGGCTTAAAGATGCCATCATTAGGAGGATGTCGGAATGCTCATCAGAATGAACATTCATATGGATTATATCTGAAAGATGCATCTGAATCTCAAATGTAACCGATGAGGGTGTCCGTCTGAATGAACCTTTATTTTGACTGTATCGGGAGGATAATTAACCTGGAAAAAAAAGTTAGCCTCATGCCATGTCATGATGCATGAGATGTTTTATGCTTGTGAGAATAAATGCGAACATTGCATGCATGTATATGATGCGAAATGATGCATGAATGAATTATGCGTCTGAAAATTTTTGCCAGGGGAAAATAAATCCCCGTATTCCGGTTGGAGATATTTGTATTGATGACCCTTTCTTAGCTGGGGATATTTGATTTCTTGTCTGATGGTAGAAACATTCAACAGGACCTGGCTGGGGGGTAAAAGAGATGATCAGTCTGTCTAGTAATGCCAATTTCTTCTGGGAAATAACTGGTTTTGCTGGGGAATAGGATTAGCAACTGGATTCATCGGAAAGCATGGTTAGACTTTATCCTCGACCCTAAAGTCTTTTAGTAATTGTTATTCCTATTTTATGCATGTATTTTCGGTAAACATTAATCATGTTCAAACGCATATATTAATTCGAATTAAATCAATGGACGTTTATGCAAACAAAATAGAGAAAGTAAAACAAAAGCATCGTTTTGGAAATAAAATTGTATTGATTTTGAAAGAGGGCCTATAAACAGGCAATTTGAGTACAAGGAGACAGAAATCCTAGTAAGAGGAAATTGTCAAGAAAACAAAGATAAGCTATGAAGAAAAAAGTCCTATTGATTTTAACTCCACTACTGTCATTATGTCTTCAAGCCTCTCATCTCCTGTTGTCGGATAGAAGTGATTGGCTTGTTCAGTCCCTTTGACTTGGGTGAAGCTGACCGAGAACGGGACATAGTCATACGCTTTAATCCCTAATTTTTGCCTGGACCGCCTTTTCAGGTTTTCAGTCCACCAGGATACCCTTTTTTGCCCAAGCCGCCTTTTCAGGTTTTCGACTTGCCGGGTGTACATTTTTATATATTTATCCCTAATTTTTGCCCGAACCCTTTTGGTTCGCCGGGATGCCCTTATTTTTGCCTAGATACGTCGACCTAGCGGGTCTCTTTTATGCGTAGTATTTTTTAACTATGTCTGCGTTCACGGGATGTGGGAAGTCTTCGCCATCCATTGTAGCGAGCATCATGGCTCCACCAGAGAATACCTTCTTAACTACAAATGGCCCTTCGTATGTGGGAGTCCATTTGCCTCTAGAATCACCTTGTGGTAGAATGATACACTTTATTACCAGGTCACCAATTTGATATACCTGTCTCTTGACTTTTTTATTAAACGCTTGGGTCATGCGCTTCTGATATATCTGCCCATGACAAACAGCCACAAGTCTCTTTTCATCAATCAAATTTATCTGATCGAGTCGAGTCTGAATCCATTCATCTTCATCTAAGCCTGCATCTTTCATAATTCTTAAAGAGGGAATCTGAACTTCCATTGGTAAAATGGCTTCCATTCCGTAGACTAAAGAGAAAGGAGTTGCCCCTGTCGAAGTGCGTACTGAAGTGCGATAACCATGAAGAGCAAAGGGTAACATCTCATGCCAGTCTTTGTATGTTACTGTCATTTTTTGTATGATCTTATTAATATTCTTATTAGCAGCTTCTACGGCGCCATTCATCTTTGGCCGGTACGGAGAAGAGTTATGGTGTTTTATTTTGAACTGCGTGCAGAGTTCAGTAATCATCTTGTTATTCAAATTAGTACCATTATCAGTGATAACTCTTTCAGGGATGCCATACCGATAAATGAGACTATTCTTGATGAACCGTGCCACCACATTCTTGGTGACAGAAGCAAATGAGGCTGCCTCTACCCACTTCGTAAAATAATCAATAGCAACAAGAATGAAACGATGTCCATTAGAAGCAGTAGGTTTAATCTCTCCAATCATATCAATGCCCCACATTGCAAAGGGCCAAGGTGCTGTCAACACGTTCAATAGAGTAGGAGGTACATGTACTTTGTCCGCATAGATCTGGCACTTGTGACAAGTTCTGGAGTGATGGTGGCAATCAGCTTCCATGGTAGACCAATAATATCCTGATCTCAGAATCTTCTTGGCCATCGTATGTCCACTGGAATGAGTCCCAAAAATACCGTCGTGTACGTCTTCCATAATCTTTTCTGCTTCCCTTTTATCCACACAGCGAAGCAAAGTCGAATCATGATTACGTTTGTATAATACTCCATTACTCAAAAAGAATTTAGCGGAGAACTTCCTCAGAAATTTTCTGTCATTGATGGATGCCCCTTCAGGGTATTCCTGAGTTTCTAAATATCTTTTCACTTCGTGGAACCAAGGTTTCTCTTCTACTTCATCAGCATTAAGTTCATAACAATATGCTGGTTCATCTAATTGTTCAATGGTGATCATGGGAGCTTCATTGTCCCATCTGACTCTGAACATAGATGACATGGTAGCCAATGCGTCTGCCAACTGATTCTCTTCACGTGGAATATGTTCGAATGTAATCTCTTCAAAGTATGGGATTAATGTCAACACCCGCTCTCGATAAGGGATGAGATTCGGATGTTTAGTGTCCCATTCTCCTTTGATCTGACTGATTACTAAGGCTGAGTCTCCGTACACGCTCAAAAACTTGATTCTCATGTCTATAGAAGCCTTGAGTCCCAAAATACATGCTTCATACTCAGCCATATTGTTGGTACAGTCAAAACATAGTCTAGCAGTGAAAGGCGTATGGCAACCCCTGGGAGAAATAATTACAACACCAACACCATTGCCCAATGCATTAGAAGATCCGTCAAAAACCATAGTCCATCGGGATCCCAGTTCGGGTCCTTCATCTGGTCTAGGTTCTTCATAACCAGTAACAAGCATGACATCCTCATCTGGGAACTCAAAATTCATAGATTGGTAATCATCCACTACTTGATGGGCCAAATGATCAGCTAACACGCTTCCTTTGATTGCTTTCTGAGTAGTATATTGGATATCATACTCTGTTAAAATCATCTGCCATCTTGCTATTCTTCCGGAGAGGGCAGGTTTCTCAAATATATATTTGATAGAATCCATCTTAGAAATCAATAAAGTGGTATGATTCAACATATACTGTCTTAGTCGGCGAGCAGCCCAAGCCAAAGCACAACAAGTTTTCTCGAGCAATGAGTATCTTGTTTCACAGTCGGTAAACTTTTTGCTAAGGTAGTATATGGCATGCTCTTTTCGACCAGACTCGTCATGTTGCCCCAACACACACCCCATTGAATTTTCTAACACGGTCAAATACATGATTAGAGGTCTTCCTTCAACTGGTGGCATCAGAATTGGAGGTTCTTGGAGATACTTCTTGATTTTGTCTCAGTAATTTGAAGATGGGTTTGCAAGTAGCGGTCAAATGGGAGATAAATCGGGCGACGTGGTCCAGATTTACGATTTCGATCGATTCCTCATGCGGCTGAATAGTCTTTTCTTCTTGCAGTAACAGTCTGGAAAGCTCTCCAGGTACTTCACAATCTTCCTTACTTCCATCCTCGGCTTGGTAGATCGGATTTTCAAAGTCATAATGAACAGTAGCAAAATTATTATCAATAGGATCCATAGTGGATATGGATCTGCAATTTATTACGTGAGTGTGTGTAAGAAAGCATAGCTTGTTTGAAAGATGACAGGAATGATAAAGAGCGCAATATTTGAATGCAAAAAGTCCATTGATTTATTGAATGTGAATATGCTTATGAAAATGACAAAACCCTTGAAAAATTAGCTATTGTGCCCCGGGTATAGACACAATGCTTTTGAAACACTAAAATAGCAATAACAATTACTCCTGACTAAAGGAAATCGGGATAGTGTCTTCAGCCTTCCAATTATTGAGTCCGTCACCAATTGTTGGGAAAATCCAGCTATCCAAGTCGCAATCGCTATCAACATCTTCTACAGCATTACTCTGATCTTTGACTATCTTTTCAGAGCTAAATCCCAGGCCAAATCTATCAGACTTGTATGGCATATCGATCAGTTGACCCCAGCCAGTACGACCACCATCTTCGACCACGGCTTGAGCGTCTTTCTTCTTCTCGAGCAACAGAGCCTTCAGCTCCTCCTGCCCCTTGGATAAGTTCAAGATCATCTCCTGGAATTGAGCATTCTGAGCCTGGAGATCTTTGACAGTTTGTTCGAGAGCCATTTTTCTGCTTAGAAGGAAGACCGTGAGAACATTGATCCTTTAGAATACCTGTTATGCAATGTTATGTTATGCTATGCAATGTATGAAATGTTTTCAAGGACTTTTGGAATTTAACTTTGCGTAAACCACCAAAAGAGGGAAACTTTTATTAATAATTTCTTTAATCAATGTTCGTTACAAAAAATAATAATAAAAATACAATGAAAGTTCAAGTCTCCCAGGGACGGCTTCTTTTTGGGCGGAGATATGCATTGAGTCTTCGTTCCTCATTAAGTTGTCTGGTGAGCTCTAATACTTTCTCCCTTTCTGCACCGAACTGAGTTTCAAAAGTATCCCTTTCCTCTCTTAACTAGATCCAGGATCTCTTCAATTCTTCAACATTGGTAGGCATATCGGGATAAGGAATGATCTGAGGGGCACCTCCTTCAATTTTTGGTTCGACAATCAGAGGTCCGATTGCATGATATGGCATAGTAAGCTCACGGGCTCTGGCTCGTACCCATCTGAGATAAGGTTCCATAGGAATAGAGTTTTTCTGTCCTAAAGTACTTCTTTTCACCATGCCCCAAGCTCGTACAAACTTTTGACGGAGACCTTGAGAGTCGTTGTCATAGTCAAACACAGTGCCTTGAATAATTATTTCATGTGGACCATCTCTTCGAGCATAACCAAACTGACGTAGGGCTAAAGCAGGATTATAAGTAATACCTCCTCTTATCCCCAGGAGTGGTAGGTTAAAGAATTCTCTACAACGGTCAATGATGATAACATTTTCTTTGGGTTGGGGACACCAATGGATGTTTGAATGAGAGAACGGCATTATCCTTTGAGACCATTTCAAATTTTGCTCATTCTTCAAGACTGATTGAAGAAGGTGCGAAATAAACCACCTAGATAATAAAGGTACGCAGCACATGAGAGTCCCTTGCCTTTTCATAGTACGAGTGTGAAGGGAATGCAAAATGTCTCCAAGCAAGGTGGGCACAGGGTTATGAGTGAGAAATATCTTAACAACATTCATGTCTATGAATTGATCCGGGTTAGGAAATAGCACCAAACCATAGATTAGTAGTGCTAGAACATCTTCGAAAGCATGGACATTCATAACTTTTAGGAATTCTCGGGACTTATTTATCAGAAATTTGGCAAGTAAACCCTTAACTCCACTTCTTGTTACCCAATTAGTTTCGATGTCGGATTTTGTCATGTATAAAGCCGCGGCAACTTCTTCAGACTTCAGAATCTTTTCTAAACCACTGAAAGGTGTTTGATCAAGGATAGGTATCCCAAGCAGCCTGGAGAATTCTTCTAGTGTGGGTACCAACTGATAATCTGGGAAGGTGAAACAATGATGTTTAGGATCGAAGAACTGGAATAGAACTCTCATCATATCTTCTTTGAAACCGGTGGTAACTAAATTGAGGAGTGAACCATGTTTCTTGATGAACTGAGCATGATCGGGAAGCTCTGACACTAAATTCTTGAGTTGAGGAGAGATCGCTACAAGATTGATCCGGATGGTCTTCCTGGAAATCATAGCCTGTTTAACAGAGCAAAATTAAATCCCTAAGTCCTTGAAATGGTTAGTACAATGCCATGATGTTATGATGTTATGATGTTATGATGTTATGTAAGTAACAAACACAAACAAGCCACACCGCAATCATTCCTAGGTTTTTAAGGCTTACATGAATTCCATAGGTAAGTACCCTCCCCACTGAAGTTTAGTTGGTTCCACCTGTCCTAGAATAGTAACCGGGTTCTAGAAGGATCTCAAATCATCGACCTTTCCTTAAGTCCACTTCAGTGCAACACCAAGCAGTTGACCAAAATTTCCCTAAAGTCCAATCTCAAAGAGTGTAGTATCGAGTATCAACCAACCCCAGTCGGAACCGAAGTCAGTTATCTCACTACTTTCTAATGGCTAGGATGAGTCAATTAAGGTTCTAAAGGTCTGGTTAATGCTTTGATGACACCACGCAGACGCCAAATTTTTCCTCAAGTAAACATGAGGAACATCAGGACATCCAAAGTGTCACATTAACCGTAGCCATCATTTTGACCATTCCAGTATACGCCGGATGGTCGCGATGATCTCTTGCTACTTACCTAAGGTACACTAGATCCGGGTGTAGGATCTTTCACTCAAGCATAGAACACCCAAACAATCCCTTAAAAGTAAATCAGACAAAGGAACAATTCGAAAACATAAATGATCTTATTTTTTTAAGGTAACCTCTCTTTTTAAGGGTCCCCAGCAGAGTCGCCAGTTCTGTCATACGGTGAACTGACTTTTGTGTTTTTTGCTTTGGAAAGCAAATACCGCGAATAGCAAGAGTCGCCACCGACTTTTCTTTTATCCAATAAGGAAAGGCGGAAAAGAACAGGAAAGACCTTGATTAGATTTTGAGTTCGGGAGGTACATTATACAAAGGGAAGGTGTTAGCACCCTTTGTATCCATGGTTATCCGTGGGCTCTTAATTGCTTAACTCACTTATGTTTTCCTTGTTTGAGAAAGGGTTTGAGAAATGTGGTGTGTTTAGAAAATATTTTGAAAGGAGAGTTTAACTTTGTAATGATTCTTGTATGAATGTATACAAAGTGTTTATCTCGTTTGATTTTGGAAGGTGTTTAGAAAAATATAACTCGGTAATGACTCTGGTGCAAATGTATACCAAGTGGTGATTTTCTAAAAAAATGTTTTGAAAAGTGTGAGGTGTTTTAAGCCGCGAGCAAGCATTTAAGAGTTATACTTCACCAAGGTCTTTATAGGTATTTCCTATCCTTAGGAGGGTAAAACTGTCCTTACTATTGAGAAGTAAGTAGTCTTATCCTTTGGATGTAAAGGGACGTCGTAGGGTCGTCGATTGGTCATTGAAGGCAACATTCGTAAGGATACCTTAGCATTCGAAGGGACGACCATTATTTAACCGTAGGCTACCACGAAGGGTCATCGAGGGACAAAGTCATGTATTCGAAGGCAACATCCGAGGGACTATGATGATTTAACCGAAGGGTCTTTGCTAAGGGTATCCTTACATTCGCGGGACATGGCCGTAATATCGTAAGGCAACAAGGAGAGGGCCCGGGTCATATGTTCGAAGGCAATGTAATCAGTCAAGTAATTAAAATGAATCTTCACAAGGGTATCCCATAAATAAAGTGGAATACCTAGCAAACTGTCTCTTCAGGAGTATGTGAAACCTCACAAAAATTCAACAAACGGGTTAGAATACCAAGCTTGGGTGCAACCACGAGTTGCACCAAACAAAAGAATCACGACAATAATAGTGTCAGGCAAACAACGTGTAGATGCAATAGAAAATATGTCAATCAAGTATAGGACAGATTAGAATGCAAATGAAAAAAAACAGATACTGTCACGTTCGCTACTGCCTCGCCTAGCGAAGGCTTAGCGAACCCTCGCTACATGCTCGCTCAGCGAAGTGTTGGTGAACGGCTGCGGGTTTTGAGTTCTTCTTGGATAACAGTGCGATTTTTGGAACCCCAAACCCTATGGCATCCATTACAGAAATTACATGGTTAAACATTCAAGATATTGTGTTACACATTCATGCATATTTAAACTCATATGTAAAACCTAATAATACATTTAGAAATTCAATCATAATGCCTCATGTATTTGAAGATGTCGAATTAGGATCATAAAATAGTGGGGGTGTGGCAAACCTGTTTGCAATTGAGTTGGGCGGAGGTAACCTTTGTGCAGATGAGTTTCCTTCGGGGTATCTGGGGGTTACTCTGAATTCTCTTCGTTAGCCTCCAGGGTTTTTCTGGTTGCCTCTGTTAGGGTTTTCTCCTCCTTCTATCTCTGTCTGTCTCCGTCCGTATCCGTCTTTTCTGTGTATGAAGTTCTGGTATTTATAATAATTGTGTCTTGGTGGGCTCAGAATAAAGCCCAAAACTTTCTGGTATTCGTGAGCTCGCTAAGCGAGTGAGGTAGCGAAGGATTCGCCTAGCGAAGGGTTTGCTCGCCTAGCGAGCATGCCAGTTTGGGTCACCTTCTGGATTTGGTAACCTGTGCGCTGGACCCTTGTTCCTTTAACATTAATGTCTCGAACATGGATTAGAATGTCTTGAAAAATGTCTTGCAAGCTTAACGGGCAAATTTTGGGGTATGACAGTTGCAGAAGAAGGTTATTAATGTAGGTTACGCATTATCAGAACCTTCTTTCAAACACTACCGCAAGGAAATAAGATTGTCAACCGAAGATGCAGTACAGTGGATCGATAGTATTCCATTGGAGAAGTAGACTAGGGCATACGACAGCGATCAACGTTGGGGTCACATGACAACAAATCTTATGGAACCTATGAAATCTGTCTTAAAAGGCATCCGTAACCTACCTATAACCGCTTTGGTGCAGGCAACATATTTCAGGCTAGGCGCGCTGTTTGAAACTAGACGCTCAAAATGGAGTTCAGTGTTGCAATATGGACAGTTGTCCAGTGATGCTTCAATGAAATTCATTAGACATGAAGCTGCCAAAGCAAAAACACATGTGATTACGGTCTTTGACCGTACTAAAGGTTGGTATAATGTTGCGGAGTCCATGGATCACAATGAGGGCATGTCGATGGGACAGTACAGAGTCGAACTAGATAGAGGTTGGTGCGACTGCGGAAAGTTCCAAGCCTTGTGTACCCCTTGCTCCCATGTAATTATTGTGGGTGTAAGCCCTAGAGGCCAATACTTTTGGTACTTGTATCGAATTATTTATTAATAATAAAAGGCTTTTTCTTTATTATGTTTGTTTAATAAAGCCTCTAGAATAGCTAGTCCGTTTAATGTATCAAGTGTGACTTAATCATGAGATCCCATTAAACATAAGGACACTATTCTTAAAGTATCAGTAGTCGAGCTTTATTGTGAAGTGGGAGAACATTAAAGCATTAAGACTACTATGTATATAGACGGATGATCACATCTCATGGATCATGGATAAGGAGTTATCAAGTCTTAAACATAGGTATGAATATTAACAGTAATATTTATACTGGATTGACCCGCTATGAGAATACTATATAGAATCTTATACAAGGTGTCATAAGTTACTCTCATGGTGATAATGGTATATACCACCTGTAGGTGTTTAATTGGCTGCATTGTATGGTAAAACACTAGCTGGATTTTTAGGTGGGATTTTTAGCTTGCAGCCCACACAAGTGGTTCTATAAATAGAACCCTTGTGCAGAAACATTTGTGCAGTTGTAATTTCGTTTCTCTCTCTCTCTCTCTCTCTCTCTCTCTCTCTCTCTCTCTCTCTCTCTCTCTCTCTCTCTCTCTCTCTCTCTCTCTCTCTCTCTCTCTCTCTTTCTCTCTCTCTCTCTCTCTCTCACACACACACACACTCAAAGCCTTCATTCGTAGCAGCTAGCACTGAGATTGAAGGAATCCGTTCGTGTGGATTGAGTAGAGGCGTTGTCACCATTCAACGTTCGTGATCTCTCTGTAGATCTGCATCAAAGGTTTCAATTTCCACAAGAGGTAACGATTCTATCACTGATCATGCCCGTTCTTAAGGATCACTAAAGGAGAAATTTTTAAATTCCGTTGCATTTTGGATCGCTATTCTCCTTCAGTGGTATCAGAGCCACTTATGAAACCATGCATCTGATAGATGTTTATTTTCTGTATTAATACGATTAAAAGACAGAATGAATCAAAGACTAAACGAGTAATTAAATTTGGCATCATGTGTGTACGATTTGGATGATTGATGTTGACTATGCTTTGAAATTCGACGTTAGTATGGTGAAGCAGCGAGACATCGATCGTCCATAGGTTACACAATTGAGATCGATCAAGTTATATATATGATATAAGTCATCCTGATGCAAAATACGGTATATATGATATATTGTTTCTGTTTCGTTCATTCAAACACTTAATAGTTGTTTTCCTTTGAGCGGTCAATGATCATTTGCTTCTTGATCCGACATTAGTATGGTAAAGCAATGATGTGTTGATCAATCATACTGAATTAACAATCGAGGTATGTTTGACGGTCTGAAATTGCTGCATTAGGGTTCATGACAGCACAAGGGTTGTGTTGTCAAAGAGTTATGCGATTAGGGTTATGACTGCGCAAGAGTTGTGCTTTAAAGTATCAAGTGTTGATGCAAAAAACAACGTAGATTTCAAATGAATTGTTCATTAAAATTTTGCGTCGAGGCGCTGCCCCTAACAACCCCGCAAGAGGGCGCTGCCCCTTGACCCCCGTCCGCTCAACGGGCAGCGGAACCCCCGGCTAACTCTGTGTAGTGTGATCGATCGCCGAAATTTATTTTGGTTTTAATTAATTAACATAATTTAAATTAATAATAATGTGTTTATTATTATTGTCTTGTGGTGATCGGTTATGGCCTTAGTTTTCCTTTATTTTGTTTTAGGATTTTAAAATACGACCTGCGTGTCGTGCCTCTCTTTGAATCTCTTAATGTAAGTTCTTTTCTCATCTCACTCCCTCATAGGTAAAATGAGTTTCTTTTATGTAATATAATGTTATGAAGAAAGATAAGAATACAATATCAATGGAGGACAACCTTAAAGATCTTGCTTGGAGAAGCTTAGATCGTTATTAGGTTAGCTTAGGTTCTCTCATTGGCTTGGGAGAACAATTGCGCTAGGGTCCATAACTGTTTTATTTTGTATGTTGATGCATGTGAATGTATGTTGATGCATGTGAGAGACAATTTATATGATAAATAAGCCGGTGAGATCAGAAAATTGCAAATTCCCTCAAATTAAATATTAAGTTTATGCTTTCCAAGTTTTAGCACTCATCAAGACTAGTATCGAATAATGTAGGTTTCGCCTACGTGAGGTGCATATTCTATATTAGTAAGGTGCGATGGGATAATTGTAATATCCAATTTCTAAAACAATGGGTCAAACTTAACTAAACAAATTATAATAAGATTATATATGTTTAGAAGCAAGAGTTGGAAATGATCCATGTGATGGATTAAAATAAGGAGCTATTCACCCAACTAAAATATTCGAGAGTTGTATTAGATACAATTGGAAAGAGTTCCTACCTAAATAACCTAGTTTTGTGTAATCCGCCTACGCGGAATTAAAACAAAGTGAAATGTGGATCTTAACCCACTAGAAAATCTTCCAACGGATTTTCTGAATCAAATGGTGAGGGTCATTTATTTTGAGTAAAATAGTGGGAGCATATTTAATTAAAGGCCTAATTAAATATGTTATTGATACTTATATTTTCATTATTTTCATGTAGATTACCATGACAACAAACACATCTAACAATATTTTGCGATCAACCCTTGACAAGGAAAAATCATCCGGGAGAAATTTTCTGGATTGGCATCAAAATCTGAGGATTGTCCTCAAACATGATAGAAAGATGTATGTCTTGGAGAAACCTGTTCCTGAAGAGGAACCTCCTAGTTCTGCACCTATGGCAGAAAGAGATGCTTATAAGAAGCATGTTGATGATGCCAATGAAACTGCTTGCCTCATGCTAGCTACCATGAACTCAGAGTTGCAAAAGTAACATGAGAACATGACAACGTTCAATATGATTGAACACCTGAATATGCTCTATCAAGAGCAGGCAAGGCATGAAAGATTTGAAGTTTTAAAAGCCCTTTTTCAAGGCAAGTTAGCTGAGGGAGCCCCTGTAGGTCCCCATGTGCTTAAGATGATTGGGTATGTGGAGAACCTTGAGAGGTTGAGTTTTCCCCTTGGAAAGGAACTTGCAACTGATTTGATCTTGCAATCATTGCCAGATAGATTCAGTTAATTTGTCCTTAATTTCAATATGAATGGTATGGACAAATCTATTTCTGAACTGCTAGCCATGCTAAGAACTGCTGAGCAGAATCTGAAGTCAAGAGGGAAGTCCATTCTAATGATCGGAAATGGAAAGAGACGGAACAAAAGACCCACCAAGCAGGGTGATAAAGGGAAAGGCAAGGAAGTTGCCAAACCCAAACCCATTGCTCCTACTTTGAATCCTAGTGGAGGCATAGCAAAGGAAGACACCTGCTTCCATTGTGGTAAGACCGGACACTGGAAGAGAAACTGCCCAAAGTACATGGAAGATAAGAAGAATGGAGTAGAGACTTCAACTTCAGGTATTTTTGTTATTAATTTATCTACTTCTGCATCATGGTGTAACACCTCAAAATTTGCCCTCCTCTCTTGGGACGAGCTTAGCATATTGAATTTCATTTTTAGGTCATTAGGCATTGCATCTTTGCATATCATGTGGCTACATTGAGCAAGTCATCCTCCTAAGTCTTGATCAGAAGATAAAGAGGTTGAGATGCAAGCTAGGGTTTCATTGGATTGATCATTAACCATCTGAGGATGTGTGATTCAAATTAGGGTTTCTTGGTTCTCAAGGAGGGTTGAGCTTTATCTTGGTTGAAATGATACATCATCATCATCATGGTTTTATCATCACCAAGAGATTCATTATGCTTGATCAGATATCTTGAGATTAGGGTTTTGACCTCTGGTCAACCCTAATCATCTGCAGTGTGCCAATCAGGGCTTGTCAAGGAGATGAGGTTTTCAATGGATATGGGGATCATAATATGATTATATTGAGGTTATGGAAGCTAGGGTTTCATCATTGAGCCATTTCATCAGGAGTTTGAAACTCAAGATCATCTATGCATGGCCAGTTCATCTATCAGTCAGAAAAGTCAACTGTGGTCAACTGTGCCTGAACTGATGGATTTGGAGGTGGGAGAGGGTTAGAGACACTTCATTCATGTCCAAACAAGTTTCATTTGACATTTCAAACATCAAGAATGAAGAAAATAAAGTCAGATGAAAACTTTCCAAAAATAGAAAGTGACTTGTAATTCAAAATTGCCAAAAATGGAAAGGTTTTCTCCTTAGAATTACATGTCCAAAAATGCTTCAAATGAAATTTTGTCCAACATGAAAGTTGTAGATCTTGCTCTCACCTTTCCAAAAAGTCCAAGAACATGAATTTCTCATGTGTGGTTGGCAAGTTATGGATTGATCATTGTCAAGAAAAGTTGAATTTCAAAAGTGCATAACTTTTGATTCACAAGGCCAATTGGAGTGAGACCTTTTTGAGCAAATTTATTTTGAGGTCCTCTATCCAAAACAAGCATTGCATTTCATGAAAACTCATCACATAAAAAGTGCATTTTTCAAGTGAACCAATTTTGAAAAGTGGAGGGAAAAAGGTCATTTTGCAAAATATTCATTGTTTTCACTCCATTCCACTTGCATTAGCTCACAAATATCATTTGAAACTTGCTCAAAACCAGAATTGGCACTGTTACATTGGTTTTCACATGAGAGGGTGGATTGGTCAATTTGCCATTTAGCATGAAAACTTGATTTGGTTTAATCATTTGCATTTTCACTAATTGTGATTAGAAACATGTTTAACATAACATATATAAGCTAAATCACATCTGTTTCAGTGTTAACCATAACAGAATTGAAATCTAGATCTGAAAATCACAAAAACTCTTCACTTCTTCTCTCAACTTTTCTTCATATTTCTTCACAAACCGTGCATTGATCTTCATCAAACCTTCATCCATGTGCATTATGGAAGCTTATTGAAGCAAGATCTCAGCATTTCCAAGCCAATTCAAGGACTGTTAAAGAGAGCTTCAACAATGGCAATTCAAGTTTTGAGCTAGTTCCTTCATAATCAACACACAAACCTTGCTCCATTCAATCATTCAAGCATCATAGAAGTTCTGTTTTGCACTTACAAGGCTTGATACGCGCGATTTCACCACTGCCAATTCTTGAAGGTGAGTTTTCAACTTTGATAATTCATAAAATTAATGCATGCTTCTTGTAGATCTCTCTTAGGAGGTAATTCTGCACTTTGAACCATTGGATTTGGTTGAGAAATGAGAGAGTTATGTGAATTAGAAGTTTTGTGCATGATTATGTTTTCTATCGAATCTCTTTAATTAGGATGAATTAGGTCAAAATAATTTGAGATTGTGAATGTACATTGAGAGACCTTTCTGGTGATATGCGGTTTGTGGATTTTGGTGAAGAAGTGTTCATGAGCTGGAAAATTAGGGAAGAACACGATGAATGTTGAAATTTTTTCCAGAATTTGGTGTTTGATCCATCATTTCGCGTATTGCATGGCCTTGGCTGTTATGAGCGCATGTACTGGACCACGTGTCCAGGTACATCAGTAAGCGCGCGCTGGGTTTGAACTGGCACCTGCTTCGATACCTCCCTCCAGCGTTTCTCACTTTGGCATGTGTATTTTTCTCATCATGTGTTACTATATTTCACATACTTGTTTCATGATTTTTCATTTTTTTTTCCATATAAAAAAATTCATAACTCCATAACCATTAATCCAATTGAGCTGTGGTTTTTTTTGTTGTTCTCATCGTGATCTCTACAATTTAATGAAGATTTTTGCAAAAATTGTGCACGTGTGATTTTTTGAATGGCCTAGGGTTTGTTCTTGTATGTGGTTTCATGCCCATTGCTTGGTATTTTGATCATGAAATCTTGATGCTTAATTGGATGGAGCTGAAATTTTGTATGCATAATCTAGACATCTCAATGAACATTTTGGTATAGAATTTGTGATTTTTGCTTTTCTGGATTGTGAGATATGAGCTGTTGAATCTAGGTGTGACAATTTGTGTCACACCATTTCTTGTCTAACTTCTTGATTTTATTTGCCATGACATATGAACTTGGAATGAGCTGAATTTTTGCATGATGATGCTTCTGGATGTTAAGTTTGAATGTGAATTTTTGTGGAATATTTGGATGCATTTCCAATTTGTTTGAGAATTTATTATCTGTTTGACCAAATGTGGACCTTTTGTGAGTCATGATTTTATATGTTTTGTGAAATTCTTGATATGTATTGGATGGACTTGAAATTTTGTGGAGTGATCATAGACAAATTGAAGTTTACCATGGCTTTGGTTTGGTGCATTTATCATGTTCCTACTCTGTTTTGTGCTTGCTTGAAGTTGATGCATGATTTTGTGCCTTGTATGAGCTTGTTTTGCCTTGCTTTGACTTAGGGAATTTAATTGACTTGCTTACTCTTATGCAAATGACTTGAAAATTGGTATGATGATCATGTTATGAGTGCTGTTTAGCCATGAAATTTCTTTGGATTTATTGAATTATTTTGGATTGAGTTTGGATTGATTCATTCTGTTTGGTCCAATGAGCTTTGAAATTGCACACTTTGCCTTCTATGCTTCATGAAATAATCTTGGTGTATGATATGAACATGGGACCAATTGTATGTTGTTCTAAATTGATTGAGCTTGATTTTTGACAATTTTCATGTTCTGTTTTGAAATATTGATCCTCCTTTGACCCTAGGCTTTGTCCCAGGGGTTTGCTTCTCATATTTGAGTTGTGTTTTCAGGACAAAAAGCATATGTCATGGAGGAATTAATGCACTTGGCTTGAGTTGCTTGTTTGATTGATGTTGATTAACATTAAGTTTGTTTTGTAGGTGGCTTCTAAGTCATTTGTGTTGAGCATTGGTTTATGCTTTGCTTGATGCATTGCTTGTGTACAGTTGACTATTGACTTTTAGTTTGTCTGTTTGACTGTTTGAGTTGTGTACTGACTGAATTAGATTGATTTCAGGTACATTAGTTGCTATAGTTCATTGTGAACTTGCTTTTTGTTGTTGCTTGGTTGCTTAACCAATTGAGGTATAGCATCACTAACTCCATGTAGTCTGGAAGACCTGGCCTGTTACTTGGCCAGACACCTGTCTGAAGTCCTCCTTAAGAGGCAATGATTGTGATTGTTTATCTTTGTCCCCAAGCAGGAAAAGACCTTGAATAAGGCAATTGGCAGATACAAGAGATGTGCAATCCATCTCCTGCTCTTCTGTTGAGTCATCCCTTGGCTCACATTACATGTTGATGCCTTGAGGATAGTAACCCAAGATCCTTGTACGGTTGTACAGTTGAGTCAGAGTCATAAGTGTAGAAGGGTTCCCATTTTCTGAACCCACACTTCATTGTCTGAAGCTCTCCCTGGCCAGGGATAAGAGCTGTGAGGCACACCCCTCACTTCCTATTTCATCTGCTTCACCCTGACTCTCAATGTCAGGGTTAAGAGCTAACATCACCCTGATACAGTTGACTTGCTTTGGCAGTCTAACCCCTGTTTGAGCCCACCTCTGTCTGTATATAGTGTGTGCTAACTGTGAATGTTTGCTTTGTTTTGATTGTGCTTGCATGCTTTACTTTTCCTGGTTAGGATTAGCTTGCTGCTTGTGCAAGTAGATAGAAAACTCAACCTAGGACCGTTGTGGAATACATGATAACTATTAGGCTCGAGTCAGTCTCCCTTCTAGTTGGTCATTTCCCAGTCTCTGGTTAGGAGAAAGTTTCTCCCCTGTTAAGGGGAACTACGTTGCCCTGATCCTCATACCAGATGAGGTACGTAGGCAGGAGGTCGCACGAGATCTCTCCGGGCACCCTTTTTGTTTTTCACCCTTTTTCTTTTTGTGTGTGTTTGCTTGACAGTTGCTAGCCTCGAGTTCCCGACTCCTTAGTAGCTTGTTGCTTGTTCTTCTTGTGTGTGTAGGAGATGGATGTAAGCCCAGCCATTGGCATTCCGTATCCTCTTGTTGTGTGCTTGGAGTCCGGTATAAGTCCATCAAGTGGCATCTGGTTTCCAGTGTGGGTTTGTTTGGTTCGGAAGCTGATGTAA
Organism: Lathyrus oleraceus; assembly: GCF_024323335.1. Lineage (NCBI taxonomy): Eukaryota > Viridiplantae > Streptophyta > Magnoliopsida > Fabales > Fabaceae > Lathyrus > Lathyrus oleraceus. The sequence continues at coordinate 147,101,747 of NC_066580.1, forward strand.
GTCCAGCGATTGGCGTTCGGGTTCCATGTTTGCCTGTTTTGCGTGTGTTTGGTTTCGGCGTGCGTGAGCCGAACTACGGTAGCTCTGATTCTCATTCCAGATGAGATACGTAGGCATATGATGCGATGTCCTAGCGAGCCCTCTCCCCTTTTCCCACCTGTGTTGTCTTCAGTGTGTGTGTGTGATGTTTGTTTTAGCAACCTTTTTCTATCTTTTGAGCGTGGATCCCGTCGAGTACGACGGACGTGAGGGGTGATAATACCTTCCCCTTGCGTAACCGACTCCCGATCCCATTCTCTTTGGTCGCGAGACCATGCTTTTCCCAGGTTTACTTCGAGCGTTTCCTTTCCCTCTTTTGGGATAAATAACGCACGGTGGCGGCTCTGTGTTGTTTTTGTTTTAGCCCGCCGGTTGTTTTTCGCGGATGCGACAGCTGGCGACTCTGCTGGGGACATAGAAGTTGACCTATTGCTGGTCCATCTTCCCTAAGCGAGTCTCTCCTAGCGTTCTAGGATAGTTTAGGTTGCTTGTGCTCTATTTATTGCATTTATTATTCTGATTGTGTATATATTTGCATAAATATTTGCATGCATCATACTATCATGTTGTCGTCCTCTGTGCAGGTGGTTCCTTGTTTTGGGGTGGGTGTTCTGAGTGGGGCTAAAACCCAGGCCCGAGTATACACCTAGGATTAGCGTGGTCTCACGTTCCTCACATGCTGGTTGGGCATGTTGTTGCAACGTGACATACCACAAGCCGGACGAGGTTCATCTGAGAGTGCTCTTCCTCAGTGGGGTTTTCCACTTTGGTTGGGTTACCTCTTTTGAGCTATTGACTTCGGTGACCGATCTTTCCCGGATCTTTGGTTTAGACGATCTCAGGAGAGCTACAATGGCACACCCGAAAGGGCAAACCCGTTGAGTATCTTTGCCCGATTGTTAAGACTATTATCCACCTTAGGATGACCTGATTAGAATTTACCTGTGAGGGGAGGGTGATTCTTACAGATGCATGTTCAGATGGTGACTTTGATGGTGACTCTTGGTTCCATTGATCAGAGTCATATTTATAAGTCGGATTTATGGCCATTTATTTCTGAGACGCTGGAGTTCTACCCGTGTTATTTATCAGTGGGGATCCGTTTATTTCAGGATTCCCCGGGCCGATTCAGAGATTGTTGTGGTTATCTGCTCAGAGATTGTCTGGTGATGATGGTGATGTACCTTTCAGTTCCGTTTATTTCGGAACCCTTGGGTCGGATTTGTGGTTGCATATTCCCTCAGATGGTTGTGATCAATTCAGAGGCCGTAACTCAGTGCAACAGATGATCAGATAACTTGGAGGATGGCACCGTGCATTGCATTCATGCATCAGGATCATCCACATTTTGCATTCATCGGCATCTAACTCATGTCTATCCATACTCAGGGTACATTTTCGATTGAGATTCTGGTTGAGAGACATCCTGATGTCAAAATGTTATTGTCGAAATATTATCTGTCTCGATGAAACCAGGATCGAAAGACAGAAGCTTCCTCGTATGGATAGACGTTGCAGTCATGCATATTAACCTGTTTGCTGTTTTGCAGGGACCAGTTCTAACGTGCTTGATTGTTTCAGGAATCATTGCTCGTGCTCGTAGAATTGTACCTTTGCACTCAACACGCCCTCACAGATATTTTACCAGACGCAACACTCCAAGGCTGATGGATCTCCTAAACACGGATATTCTTGAGCTGAAGGACAAGATGAATGAACTGATCAACATCATGCAGGGTTTTGCAGTTGGTCAGAAAGCTTTGGCTGACAAAGTTGAGAAGCTCGAGCGGGCCTCTGCTGCTAATAGCGGTGTTAACCTGGATGGTGTCTCCAACCAGGGGCTGGGTGGTTCTAGAGATGGTGGAAAAAGAACGATCGTGGGTGTAGTGAACAATGCTGGTGGTTTCGGCGCTGCCACAAGTGGTCAACCTGGTCCGATGGGTCATAATATGAAAGACAGCCTGTTTCCTCCATTTTTCGGGGTTGATGATGATCGAGAAGAAGACAGGGAGGCTGATCAGTTCTCTATGCACAACGAGCCGTTTGGGCAATATGGCGTCCAACCTCCGAACAAAGAAATACAATTGCTGGCAGAAAAGATCAGGGCTCTGGAAAGCCATGCCACTCCCGGGGTCGTAAATATGTCGAATATGGGGCTGGTCGAGGGGATTGTGATCCCACAGAAGTTCAAGGCGCCCGCATTTGATAAATATAATGGGAGTTCCTGCCCGGAAACTCATCTTCAAGCTTTCGTCCGCAAGATCTCTGCCTATACAACGGATCAGAAGCTCTGGATGTATTTCTTCCAAGACAGTCTGTCTGGGGGGTCTCTTGAATGGTATACCAAGCTGAAGTCTTCGGATATCAAGAGTTGGCAGGATCTCGGAGATGCATTCTTTAAACAGTACCAGTTCAATGCTGACATGGCTCCTAGCCGTACCCAGTTGCAGGGTATGTCTCAGAAGCCGAGTGAAGGGTTTAAAGAATATGCACAAAGGTGGAGGGAGTTGGCTGCCAGAGTTCAACCTCCGCTGGTGGATCGGGAGATGTCTGATCTATTCATGGGTACCCTACAGGGGGTTTTTGCTGAAAGGATGGTGGGTTGTCCGGTGACAAATTTTGCAGACATAGTGGTGGCTGGTGAGAGAATTGAAAGTTGGCTGAGAATGGGGAAGATCCAAGGTGGTAATGCTTCATCATCAGGATCGAAGAAACCCTTTGGGAACGGTCAGCGTAAAAATGAGGGTGAATCAAGTGCTGTGTATGCCCAGAGAGGACACGGTAGGGATCGTTACTACCAGCACACTGCTACAGTAACTGCCCCTGCTGGTAATCAGTCAGTACGACAACAACATCAGCCACCTCAACAGAGAGCACAGAGAGATGGCTACCAGGTGAGAGGAAAGGGGATTGATCGCCATTTTGATAAGCCGCCCGTGACATATGCTGTTCTGTTCAAAAAATTGATGGATCTGGGGTTGGTTCAGCCAAGGACGATGGTTCCGTTGAGATCAGATCAGAGGCCTCCTAACTATGATGAGAACGCCCAGTGTGAATTCCATTCTGGAACACCGGGGCATAACATTGAGGGCTGTAGAGCTTTTAAGCATGTCGTCCAAGACTTGGTAGACTCCAAGGCCATCAAGTTTGCGCCATCTCCGAATGTTAATGCCAATCCCATGCCGGCACATGGTCAGGCGATGGTGGGTGCAATTGCTGGAGATTCGGATCACGCCTTTGCGGTAGGTGAAGAGACTGACAGTAACTGCGAGTTGGATGGTTGGATAAAACCGTGCGTACCAGGGATGGAAGTCCAGAACTGGAAGGTCTAAAAAGATCATCACTGTCACTCATCCGGAAGAGTAATATTTCTGTTTTCAATTTTGTTTGCATGAAAGCCATACGTTTTGCCCGAAACGTAATGGTCCATTGTAAGGGCCACCTCATGTGTTTCATTATGCAACATTTTGCATCATTAATAAATGGATGTTTTTCACATTAAAAGCGGTGTTCCCTGTTTTTCATTTATTTTTGCAGTTTTAAAAAAAAAACAAATAAAAATGGCAATGTTTGTTTTCATTTTCTTTCCTTGTGTTTTGTCTCGTCCCGACTTTGGTATTCTCTGGATCTCATTGATAACAATTTGGTTACACCTCATATGACTTCGACAATCCGATCTATCATGCCGAAGAAGAAGGCGAAGAAGATTGTGATCTGCTGGAATTAGCCAGGTTGTTGAAACAAGAGGAGAAGGTGATTCAGCTGCACGAAGGGCGAGTTGAGCTTGTTAACCGGTATATTGCCGAGGTCAGGAAGGAAATAAAAGTTGGGGCCGCTTCAGAGGCAAGTCGAGAGCAGAATGGTAGCCCTGTTGAAAGAGCATGTGGATACCTTCACCTGGTCGTGTCAGGATATGCCAGGGTCGGATACCGGTGTCGTTGTGTACAAGCTACCATGGAAAGGAGACTGTCCTCTATAGAAGCAGAACACCGGTGCTACTTATCAGAGAGTCCTGGTGACTTTGTTTCATGATATGATTCATCATGAAATTGAATGCTATGTTGATGACATATTAGCAAAGTCCCAAACAGAAGAGGGGCATCTGGTGGATCTGGCCAAGCTGAGTGGACCAGTTGAGACAATTCAAACTGAGGTTGAATTCAGATAAGTGCACTATCAGAGTGAGGGCCGGTAAGCTGTTGGGCTTATTGTAAGTAACAGAGGAATCGAGGTTGATCCTGCTTAAAAAAAAAAAAAACAAGAAATTCCTGAACCGAGAACAGAAAAAGAGGTTTGTGGTCTATTAGGTAGATTGAACTGCATGTCATGGTTCACATCTCATCTAACAGTCATGTATGAACCCATTCAAAAAAGAGATCAAACGGTCAGGTGAAATAATGATTGCCAAGAGGCATTGAAGAATAAAAGAATAAGTTGCAGGAGCCTCTGATTCTGATGTATCCCTGTAGAGGGACGACCATCAAATTTTGTACTTGACAGCTTTCGAGGGGTCTACGATGTGTACTGGGGCAGCATGACGAGTCTTGTCGAAAAGAGCATGCAATTTACCTAAGCAAAGAGTTTATCGACTGTGAAACAATACACTCACTGCTCGAGAAAACTTGACGTACTTTGGCATAGGTTGCTCGCCGACTGAGACAGTATATGCTGGTTCATACCACTTTGTAGATTCCAAGATGGATCCGATCAGGTATATATTTGGGAAGCCAATATTGAAAAGCCAGCATTGACCGGACGGGTTGCGAGAGGGCAAATGATTTTGATTGAATGCGATATTCAGTACACCGCTCAGAAAACAATCAAGGGGAGTGTATTGTCTGATTACCTCGCCCAACAACCCATGGAGAATTATCAACCGATGAGGTTTGAGTTCCCTGATGAGGACATCTCGAGGTGCTCCAATCGAAAGATTGAGAGTAACCGATCCCGGAGGAGGGGCCTGACCCCGAATCCGAACGTGTTCTGATGTCTGATGGGGTTAATGGTGGGAGTTGGTGTTGTTTTGGTCACGCCAAAAAGGTCCCATATTTCTTTTGTGGCCCGGATAACATTTGAATGCACCGACGGTATGGTTGAGAATGAAGCTTGTATCCTGGATATCGATCTTCGGTGTGTGTGTCTACTGGGGCAAAGCCTTTCTAAGTTGGTATATGGGATGGAAGCTGTGCTACCGGTTGAGGTTCAAATTCCCTCTTTGAGAGTCCTGATGGACGTGAAATTGCAAGAGGCTGAATGGGTAAGGACTCGGTACGAAGAGTTGAGCCTGATTGAAGGAAAAGAGGCTGGCAGCCATCTGTCATGGGCAGTTGTACCAGCAGAGGATGAAGCGTGCTTTTGACCGAAAGGTACGACCTCGTGTGTATCACGTGGGTGATATGGTGCTGAAAAGGATCCTTCCTCCTCAAAACGATCGTAGGGGCAAGTGGACACCCAATTATGAAGGTCCATTCGTGGTCAAGAAGGTTTTCTCTGGCGAAGCCTTGTTGCTAACGACCATGGATGGTGAGGATTTTCCATCCCCTGTGAATGCGGACGCAGTTAAAAAAATACTTCGTATAAAGAGACCCGCTGGACGAAGAGAATAAAATAGTCCAGGCAAAAATGGGCATCCCGGCGAACCAAAAAACAGAAAGAAAAGGTTCGGGCAAAAATTAGGGATAAAAATGAAAAATGTACACCCGGCAAGTCGAAAACCTGAAAAGGCGGCTTGGACAAAAAAGGGTATCCCGGTGGACTGAAAACCCGAAAGGGCGGTCCAGGCAAAAGAGGGATTGAAACGAACAACTGCGTCTAGCATGATCGTTTGCGCTTTGGTTAAGGCACATGGATAATACCCGGTAGGGGTCATTCGGAATCGTCTTGTTCAGAAGGCAGAAAGCACGGAGAGTCTGAGGACATATGGGGTGTAACCGAGTTGGAACTCGATGAGATCACGGGTTTCACATTGCCATTAGGATAGATTTTTCCTTTTGTGCGCAATTACCTCTTTTCAGGAATTGCTTCCTTTGTATTGCTCAGTTTGAGCCACACTTTTCAATCAATAAAATGCATATTCAGTCAAATAGTTTTATTTTTGTTTTCATTACCGCTTTGATTGCAAAAACATCCGATTATTTTGATAAAGAATCTTGCATTTTAAGACATACAGGTCCCTTCCAGTGCATGCTTATAAGATTGAAGGTTTGAAATCTTACTCGGAAGGTTGAGTGACCCAAGTGTTGAAATCTTGACACGCCTGGGGCACGATTTTATCTAACGATCTCTTTTGCAGGTGCTGTTAGATATTTTTCACTCACTTGCAGGTTGTGATGTGGAAGCTTTTGACGAAGCAGTCCCCATGGAGTCCAATCAGGGATGAACGAACAGAAGAACGGTGAAAAGACGACGAGATGTCCGACGATCCTTGGAATTAATCAAGAAGACTCTTCAAAGTCGGAAGATTGAAAAGTTTGTATAAATCTCAGGAGTTTGCTCTCCGTCGAGTACGGAACAGTGGGGAATACAAGATGATGGAGCAGAAAAGGTCCAGACGAGTCTGGGAGTTCTCAAAATTGGAAAGCTGACATGGGAGTTGGATATGAATACCGTGGTTCGACGAGTCGACGGGTGTTCAATACCAGACTGTCCTCCTCCCCAAGCAGAGTCAGAACGACTAATTCCCTAGCAGATTCAAGGTCTGTGGATTCCCTAGCAGGGCCAGGATGGTTATCCCCAGCAGGTTTTAGATCAATGCTTCCCCGGTCGCCAGGCCTGAAGGTTGCTATTTCCCGGCGGAGGTATGTCTCCCCAAACAGAGTCTGGAGTGTTGCATCCCCAGCAAGTCAAAGACCGTTGTTTCCCCACAGAGTGCATTGGTGATCTATTCCCCAGCAATTCCTCGAGCGGATTGGGTGCAAAGGAGGTTATCCTCAGCAAGGGTGGCCCTTTTCCCAGCAGCAACGCTATTTCCCCAGCAGGGTGGAGATCGGAGTGTTGTCGAGTTCCTCAGCCGAGTGTCTCGAGCTCCTCGGGATACCTTTTTATGCATTCATCATGTAGAAAAAGCATAGCATATTGCATAATAAATCACGTAGCATTTCCATGATTATGGAGCAATACGCTGGAAAAATATCATGCATCATTATTGCAAGCATAAGCTAGTCTCGAACCGTGGTTATCGTTTGAGAGGTGGTTTTGCCCGAAAGTGAAGGTGTTACTCCGAGGAGTGTAGCATCATGATTTTTAATCAGAGGTATTCCCCAGTAGTGCGATACTGGAAGAAGGGTTTCTGTCGAGCAGAGATGGGATTGTTAATCAAGAAAGTCTCGGGGTCCAAAAAGAAAAAACAAGAAAGAATAATCCCCAGCTAAACACGAAGTGTTCGTTGGCTAGGGTAGAATAAAGGAAAAGCCAGTTCGTGGCTTGCTATCCCCCGCATGGGTTGTTGGCACGCGTGCCGACTCACTTATCACTGTTTTGTTATTTTTGCCGATGCTGATAGGCATAAAGAGTTTTCGGTATCCAGACCGAGATGGTAGTCGGACCAATCTTCCGGTATCCAGACCGAGATGGTAGTCAGACCAATCTTCCGGTATCCAGACCGAGGTGGTATTCAGGCCAGTTTCCGATTTCCAGATCGAAGAAGTTCTCAACAATCAGGACGAAGAACTTGCGGCGTTCAGGCCAGTTTCCGATTTCCAGATCGAAGAAGTTCTCAACAATCAGGACGAAGAACTTGCGGCGCTCATGCCAGTTTCCGATTTCCAGATCGAAGAAGTTTCCAACAGTCAGGTTGAAGTACTTGTGGCATCCAGGCCAATTTTCCGGTGATCAGACCGAGGCGGGTATTCAGACCGATGCGGCGTTCAGGCCAGTTCTGATTTTCAGATCGAAGAAGCTTCCGACGATTAGATCGATGCAGCTTGTGGCAGTCAGGCCAGTTTCCCGGTATCCAGACCGAGGCGGTGTCCAGACCGAAGTGGGGTTCAGACCAAAGTGGCATTCAGGCCGATCTCTCGGTGTTCAGGCCGATCTCTCGGTATCCAGACCGACATCAATACTCTCATATTCCGATGTTCAGTATACAGACTGACGAGCGGCATTTAGGCCATGGCTATCTCTGTGTTACTGATGATCTGGACATTTTGTTCCGGTATTCAGGCCGACTTTCTCCGTACCAGACGAATTCTTCTTCAAGATTGTTTCTTTGTCGATTCTGACAGGCATTGTTAATTATTTCCCATCAAAGTGCAAATTGTTCGTCTGTTCTTGGTATTCAATCACTCTTCATCCTGATCATCTGAAAGCCGAGGCTGTTCATATCGACAGGTTCACAGTGGATTGAATAGGGGCAGCTGTAACACCTCAAAATTTGCCCTTCTCTCTTGGGACTAGCTTAGCATATTGCATTTCATTTTTAGGTCATTAGGCATTGCATCTTTGCATATCATGTGGCTACATTGAGCAAGTCATCCTTTTAAGTCTTGATCAGAAGATAAAGAGGTTGAGATGCAAGCTAGGGTTTCATTGGATTGATCATTAACCATCTGAGGATGTGTGATTCAAATTAGGGTTTCTTGGTTCTCAAGGAGGGTTGAGCTTTATCTTGGTTGAAATGATACATCATCATCATCATGGTTTTATCATCACCAAGAGATTCATTATGCTTGATCAGATATCTTGAGATTAGGGTTTTGACCTCTGGTCAACCCTAATCATCTGCAGTGTGCCAATCAGGGCTTGTCAAGGAGATGAGGTTTTCAATGGATATGGGGATCATCATATGATTATATTGAGCTTATGGAAGCTAGGGTTTCATCATTGAGCCATTTCATCAGGAGTTTGAAACTCAAGATCATCTATGCATGGCCAGTTCATCTATCAGTCAGAAAAGTCAACTGTGGTCAACTGTGCCTGAACTGATGGATTTGGAGGTGGGAGAGGGTTAGAGACACTTCATTCATGTCCAAACAAGTTTCATTTGACATTTCAAACATCAAGAATGAAGAAAATAAAGTCAGATGAAAACTTTCCAAAAATAGAAAGTGACTTGTAATTCAAAATTGCCAAAAATGGAAAGGTTTTCTCCTTAGAATTACATGTCCAAAAATGCTTCAAATGAAATTTTGTCCAACATGAAAGTTGTAGATCTTTCTCTCACCTTTCCAAAAAGTCCAAGAACATGAATTTCTCATGTGTGGTTGGCAAGTTATGGATTGATCATTGTCAAGAAAAGTTGAATTTCAAAAGTGCATAACTTTTGATTCACAAGGCCAATTGGAGTGAGACCTTTTTGAGCAAATTTATTTTGAGGTCCTCTATCCAAAACAAGCATTGCATTTCATGAAAACTCATCACATAAAAAGTGCATTTTTCAAGTGAACCAATTTTGAAAAGTGGAGGGAAAAAGGTCATTTTGCAAAATATTCATTGTTTTCACTCCATTCCACTTGCATTAGCTCACAAATATCATTTGAAACTTGCTCAAAACCAGAATTGGCACTGTTACATTGGTTTTCACATGAGAGGGTGGATTGATCAATTTGCCATTTAGCATGAAAACTTGATTTGGTTTATTCATTTGCATTTTCACTAATTGTGATTAGAAACATGTTTAACATAACATATATAAGCTAAATCACATCTGTTTCAGTGTTAACCATAACAGAATTGAAATCTAGATCTGAAAATCACAAAAACTCTTCACTTCTTCTCTCAACTTTTCTTCATATTTCTTCACAAACCGTGCATTGATCTTCATCAAACCTTCATCCATGTGCATTATGGAAGCTTATTGAAGCAAGATCTCAGCATTTCCAAGCCAATTCAAGGACTGTTAAAGAGAGCTTCAACAATGGCAATTCAAGTTTTGAGCTAGTTCCTTCATAATCAACACACAAACCTTGCTCCATTCAATCATTCAAGCATCATAGAAGTTCTGTTTTGCACTTACAAGGCTTGATACGCGCGATTTCACCACTGCCAATTCTTGAAGGTGAGTTTTCAACTTTGATAATTCATAAAATTAATGCATGCTTCTTGTAGATCTCTCTTAGGAGGTAATTCTTCACTTTGAACCATTGGATTTGGTTGAGAAATGAGAGAGTTATGTGAATTAGAAGTTTTGTGCATGATTATGTTTTCTATCGAATCTCTTTAATTAGGATGAATTAGGTCAAAATAATTTGAGATTGTGAATGTACATTGAGAGACCTTTCTGGTGATGTGCGGTTTGTGGATTTTGGTGAAGAAGTGTTCATGAGCTGGAAAATTAGGGAAGAACACGATGAATGTTGATTTTTTTTCCAGAATTTGGTGTTTGATCCATCATTTCGCGTATTGCATGGCCTTGGCTGTTATGAGCGCATGTACTGGACCACGTGTCCAGGTACATCAGTAAGCGCGCGCTGGGTTTGAACTGGCACCTGCTTCGATACCTCCCTCCAGCGTTTCTCACTTTGGCATGTGTATTTTTCTCATCATGTGTTACTATATTTCACATACTTGTTTCATGATTTTTCATTTTTTCTTCCATATAAAAAAATTCATAACTCCATAACCATTAATCCAATTGAGCTGTGGTTTTTTTTGTTGTTCTCATCGTGATCTCTACAATTTAATGAAGATTTTTGCAAAAATTGTGCACGTGTGATTTTTTGAATGGCCTAGGGTTTGTTCATGTATGTGGTTTCATGCCCATTGCTTGGCATTTTGATCATGAAATCTTGATGCTTAATTGGATGGAGCTGAAATTTTGTATGCATAATATAGACATCTCAATGAACATTTTGGTATAGAATTTGTGATTTTTGCTTTTCTGGATTGTGAGATATGAGCTGTTGAATCTAGGTGTGACAATTTGTGTCACACCATTTCTTGTCTAACTTCTTGATTTTATTTGCCATGCCATATGAACTTGGAATGAGCTGAATTTTTGCATGAAAATGCTTCTGGATGTTAAGTTTGAATGTGAATTTTTGTGGAATTTTTTGATGCATTTCCAATTTGTTTGAGAATTTATTTTCTGTTTGACCAAATGTGGACCTTTTGTGAGTCATGATTTTAGATGTTTTGTGAAATTCTTGATATGTATTGGATGGACTTGAAATTTTATGGAGTGATTATAGACACATTGAAGTTTACCATGGCTTTGGTTTGGTGCATTTATCATGTTCCTACTCTGTTTTGTGCTTGCTTGAAGTTGATGCATGATTTTGTGCCTTGTATGAGCTTGGTTTGCCTTGCTTTGACTTAGGGAATTTAATTGACTTGCTTCCTCTTATCCAAATGACTTGAAAATTGGTATGATGATCATGTTATGAGTGCTGTTTAGCCATGAATTTTCTTTGGATTTATTGAATTATTTTGGATTAAGTTTGGATTGATTCATTCTGTTTGGTCCAATGAGCTTTGAAATTGCACACTTTGCCTTCTATGCTTCATGAAATAATCTTGGTGTATGATATGAACATGGGACCAATTGGATGTTGTTCTAAATTGATTGAGCTTGATTTTTGACAATTTTCATGTTCTGTTTTGAAATATTGATCCTCCTTTGACCCTAGGCTTTGTCCTAGGGGTTTGCTTCTCATATTTGAGTTGTGTTTTCAGGACAAAAAGCATATGTCATGGAGGAATTAATGCACTTGGCTTGAGTTGCTTGTTTGATTGATGTTGATTAACATTAAGTTTGTTTTGTAGGTGGCTTCTAAGTCATTTGTGTTGAGCATTGGTTTATGCTTTGCTTGATGCATTGCTTGTGTACAGTTGACTATTGACTTTTAGTTTGTCTGTTTGACTGTTTGAGTTGTGTACTGACTGAATTAGATTGATTTCAGGTACATTAGTTGCTATAGTTCATTGTGAACTTGCTTTTTGTTGTTGCTTGGTTGCTTAACCAATTGAGGTATAGCATCACTAACTCCATGTAGTCTGGAAGACCTGGCCTGTTACTTGGCCAGGCACCTGTTTGAAGTCCTCCTTAAGAGGCAATGATTGTGATTGTTTATCTTTGTCCCCAAGCAGGAAAAGACCTTGAATAAGGCAATTGGCAGATACAAGAGATGTGCAATCCATCTCCTGCTCTTCTGTTGAGTCATCCCTTGGCTCACATTACATGTTGATGCCTTGAGGATAGTAACCCAAGATCCTTGTACAGTTGTACAGTTGAGTCAGAGTCATAAGTGTAAAAGGGTTCCCACTTTCTGAACCCACACTTCATTGTCTGAAGCTCTCCCTGGCCAGGGATAAGAGCTGTGAGGCACACCCCTCACTTCCTATTTCATCTGCTTCACCCTGACTCTCAATGTCAGGGTTAAGAGCTAACATCACCCTGATACAGTTGACTTGCTTTGGCAGTCTAACCCCTGTTTGAGCCCACCTCTGTCTGTATATAGTGTGTGCTAACTGTGAATGTTTGCTTTGTTTTGATTGTGCTTGCATGCTTTGCTTTGCCTGGTTAGGATTAGCTTGCTTCTTGTGCAAGTAGATATAAAACTCAACCTAGGACCGTTGTGGAATACATGATAACTATTAGGCTCGAGTCAGTCTCCCTTCTAGTTGGTCATATCCCAGTCTCTGGTTAGGAGAAAGTTTCTCCCCTGTTAAGGGGAACTACGTTGCCCTGATCCTCATACCAGATGAGGTACGTAGGCAGGAGGTCGCACGAGATCTCTCCGGGCACCCTTTTTGTTTTTCACCCTTTTTCTTTTTGTGTGTGTTTGCTTGACAGTTGCTAGCCTCGAGTTCCCGACTCCTTAGTAGCTTGTTGCTTGTTCTTCTTGTGTGTGTAGGAGATGGATGTAAGCCCAGCCATTGGCATTCTGTATCCTCTTGTTGTGTGCTTGGAGTCCGGTATAAGTCCATCAAGTGGCATCTGGTTTCCAGTGTGGGTTTGTTTGGTTCGGAAGCTGATGTAAGTCCAGCGATTGGCGTTCGGGTTCCATGTTTGCCTGTTTTGCGTGTGTTTGGTTTCGGCGTGCGTGAGCCGAACTACGGTAGCTCTGATTCTCATTCCAGATGAGATACGTAGGCATAGGATGCGATGTCCTAGCGACCCCTCTCCCCTTTTCCCACCTGTGTTGTCTTCAGTGTGTGTGTGTGATGTTTGTTTTAGCAACCTTTTTCTATCTTTTGAGCGTGGATCCCGTCGAGTACGACGGACGTGAGGGGTGATAATACCTTCCCCTTGCGTAACCGAATCCCGATCCCATTCTCTTTGGTCGCGAGACCATGCTTTTCCCAGGTTTACTTCGAGCGTTTCCTTTCCCTCTTTTGGGATAAATAACGCACGGTGGCGGCTCTGTGTTGTTTTTGTTTTAGCCCGCCGGTTGTTTTTCGCGGATGCGACACATGGGTATTAGATACTGGATGCGGTTCTCGCATTTGTACCAATGCGCAGGGGCTAAAAAGGAGTAGAGATTTGGCAAAAGGTGAAGTTGGCCTACGAGTTGGCAATGGAGCAAAGGTTGTTGCTTTAGCCATAGGAACTTATGTATTGACTTTACCTAGTGGTTTAATAATTCAGTTAGAGAACTTTTATTATGTACCTGCAATTAGTAGGAATATTATTTCCGTTTCTTGTTTGGACAAGTTTGGTTTTTCATTTATAATAAAGAACAATTGTTGCTCAATTTATTTGAATGATATATTCTATGCTACTGCACAAATGAACAATGGACTGTATGTCCTTGATCTTGAAATGCCTATTTATAACATTAATACTAAAAGTATGAAACTTAATGAGTTAAATCCAACTTACCTTTGGCATTGTGATTAGGCCACATAAGTGAGAAACGCATTTCCAAACTCCATAAAGATGGACTCTTGGACTCTTTTGATTATGAATCATATGAGACATTCAGATCTTGTTTAATTGGAAAGATGACAAAGTCTCCATTCACAGGAAAAGGTGAAAGAGCTAATGATCTTTTGGCCCTCATACATACTGATGTATGTGGACCACTGAACATACCAGCTAGAGAAGGTTTTAAGTACTTCATCATATTTATTGATGATTTCAGTAGATATGGTTATGTGTATTTAATGAAACACAAATCAGAGTCCTTTGAAAAGTTCAAGGAATTCAAGAATGAAGTACAAAACCAACTAGGTAAGAATATTAAAACTCTTCGATCAGATTGAGGTGGTGAGTACTTAAGCCTAGAGTTTGATGACCATTTGAAAGAGTGTGGGATCCTATCCTAACTTACTCCTCCTGGAACACCCTAATGGAACGATGTATCTGAGAGAAAAAGTTGAACCTTGTTAGACATGGTCCGATCCATGATGAGTCACGTCGATCTTCCAAACTCCTTTTGGGGACATGCACTATTGACAACAACTTACACACTGTGTTCCATCCAAAAAGGTTGAGAAGACACCATATGAGATATGGAGTGGTAAGAAACCACATATGTCTGATCGCTCGACTGTGTGAGTCGAGAATGGGGTACAAACTGCAAGTGCACAGTTCTATCGCGTAGTTTTAAAAGATATCGATCCCACAGGGATTTATGAATCGATATACCGTTATCTAAGGTTACTACGTAAAGCTAAGGCAGATGATATTTTGATTGTTTGGGGGCGAAGCTAAAAACTAAACTAAAATCTAGATTAAATATTAATAAAGCGGATATCGGTATGTAGTTCGTCGTAATTAGGGAATCAATTCTTTGTCGGTTTCTTGGTTTTAAAATAAATCGTTTCAGTTAACTTTATTGATTAAAGGTTTTATCTCAAACTCTCGCTCTGTTGAATAAACCATGATTTTATGTTAATGTAGCTGTCACTTATAATTAAGTCAAAAACCACTTTTTGAAAGCAATAAAGTTGCAGAAACTCTTTTTGAGAAAACACTGACCGTTTTAAACACCCTTATCTCAAACTCTCGCTCTGTTGACTTAGGTTATACAATTAAACCCGAATGCTTAACTCTCGTCCTCACATTCAATCTTTAAGAATACTTTTTGGAAAAGGTCAGAATTTAATTAACTCTAAAACTTGCTCTCGCCCTGATCTAGAATTAATGCCTAATTTACACTGTCCAGTTAAAACCTCAAACTCTCGCTCTATTGATTTTAACTTCTTTATGTCCTTTACTTTTGTAAAAAATCTTGTTATCAAACCTGTAAGTTGAGACCGTAAAAAGATTGATTTTAATTTTAAGTTTAAATAGACCGACTCAGTCTTGATCCCTTATTCTGCTTACTTTACATACCGATATCTAGGCGAATTAGCTAGACATGCTAAACGAACCAGAATACATATCATGCATAAACAGACTCATTCCAGGCAGATAATATAAATAAATAATAAAACAAAACATTAAATAATGATTAAAGAACCTGAATGCGTAATACAATAGTCTTGAACACTCCACCACAAGCCGGTAGGATTTGTTCTTGGATTCTTCAATTAAACAATAAATTAAACCAAGGAAATAAAACTAGAATCTAACGTAAGGTTAGATCCGATAAAAAGTTACACAATAGTTTCCGGTGTAGAAACTATTATGCGAAAAATATCTAAATGCTAAAAAGGGAAAGGTAAATTGCAAGGGAAAAAACGTAGAACTTGCAAAAGAAATAAATAAATAAACAATGTTAAGTTGCTGGAAAAGAAAATTGCAGAAGCGAAAAAAAGAAAGAAAATTGGAAAAGCTTCGGCAGTGTGAGCGTGGAAAAACCGAGGAACCCTTTTAGGTTTTTGAAGTAGCTATTTATATTGGTGTTGGTAACTGCTTTTTGTTTCCCAAGGGTCTTCAACGTGGCTAAATGCATGGCGTGGATATAGGACACAAACTCCTCAACGTCTCTTCAAGTCTTCTGAGGGCGTTACTTGCGCCAAAAAGATAGTGGAATGGTGTGACGCTCGTCACACCATGTGTGACGCCCGTCACAAGGCTGCTTTGCGTGACGCTCGTCACGCACCTTGTGACGTCCGTCACAGGTAGTGCCTTTATGTTTTGCGCTTTGGGCTGGGCTTTGGCATTTGGTTCTTTTTCTCTCCTTTTTGCACCTCCTTTTCTTCCATTTTCACTTGTTCTTCAAAATAGACTACCTGAGACAAATAGGAAGAAAATACCACGTAATATCTCATAAAATGCAGTAAACCGAAATAAATAGTCATAGAATTTAATGGAATTAAGTCCTAAAATATGATATAATTTCGTGTTATCAAACTCCCCCATACTTAGATCTTTGCTTGTCCTCAAGCAAAATTCAGTATAGAAATTGTTTTCAAAATTTTTGCCAGGTGAAGTTTCAAAACACACATCAATTCGTAATAGGTTGCAGGTGGATTTTGTTTAGAAGCAACTTTGAGTTTAACCTTGACATCAACAACTACCGTTACAACCTCAGATAACCCCACCTTATGCAAACCAGTTCGAGCAATGCCATTATAGCTATCCTAGTTCCTTTACTCTTATTTCACCCGTTTTCATTCTAGCGAAATCACATTAAGCCCTTTATCTTTTCGCGCACATAGTGGAGTAACCAGTTAGTGATTATGATCCGCTTTTAGCTAGAAGTTCTGGTACATAAGTCGGATAACTTCGTTATTCAGTCCATTGCAAATTGCGGGGGATCGAACCGTAGTCCGCCCTACCGAGTTCAGTACCAGATACCTACTGAACCAACTCATAATGGATCTTTCATATTGTGTTTTTGCATGATCTGCAATCTTTAGATTAAATGATCTGGTAAGGATCACCTAATTTAATCAGTGCATTTCCTGATATATTCATATATTTTGTGTTACTTTGGGGATCATTCACTTATATTCATCGGCTCTCCACGTGGTTTGCTATTAAGATGGTGCTAACTTCTCGTATAAACTACTCGGGGTTACTATAAAACTAAAAGTTCAAGGGATTGGTATAAGAGGTACTTATCCTGATCTAACATGTTGAGGTTCTCAGAGCGTTGTTATGGTAATGATTTTTGTCTTGATTTCACTCAAGTTTTATAAAGTAAGCAACTTTTGTACTTATTGGGTGTGTTAAATTTTTGTTATGGCTCATGAAATTTTTTGAGGGAATAGATAATAGAAATTTTCACACTCGGGACTTAACTTAAAAATTTATTTATTTATTTATTTATTTTTATTTTTTTTTAAAAGGGAAATAACATTAAAAGGAAAAGTACATACTTGAAAAATGGAAATAGGAAGAACAAGTTTTCCCCCCCATACTTAAATTAAACATTGTCCCCAATGTTTTAAGGAAATGAAATACAATATTGAAAGGAAAAAGAAACTACAACTAAGGTTGTCTTCCGCCTCTGGTTCTTGGACCTGGTGATCTCGGACGTAAGTCTAAGTTGTCGAACCTGCTGAACAACTCAGTAAACCGCTGGTCGGTTATGGCATTCCTAGCATCCTGTTGCTGTTGCATTTGACGCATCATCTGCAGCATTTCGACATTTTGTGCCTGCATACCATCGATAGCGTCCATAATGTCGTCGTTGGTTGCAGGCCTTCTTCGTCGACGACGTTGGGAGGATGGGCCAGTTGCATTACTGGAAGGGTTGAGCGGGACTGACTGTTGTGTAGGCGGATGATCACCTTGTTCCATTGCTTCAAACTCATCTGTTTGTGGGTTTGTTTGTAAAGGCTCGGTGGTTTCAGGAGCGTTTAGATCGTAGAGGTGGCGGTCGGGGTTTGTGACATCAGTGAGGGCAGTATTTGGTAGAACAACGCTTGGGACTGCCTGGTTGTTCACCATAAGATAATATCCTCCGCCTACTCTGTTCTTAATCAGGCGGCTGGAGCGACAATAGCTGATATCTATAGATAGGGGAGGTAGGGATTCTAAAGTTTGGAGTTTATCCCCTAGGTTTAGGCCAAGTGCTATGGTGGTGATTAATCCACCAATTATAAAAGGTTGCCGGCCTCTAGCACATAAGGTGCGGATATGATGAAATAGAAAGGAGGCGGCGTTTACCTGAGTATCTGGTTCGAAGACGCACTGGAGGAAAAATAGCTCCTTTGAGTTGACCTTGCTGTTGTTTGGCCTTCCAAAAACTGTGTTTTGCAGGATGCGGATAAAGTACCGGATAGTGGGGTTATGTATATGGGAGAGAAGGAGCTCTTCCCAGTTGTAGGTATCTATACCGGAAATTTTCTTAAAAAGGCCGAAAACGCCAACTATGTTCCAGTTTGAGTTTGGAGGGATTCTGGGGTGTAGCAGACCTTCTATGGGAAATTGTAGCATGGTACTCAATTGGTTTTGGGTTAAGGAGTACTCGGTGTTAAACATACTGAAGGTTGCGGTACCGGTTAAAAATTCGTCTTCACCGGCGGGAGTGGTGTAGTCGTATGAACTTAAGAATTCTAAGGTTAGGGATGGGTAGGTGGGTTGATTATGAGTGCAAAGGAAGGTTAAGTTGGCTTGACGGAGCATCCATTCGATACCTTGGAGTAATCCTAATTGTTGTAAACAAGGTAAATCGGGGTACCTGGTGGAAGCGACGCCGCGCTGTTGGAAACGCTCGAATTGCTCTCTCTGATAATTGTCATCTTCGGATCGGAAGATGATATTTCCGAAATTCTGATTTCCCGCCATTGTGATGAATTTTGAAAGGGGTGATTTGGAAAGAATAAGAAATGTATTTGATAGGAGAGAATGGTTTGTGGTGAATGAAGGGAGGTTTGGTGGGTATTTATAGGAGAAGAATTTGGAAAGTGGAAAGAAAAAGTGGTTGAAAAGTAATTAAGTGTGGTTGAATGAAAATTAATGGGGAAAGTAAAAAGTTAAAAGGTGTAACGTTCGTCTCCAACGGCTCCTTAACGTTCACTAGTCTGAGGAGTGTTACGCTCGTCACAGGGGTGTGACGCTCGTAACAGGCACTTGGTGTGTCGTCCGTTATGGAGTTGTGTGACGCTCGTCACACATTCCATTTTGGCAAGGCTTCAGTAGCGTTTCACAGAATCACTTTGGTAAAGGATTTAGTTTTTGTTATTTATTTTGTTTTGTTTTGCTTATGATTGGTTTATTCTGCAATTTAATTTATTATGGACGCTTAATCTGCTTTGTATAATAATAATTCATAGGTAGCAACAGTAGAACATAATAGCTATTGCATAATAAAATTAAATAAACAACTTCAATAAAATGATCATAATGTAATACAGGAAAGGAAAACAATGAAATGAAAGAGAAATAAATGTGAACATGAATTTAAATAACATTAATGAATAATCTAACTTAAGACTAAATAACTTAGAAAAATAACTAAATTCTATCCCTCTGTACGATCTCTGGCCGGAGGAGCAAAAGAGTTAACACGATGTATCAACTCGTGAAACTGATTTGTCATACTGCTCATGTATCCTAGAACTTCGTGTCTCATGTTAGTAAATTCTCCTCTAAGGGCGTCTTGTTCTGACATCAAAGCTTCAATGGCGGTGTGATAATCAGTTCCGGGCATATGATGCCGGAGGTCAGGTATGGCTGATTCTTCGGTCAGGACAGGCTGAGGAGGAGGGTCAATATCATAATAGCCGGGTGGTGTCTGAGGGTCAGATTCAGCATGAGAGGTATGGTCAACATAATTCTCATAGTCATCACAAATCTCATAGTCCTGGATGGATTCAGTGGATCTAGCAGGAGTAGGGGTTTCGTTCAGGTTGTAAAGCCAGTTACTGCGGTTATGAACGCTAGTCCTAGGATCGGGCATGGTGAATAAGCAAAGAACCTGGTTATCAATAATAAGCTCAAACTCATCAGACCCTAGGTTTGCTATGAACATAGTGTTGAAGAGGAAGGGTATACTCATAGTAGTAATGCCACAAAAAGGGTTTAGGTCAAGCATAGGCTGACGTAATCCAATAGCATTACCTATCATAGTTATCAGACCGCCTATTCTGATTGGTGCTTGCTAGAGAAAAGAAAACATGAGTTTAAGTCAGGATTTGGCCAAATGCCGAAAGAAGGAAAAATTATTATTATTATTTTTTTTTTTCTTTTTGAATAAATCAAGAATGAATACTAAACAGAAATTAAAAGAATAATTTAGGAAAAAGAAAAAAAAAATAGGAAAATGATAATAATAGAATAAGAAAATAATTGTGGGTTGTCTCCCACTAAGCGCTTTGTTTAAATGTCGCAAGCTCGACAAAGAAACTGTTAAGTATAATCTATAGGTCCTGGGGGCATTTCGTCTAAGTGTAGGATTTGCGAATCTCCATTGGTTTCCGCATAATGATAGTGTTTTAGACGTTGCCCGTTTACGGTAAACGGTTCTGTGGATTTGCCTTTGATTTCTATTGCTCCACTGGGGAAGATGTTAGTGATATGAAAAGGCCCTGACCATCTGGATCGTAGTTTTCCCGGGAATAACTTTAGTCTAGAGTTAAATAAAAGTACTGCGTCGCCTTGCTTGAAGATTTTCCTTGATATACGCTTGTCATGCCATTGTTTTGTTCTTTCTTTATAGATTCTGGCGTTTTCATAGGCGTCTCTTCTGAGTTCCTCTAATTCGTTTATGT
The DNA here is from genome assembly GCF_024323335.1 of Lathyrus oleraceus. Lineage (NCBI taxonomy): Eukaryota > Viridiplantae > Streptophyta > Magnoliopsida > Fabales > Fabaceae > Lathyrus > Lathyrus oleraceus. The sequence goes on from NC_066580.1 coordinate 147,122,276, forward strand.
CAAGGATTCTCTTTTCACCGGCGGCCTTATAGTTCAAATTTAGATTTCTAATAGCCCAATAGGCTTTATGTTCTAACTCTACCGGGAGGTGACAGGATTTTCCATAAATGAGCTTAAATGGGGTCGTCCCTATGGGGGTTTTATAAGCAGTTCGGTATGCCCACAAAGCTTCTGGTAATTTCAATGACCAATCTTTCCTTGAAGTGGCGACCGTTTTTTCTAGTATTTGCTTGATTTCTCTGTTAGATACTTCCACTTGTCCACTGGTCTGAGGGTGGTAAGGTGTCGCTATCCTATGTCTCACTCCATATTTAAATAATAATTTCTTGAGTACCTTGGATATAAAGTGCGATCCACCATCACTGACTACTATTCTTGGGATGCCAAATCTCGGAAATATTATATTCTTAAAGAGTCTAGTTACTACTCGGGTGTCGTTTGTTGGGGAGGCTACAGCTTCGATCCATTTTGATACGTAGTCAACTGCCACGAGTATGTATTTGTTACCGAAAGAGGATGGAAAAGGTCCCATGAAGTCTATTCCCCACACGTCGAAGATCTCTACTTCCAAAATACCTCTTTGTGGCATCTCGTCACGTCTAGATATGTTTCCCGTGCGTTGACATCTGTCACATTCCTTAATAGCCGCATGTACGTCCTTCCATATAGTTGGCCAATAAAAACCGGCTTGTAGGATTTTAGAGCAGGTCTTGGATGTACTTGTGTGTCCACCATAAGGAGCGGAGTGGCAGTGTTGGATTATATTTTCTATCTCTTCTTCGGGTATACATCGACGGAAAATACCATCGGGGCCTCTTTTGAAAAGTAAGGGATCATCCCAGTAATAGTGTTTTATATCGTGGAAGAATCGTTTCTTCTGCTGGTAAGATAAAGTAGGTGGGACTATTCCGGCAGCTAAATAATTGACGAGATCAGCGTACCATGGTGTGGCAGATATAGCTAAGGTGGTTTCTACTTGCATGTCGGAGTTGTTCTCTTCCAAAGTAGCTATAAGTTTGTCATACGAGAAATCATCATTAATTGATGTTCTTTCCTGTTCAAGGTTCTCAAGTCTAGAGAGGTGGTCTGCTACTACGTTTTCAGTTCCTTTCTTGTCCTTGATTTCTAAGTCGAATTCTTGTAGCAACAAGATCCATCTTAGGAGTCTAGGTTTAGCATCCTTTTTTGTTAAAAGGTACTTGATAGCAGCGTGATCAGTGTAAACTATTATTTTAGCTCCAACCAAGTAAGAACGAAATTTATTTAGCGCAAATACCACTGCTAGGAGTTCTTTCTCGGTAGTGGCGTAATTCATTTGCGCTTCATCCAGGGTTCTGCTTGCGTAATATATAACGTGAAGCTTTTTATCCTTTCGTTGTCCTAAAACAGCACCTACAGCATAATCGCTGGCGTCGCACATTATTTCGAATGGTTCATTCCAGTCTGGTGTCTGCATTATGGGTGCGGAGATCAATGCTTGTTTAAGAGTTTGAAATGCTTTTAAATAGTTATCGTCGAATATGAATTCAGCATCTTTCATCAACAGTCCGGTTAAAGATTTAGTTATCTTAGAGAAGTCTTTGATGAATCGTCGGTAAAAACCGGCGTGTCCTAAAAAACTTCGTACTTCTCTCACGGTTCTTGGGGGTTGAAGATTTTCGATTACCTCTATTTTGGCTTTGTCTACTTCAATTCCTCTGTTCGAGATGATGTGTCCTAAAACAATTCCTTCTTGTACCATAAAGTGGCACTTCTCCCAGTTAAGCACTAAGTTTACTTTTACACATCGCTCAAGAACTCTTTCTAGGTTTTCAAGGCATTCTTCGAAACTTTGTCCGTATACAGAAAAGTCATCCATAAATACTTCCATGATGTTTTCGAGAAAGTCGGCGAAAATTGCCATCATGCATCTTTGAAAGGTTGCAGGGGCATTACACAGACCAAACGGCATTCGTCTATAAGCGAAGGTACCAAAAGGGCACGTGAACGTCGTCTTTTCTTGGTCATCAGGGTGAATTGGTATTTGAAAGAAGCCTGAATAACCGTCTAAATAACAGAAATGTGAATGTTTTGCTAATCGTTCTAACATTTGGTCAATGAATGGTAAAGGGAAATGATCTTTTCGGGTTGCTTTGTTTAGTTTCCTATAATCAATGCACATTCTCCATCCTGATTCGATTCGTTTAGTTATAGTTTCCCCTTTTTCGTTTTCAATAACGGTTATGCCTCCTTTCTTTGGTACAACGTGTACAGGACTAACCCATTTGCTATCAGATATAGGATATATAATACCTGCTTCCAATAACTTGGTTATTTCCTTTTTTACTACCTCACTTAGGATCGGATTTAGTCTTCTCTGGTGTTCCCTAGAGGTTTTACAGTCTTCTTCTAACATGATGCGGTGCATACAAATAGAAGGACTTATTCCTTTAAGATCGGTGATGTGGTACCCTAGTGCGGTTGGATACTTCCTTAAGATATGTAAGAGTTTTTCTGTTTCGAGTCTCCCTAGGTCTGCATTAACTATCACAGGTCGTTCAAGTTCTAAGTCTAGGAATTCATATCTCAGATTTTTGGGAAGTGTTTTCAGGTCAGGGGTTGGTTTGTTAAGATATTGCGTAGGATCCGGTGTTATTGCTAAACATTGGTTAGATCTGTCTTCTACAAGGCAGTCAGGTGATTTGTCTTCTCCTAACTCTGCTTCTTTTATGCATTCATCGATGATATCCATGAAGTAACATGTATCTTCTATTGCAGGTGCTTTCAAGAATTTGGAAAGAATGAACTCAATTTTCTCTTCACCTACTTCGAATGTGAGTCGTCCTCGTTTTACGTCTATGATTGCACCGGCAGTTGCTAAGAATGGTATTCCCAGTATAATGGGCGTAATATCATCTTCTCTAATGTCCATAATTGTAAAATCAGTGGGAATGTAGAATTGACCTATGCGTACGGGAACGTTTTCAAGGATTCCTACAGGATATTTGATGGAACGATCTGCTAGTTGCACAGACATTTTGGTTGGTCTTAATTCTCCCATTTCCAGTTTCTTACATATGGATAAAGGCATAACGCTAATTCCGGCTCCTAAATCGCATAAGGCTTTGTCGATGACAAATTTTCCTATGCGACAGGGTATAGAGAAACTACCTGGATCCTTGAGTTTAGGAGGCATGTTTTGGATTATAGCGCTACATTCGGCAGGGAGTGTAACGGTTTCGCTATCCTCAAGTTTCCTCTTATTAGAAAGGATTTCTTTTAAGAATTTAGCATATGAGGGCATCTGCGTAATAGCTTCGGTGAACGGAATTGTAACGTTTAATTGTTTAAGGAGATCAACAAATTTTCTAAATTGGCCCGCATTTTTGGTTTTAACAAGCCTTTGAGGGTAAGGTATAGGTGGTTTGTAAGGTGGTGGAGGTACATAAGGTTCCTTCTTTTCTAGGGTTTCCTTATTACTCTCTTCCTTTTCCTTAGGTTCACTTTCCTCAGTTGATTTCTTAGGGTTTTGGTTTTCTATCCTTGGATCAGACGGTCCTTCCACTTCCGTTCCACTTCTTAATATAATTGCATGAGCGTGGCTTCTCGGGTTAGGTTGGGGCTGTCCAGGGAATGTACCAGTTGGGGCAGCAGTGGGTGCTTGTTGTTGGGCTACTTGTGATATCTGTGTTTCCAACATTTTGTTATGGGTAGCCAAGGCATCTACTTTGCTTGCTAGTTGTTTAAGTTGTTCGCCAGTGTGTACGTTCTGGTTTAAGAAATCTTTATTGGTTTGTTGTTGGGAAGCTATAAAGTTTTCCATCATGATTTCCAAGTTGGATTTCCTAGGGGTGTTATTGTTAGGTATGGATGGATTCGGTTTCTGATATCCCGGAGGTATAGATGGGGCTTGATTTGGAGACTGTCCAGGTGCGTACAAAGCATTATTGCTCTTATATGAAAAGTTTGGATGGTTCTTCCAATTTGAGTTATAGGTGTTCGAATAGGGGCTGCCTTGAGCATAGTTCACTTGCTCTGCTTGGATTCCAGTCAAGAGTTGACATTCCGCAGGAGTGTGACCTTGGATTCCACAGACCTCGCAATTCTGAGTTATAGCAACCACGGCGGCTGGAGGTGATACGTTTAAACTTTCAATTTTCTGGACCAAAGCATCCACTTTTGCGTTAACGTGATCAAGGTTACTTATCTCGTACATGCCAGTTTTCGTTTGAGGTTTTTCCACCGTTGTTCGTTCGGTTCCCCACTGATAGTGGTTTTGGGCCATGCTCTCGATAAGCTGGTAAGCATCAGCATAAGGTTTGTTCATTAATGCACCACCTGCAGCGGCGTCTATTGTTAACCTTGTGTTGTATAAGAGACCATTATAAAATGTGTGAATTACTAACCAGTCTTCCAAACCATGGTGTGGGCAAAGTCTCATCATGTCTTTGTATCTTTCCCATGCTTCGAAAAGAGACTCGTTGTCTTTCTGTTTAAATCCGTTTATCTGGGCTCTTAACATAGCTGTTTTGCTTGGCGGAAAATATCGGGCAAGAAAAACTTTCTTCAACTCGTTCCAGGTGGTGACTGAGTTGGAAGGGAGAGATTGAAGCCATCTTCTAGCGCTATCTCTTAATGAGAAAGGAAAAAGACGAAGTCGAATTGCCTCTGAAGTGACACCATTAGCTTTAACAGTATCAACGTATTGGACAAATACGGATAAATGAAGGTTTGGATCCTCGGTAGGATTTCCAGAGAATTGGTTCTGTTGCACAGCCTGCAACAGCGAAGGTTTGAGTTCGAAGTTGTTTGCTTCGATTGCGGGCGGAGCAATACTTGAATGCGGTTCGTCTTGCGATGGAGCGGCGTAATCTCTAAGAGCACGAGCTGGTTCTGCCATCTCGGTTATCGAAGGAAAAAGGTTTTTTGAGATCAGGAAATTCGATAGGAGGGAGATTGTTTTCAGCACGGTATTCCCGAATTCGTCGTAAGACTCGGAGATACAGTTCGATATCGTTGATTCGTAAATAGAGCGGGTCGCCTTGTGAGCGAGTGCGTGGCATACAAATCAACGAAAGAAAGAATAGAAGAAAAAGAAACCTTAGTCTCTACAGCGTAACGGAAGAGTTACGATATCGATTAAATAAAAGTCCCCGGCAACGGCGCCAAAAACTTGATCGCTCGACTGTGTGAGTCGAGAATGGGGTACAAACTGCAAGTGCACAGTTCTATCGCGTAGTTTTAAAAGATATCGATCCCACAGGGACTTATGAATCGATATACCGTTATCTAAGGTTACTACGTAAAGCTAAGGCAGATGATATTTTGATTGTTTGGGGGCGAAGCTAAAAACTAAACTAAAATCTAGATTAAATATTAATAAAGCGGATATCGGTATGTAGTTCGTCGTAATTAGGGAATCAATTCTTTGTCGGTTTCTTGGTTTTAAAATAAATCGTTTCAGTTAACTTTATTGATTAAAGGTTTTATCTCAAACTCTCGCTCTGTTGAATAAACCATGATTTTATGTTAATGTAGCTGTCACTTATAATTAAGTCAAAAACCACTTTTTGAAAGCAATAAAGTTGCAGAAACTCTTTTTGAGAAAACACTGACCGTTTTAAACACCCTTATCTCAAACTCTCGCTCTGTTGACTTAGGTTATACAATTAAACCCGAATGCTTAACTCTCGTCCTCACATTCAATCTTTAAGAATACTTTTTGGAAAAGGTCAGAATTTAATTAACTCTAAAACTTGCTCTCGCCCTGATCTAGAATTAATGCCTAATTTACATTGTCCAGTTAAAACCTCAAACTCTCGCTCTATTGATTTTAACTTCTTTATGTCCTTTACTTTTGTAAAAAATCTTGTTATCAAACCTGTAAGTTGAGACCGTAAAAAGATTGATTTTAATTTTAAGTTTAAATAGACCGACTCAGTCTTGATCCCTTATTCTGCTTACTTTACATACCGATATCTAGGCGAATTAGCTAGACATGCTAAACGAACCAGAATACATATCATGCATAAACAGACTCATTCCAGGCAGATAATATAAATAAATAATAAAACAAAACATTAAATAATGATTAAAGAACCTGAATGCGTAATACAATAGTCTTGAACACTCCACCACAAGCCGGTAGGATTTGTTCTTGGATTCTTCAATTAAACAATAAATTAAACCAAGGAAATAAAACTAGAATCTAACGTAAGGTTAGATCCGATAAAAAGTTACACAATAGTTTCCGGTGTAGAAACTATTATGCGAAAAATATCTAAATGCTAAAAAGGGAAAGGTAAATTGCAAGGGAAAAAACGTAGAACTTGCAAAAGAAATAAATAAATAAACAATGTTAAGTTGCTGGAAAAGAAAATTGCAGAAGCGAAAAAAAGAAAGAAAATTGGAAAAGCTTCGGCAGTGTGAGCGTGGAAAAACCGAGGAACCCTTTTAGGTTTTTGAAGTAGCTATTTATATTGGTGTTGGTAACTGCTTTTTGTTTCCCAAGGGTCTTCAACGTGGCTAAATGCATGGCGTGGATATAGGACACAAACTCCTCAACGTCTCTTCAAGTCTTCTGAGGGCGTTACTTGCGCCAAAAAGATAGTGGAATGGTGTGACGCTCGTCACACCATGTGTGACGCCCGTCACAAGGCTGCTTTGCGTGACGCTCGTCACGCACCTTGTGACGTCCGTCACAGGTAGTGCCTTTATGTTTTGCGCTTTGGGCTGGGCTTTGGCATTTGGTTCTTTTTCTCTCCTTTTTGCACCTCCTTTTCTTCCATTTTCACTTGTTCTTCAAAATAGACTACCTGAGACAAATAGGAAGAAAATACCACGTAATATCTCATAAAATGCAGTAAACCGAAATAAATAGTCATAGAATTTAATGGAATTAAGTCCTAAAATATGATATAATTTCGTGTTATCAATGTCTTACATGAAGATTTGGGGTTGCGAAGTTTATGTGAAACGACAAATTTCAACTAAGCTTGAGCCCAAATATGACAAATGCTTATTTGTGGGGTATCCTAAAGAAACAAAAGGGTATTACTTCTACAATCCTTCTGAGGGCAAAGTGTTTGTCGCTCGAACTGAAGTTTTCCTAGAAAAGGATTTTATTTCCAAAGGAATCAGTGGGAGGAAAGTAGAGCTTGAAGAAATTCAAGAATCACAAAGCATTGATACACCTATGGAGGAATTAGAGCAGGAAACATAAGTAGTTGTGGAAGGGCAACCTGCTCAAGTAGAACAAGACAAGCGTAGGTCAAGCAGGATACGTCACAAGCTAAGGAGCCTAGATCTCACCAACAATCCAAACACATAATTAGGCGTTATCACCTCATTCGAGAGATAATAGATAGAGGCGATGTGAAAATATGCAGAGTACCTACACTTGACAATATTGTTGACTCACTGACAAAGCCTCTTGCGCAACAGAAGCATGATGGTAATACTAGATCTATGGTCATTAGGGGTATGCCTGATTGGCTCTGGTGCTAGTGGGAGATTGTTGGTGTAAGCCCTATAGGCCAATACTTTTGGTACTTTTATCGAATTATTTATTAATAATAAAAGGCTTTTTCTTTATTATGTTTGTTTAATAAAGTCCCTAGAATAGCTAGTCTGTTTAATGTATCAAGTGTGACTTAATCATGAGATCCCATTAAACATAAGGACACTATTCTTAAAGTATCCGTAGTTGAACTTTATTGTGAAGTGGGATAACATTAAAGCATTAAGACTATTATGTATATAGACTGATGATCACATCTAATGGATCATGGATAAGGAGTTATCAAGTCTTAAACATAGGTATGAATATTAAGAGTAATATTTATACTGGATTGACCCTCTATAAGAATACTATATAGAATGTTATGCAAAGTGTCATAAGTTATTCTCATGGTGATAATGGTGTATACCACCCTTCGACCTGAAACCACTATGGACCCTAGATGTAGAGTCAAGTGCCTTATTGTTGATCAAACATTGTTCGTAAATGGATTACCATAAAGACAGTTGATGGATACTCCATGAAGCATGTTGAGGGACATGAGTGACCTAGATGGAATTTTCCCATCCTGCGTAACAGGGTAAATGTCTACGGGCCCAATATTGAACTGGACAAGGATGACACGGTTTATGCCTTGTGTTCAATATAGACATAAGGGCAAAAGGGTAATTATATACATAAGTATTATCACAAAAGGATTTGTCAGATCACATGACATTTTCATGTCTTAGGTAGCAGTGATGTGTTTCTAGATACCGCTCACTGTTTATTATGTTAAATACGTGATTTAATATAATTGCTAATGTCATGAAAACCTACAGGGTCACACACAAAAGGACAGATTGATGAGAGATAGAGTAACTATGGAACACCATAAGGTACGGTACACTTAAGTGAATTGTAGAACATCATAAGGTACAGTGTACTTAAGTAGAATACGAACTATGGTAAGGTACCACACGCTTAAGTTATTTTGGCATATCATAAGATATGGGACACATACACTTAAGTGGGCTTTTTAGCTTGCAGCCCACACAAGTGGTTCTATAAATAGAACCCTTGTGCAGAAGCATTTGTGCAGTTGTAATTTCGTTTCTCTCTCTCTTTCTCACTCAAAGTCTTCATTCGTAGCAACTAACACTGAGATTGAAGGAATCCGTTCGTGTGGACTGAGTAGAGGCGTTTTCACCATTCAACATTCGTGATCACTCTGTAGATATGCATCAAAGGTTTCGATCGCCACAAGAGGTGACAATTCTATCACTGATCATGTTCATTTGTAAGGATCACTAAAGGAGAAATTTTTAAATTCCCTTGCATTTTGGATTACTATTCTCCTTCAATTGTGGCATGCTGAAAGGTTCGAAAAGATCCATCCTACTCGCTATCTGAAGTTTACAAAGTCATCAGCCTTTCAAATATTTATAAAATTAGTTTTTCCGTAGTGGCAAAAGAGGATTATTGGCCAGAATATCAAGGGGACATCGTCTGACACAACGAAGTTATGCGGAAGGAAGAATAATGATCGCCCAAACAGCACCCGGATTCGAACCGAAATGGATACGGCGAACAAAATGGTTAGATTATGTAGTTCATGCCGTCAATTAGGTCACAATCGTAATAACTGTCCTAGTGTTGGAACGAGCACAACCAGATAAATTCACATGGACCTCTATCGCAATATATGAAATACTAAATTTATTTCATATTAGACGTCTGTGAAGAAAGTACCATTAATAAACAGTAACACAAATAATTATAACAAATACAATACATGAACTATGCGATTACAACCATCAAAACAATTTTGAACATGTAATGCATCATCCTAGCGTCTTGGTCGGTCTTAATATCCACCAATTCGCGCACTTCTCCGTTTTTGTTGAACGTGGACACAAGCCATTGTATTCTTCTAATCCTTTCACCCTCTCCAATTTCTCCCTTTAACCAACTATACAACGTCCCATTAAGACGTTCAAACGTATATGTGTTCCAAAGTCGAATCTGTACCGGAGTCGCAACAGCGAAAAATATTACATCAGCATTTCGTTTCTGAATGTATGCTGACATTGTTAAAACAAAGAAACTTGAAGGTGATGGTGGTTGAACTAGAGGAATTATGGTATTAGGAGATGAATTTGAGTGAAAAATATTGCATCCAAGGCGTGATATTTATACAGAGTCAACATCAAATGTATGCGCCAAGGGAACTGGTGCCCACATGACATCACATGCAGGCGCCAAAGGGATTGGCGCCCACACTACAAAATGCACTAAGGCGTCTCCTCATGAGGGCCAATGCATGCGCCAATAACATTGGCGCCTCCTCATGAGGAGTCCAATGCACGCGTCAATGCTATTGGCGCCTCCTCTTCATGCTTTAGGGGTGCGTCAATTCATCTGACGCGTCCTTTTGTAAAACTGATTATTTTGGTATTTTTTGAATTATTGATTATTTTCGATCTTTTTTAAAAAAACTCATTATTTTAATAAACAAATTCATATATATATATATATATATATATATATATATATATATATATATATATATATATATATATATATATATATATGAGAATTTGTGAAAGAAGAAAGAAACATCTCTTTATTGATTTATTCTTCCAAAATCATCGTGGAAGAAGATGAAAATAATTTTCTAAAATTCGGTGTTTTCACGGATTGTTCAACAAACACTTCAAAAATTCAAGACATCAAATCTTGAAAGAGTTGTACCATTGGTAAAATATTGAACCAATTATCTTGGAGTGTCCTAACATTTATTCAATATATAACATTTTTAAACAATTGAATACACAACTTTCTATATAATATTTTCAATTTTCATTTCTTAATTTGTCTCATTAGACACTCATTAACATTTTCCTAAGAATATAGAGTATCACTTTTCTAAAGTACAATGAAAAATATAATTTGTGTATTTTTCAAGATTGAACTTGAGCAATTCGGCCCACTTCTTTAACCCACAAAAGAAAAATATAACTAATTATACTTTTATGCCGTGAATTATTTACACTAAATTGACACTAATCTTTTTGATAATTTATAAAATAATAATAGTCTCTTTCTAATGAACTTTTTCTAACATTAACATCATAACAAAAGTGAATAAAGTGGAATATAAGTCTCTCAAAAGTTGGTCAAGAGATGTGCCCTTTCTATTTTTAATAAAAATTATTCTTTGTAATAATAAAATTAGTAGAGTTCACATTTAGATCCAAACGTGGAATTCATATTTTTTTTTCATAAATTGAATATTCTCTACCAACAATATTAACCATTAAATTAAAAAAGATTATACTAAATCACAAAAGATTTAACGTTTTGGTAAGGCCGAGGTAGCCGCCACCGGAAAGGTAAAGTAGTTTGAGGGGTAAATGATTGAGAAACAAGTTGATGCGGTGGGTCCCATGCACGGTTACAACATAACTGTCGTCGTTTTCTGATTGGATGGCATTGTTAGGATCTCTAGGTGCATGACCCTACTCTATTAGTGGAATGCGACTGCACGTGTCTTCCTTCAGATGCCTTTAATCACTTCACCCAACTAATAATACTCCCTCCAATCTAAAATCAGACTACCAAAAAATCTATTAATATTAATAAAAAAATCAAAGAATTAATGAATTTATTTAAAGAATGAAAATAAATATTTCAAATATATGTTGAATTATATAATTGTAACTTGTTGAATTATATAGAGTTTAAATCTGAATCAACAATTTTTAAAAAATGTAAAATATGTGTATTTTGAATTATGTGTATTTTTTTTGGTCTAGTAAATTTTAATTATATTAATGTCAAATTCACTTGCCTTTTTTTATGTGTCTTTTTCCATTCTATTTTTTAATTAATATTATTTTTATAATTTTTAATATTTGATCAAGAATATTTTAGTAAAATATTATTTTATCTTTTATTTTATTTTTTATAATTTGTGTGAAATGATCAACTGAATCATTATTATGAAACGGGATAAGTAGTATTATGTATCACTATTTTTATGATTGTTTGTATATGGTTTTCAATGAGTTTTTTTTATCAAAATACCCCTAATCTTTAAAAAAAATCCCAAAATAACTCTGATTTCAAAAAAAATCCAAAACTACCCCACTTTTAAGAGGAGGCTCCAGACCAATTGGCGTCAGCTCCTAAAGTTAGAGAGGAGACGCCAATTAGATTGGCTAGGGCACATGGTGCTTCCAATCCAATTGGCACCCATGTGTTACTTTGTAGAGGAGACGCCAATTGGTCTGACGCCTCAGTGTAAAGTGCAATTTTTTTGTTATAAATAGAGGTGTTGTGTGAATCATTTTTTCACATCTCATTTCATCATTTTGCCAACATGTTTGGTGTTCGTCGTTGTTGTGGAAATGTGGTTTATTCGAGAGACAAACCTCCGATGTTGATGCTCTTCTGGAACCTCACTAGTTTCGATCAACTGAAGAGGGAGTTGGTTCGTTGGTTAGATGGAAAAATACCTGAAGGGAAAAAAATTATAAGTATTGAGAGACTCGACAATATATTTGGTTGGGTGCAAATCAAAACTGATAAGGATGCTAGGAAAATGATGTTTGGACGAGATGACATCAGTTTGATTGTTGTAATCAGTTAGAAATATTCTGTTTTAAGTTTGCTTATGTTGTAGTGATGTGTGTTGTGAATCTTGTTGTAACAAAAAGTTAATTATATATAAAAATTGAAGGTTACAAAAATCCAATGTTACAAAAAGATTATGACTCGGATGTTGTTCCTCGATTGTGACAATTGTTCTTATTGTGTCCTGGTTGACGACATATACTACATAGTCTTATCATTTTATCTGTCGTATCCATTTCTGTTCTAATACACGTACTGTTTGGACATCCTTTTTTCTTTCTACGCATCTCATCGTTATACCAAACTATGTCACCTTCATATGTAGGCCAGTATTCCTCCATTGGTAGCACTGAGAAGCTTTTGTTATACACATTCATGACGGTAATGGCCTTGTAAACATCAAATAGATGGTTGTAAGTGTCTTGACGAGTATGTGCGCATGCTGCAATGACATGGGAGCAAGTAATGCGGAAGGCCTGGAATTTTCCACAGTCGCACCAACTTCTGTTTAGTTTGACAACATAGGATAAATTTGGTCTCCCCTCATTGTGGTCCATTATTTCCTGTACGCTGAAATTTTGCCTATGACGGTCAAAAACTGTTACCGCGTATGCGCTAGCTTTGATGCTCTCCTCTTTCATCACTTTCATGTAACACTCACTGAATATTTGCCTAGATATTAACATCGCGTTCCATCTTTCACCTCTGGTTGCGAAGGTAGAAGTCAACCTATAATAGGTTGATCTGACCAAGGCGGTTATTGGAAGATTTCTAATGCCTTTGAATGCACCGTTCATGCATTCCACAAGGTTTGTTGTCATGTGGCCCCATTGACAGCCTTTGTCAAATGCCCTTGTCCACTGCTCTACTGGTATGTTTTCCAGCCATCTTCCTGCATCTTCATTAGACAATCTAATTTCATCACGATAATATTGAAATGATGGCTGAGTTAGAGCATACCCATCATTCACCACTTTCTTGCGAAGGTTCTTATCTTTGATTGCACGCATGACGACTTGTGTGATATGTCTAATGCAATAAACATGGGTAGAAGGAGGATCATGTCATCCGTTGTCATGGTTATTGTAAGCACTCTCAATGGAACCATGTCTATCAGAAATCAAATAGAGATTGGCTTGCGGAGCCACATGTGTTCTGAGATGTCAAAGAAAGAAACCCCAACCACCAGCAGTTTCACCTTCAACCAAAGCAAAGGCAATGGGAAATACATTGTTGTTGTCGTCTTATGCAATCGTCATTAGCAAAGTACCCTTGTATTTATCGTATAACCATGTTCCATCAATTTGAATAATAGGTTGACCGAATGCAAAACCTTTGATGCACAGGTCAAACGCCCAAAAGAGACGGTGAAAGATTCTATTTCCAGCAACACAGGTTCCGTTTGGCGTAATTGCTGGCAATGTCTCCATAATTGCAACAATTCCTAGTACGTATGTTTTTAGTGCCCATAAAAACTGTGGCAATTCTTTGTATGAATCCTCCCAGTTGCCGAATACCTGTTCAACAGCCTTTGTCCTTGCAATCCACGCTTTCTTGTAAGATGGAGTATAATTATATCTTGTTCTGATATGAGGTATAATTATACTCACCTTCACTGATGGGTCTTTGTTAACAAGCGGAAAAATATCTTGACATATCAATGTAGCGCTTAATTTACGATGATCTTATTCAATGTTAGTTGCAATGCAACTGTGAGGTGGGTCTATTGAAGCTATCTCCCAAGAGTCTCTTTTCTTTTTGTGAGACGCAGCCAACCGAAACTTACAAAGGATGTTACGACATTCAATTACATACCTTCTCGAATCAGTGCGTTTCACTATGAAATCAGCAGAATTATTCATGTGAAATTTTTTGATAGCTCGCATACATTCTTCTTTAGTGCCGAACATGTATCCCACCTTTAACTCGCCTTCTGATCGTGGATATGGGTTATAAAACATATTGTTGGATGTTTCATCGTCATGCAGATCCATGTTTGTCATATGTTGAGGCGGATTATAGACATAACTTGGAGGTAATGGTGTTGGTTGATCAGTATCTTCAATGTTGTTGTTCAACATATGATCGACCTATGTCTCGGTCTCTTCTTCTTCATCATCATCGATGTTGACTTCTGCTTCTGCTTCTGGGTCGACGTCATCTGAGTATTGTAAATCAAATTCATCCGGGTTAGTTATTTGAGATTGTTGAGATGGTATTCTTGGTTGAAGAGTAATATACAAAAACTCAATACAATTGCAACCAGAATGTTCGTGACTAACAAACATATATTCAACATCTTCATCAGATTGAGCATCAGAAGCCGTCTGGGCTAATGCAACCGTTGGCTATTCCAGAGTGGAAGTGGGATAGTATCAGTATGGATTTTGTTTCTGGTTTACCGAGGACAAGTAAGAATTTTGAAGCTATTTGGGTGATTGTTGACAGATTGACAAAATCGGCTCATTTCATTCCGATCAGAATGGATTATCCGTTAGAGAGATTAGCCGAGTTGTATATTGAGAAGATTGTAAGTTTGCATGGTATTCCGTCGAGTATTGTTTCGGACAGAGATCCTAGATTTACATCGAAGTTCTGGGAAGGTTTGCAGAGGGCTTTGGGAACTAAGCTGAGATTGAGTTCTGCATATCATCCGCAGACTGATGGTCAGACTGGGAGGACGATTCAGTCACTAGAGGATCTGTTGAGGGCTTGTGTTTTGGAAAAGGGAGGTGCTTGGGATTGTTATTTACCTTTGATTGAGTTCACCTACAACAATAGTTTTCATTCGAGCATTGGTATGGCACCGTTTGAAGCTTTGTATGGTAGGAGATGTCGGACACCTTTATGTTGGTATGAGTCCGGTGAGAGTGCTGTGGTTGGACCGGAGATTGTCCAACAAACTACGGAAAAGATTAAGATGATTCAGGAGAAGATGAGAATTGCTCAGAGTCGTCAGAAGAGTTATCACGACAAGAGGAGGAAGTCACTTGAGTTTCAAGAGGGAGATCATGTGTTTCTTCGTGTTACTCCGATAACTGGGGTTGGTCGAGCTTTGAAGTCGAAGAAGTTGACACCTCGATTTATTGGTCCTTATAAGATTTTGGAGAGGATAGGGGAGGTAGCCTATCGTATCGCTTTACCGCCGTCACTTGCGAATTTGCATGAGGTTTTTCATGTGTCTCAGTTGAGGAGGTACATTCATGATCCGTCGCATGTAGTCCAAGTAGATGATGTACAGGTGCGAGATAACCTGACTGTTGAAACATCACCTATGAGGATCGAGGATCGAGAGTTGAAGCAGTTACGGGGTAAAGAGATTGCTTTGGTAAAGGTAGCTTGGGGAGGACCAGCAGGTGGCAATGTGACTTGGGAACTTGAGAGTCAGATGAAGGAGTCTTATCCTGAGTTATTCGCTTGAGGTATGTTTTCGAGGACGAAAACTCTTTTAGTGGGGGAGAGTTGTAACACCCCGATAAAATAAGATAATTATTTAAATTGAGTTAATAATATATTTATTAATTTAATTAAATAATTGGAATTTTTATATTATTGGAATTACTATTATTGGGTTATTATTTTATTGGAATAAAAGTTGGAAGTTAGAAAAAGGTCCCATTTAGTAAAAAGGTTTATTTTTCACGTGAAAAGGGAAAAGAGACAGAAAGTGGAAAAGGGCAAAGAGAACAAGGGTTGAAGGAAGGAAAAGCTTGAAGCTCAGAGATTGCCGGATTAACTCAGGTAAGGGGGGTTTATCATCGTTTAATGGGTATTCTGGGATAATATGTAATGGGTAGTGAGAAACCATTGATTTGCCTCTGATTGAATGATGTATGATGAATTTGTGAACTTTTGGGATGAACGAAATTTGGATTATAATTGAAGAAATTCGTAGGAATTAGAGGTAGAAAGGTTAGCAATTTGTGAAATCGAAAGTGTATGATTCGTGTTAGATGATATGAATGAATTGTGTGTAAAATTTGGACTGTGGAAGGTTGAATTGGATAGATCTCGTAGCAGAGAAAGCCATTGCAGATCTGGAAATTCTGGTTTCTGGTCATACGCGTATGGCACTAGGCAATACGCGTATGAGATGGCTGGTACGCGTATGGATGAGGCCTTACGCGTATGGGTGAGGAAAATGATATTTTGAACGTAGATTTGTCTCTGTTGGTACGCGTATGGGGATATGGTACGCGTAGCATACGCGTATGAGACAGGTGATACGCGTATGGGATTTGGTCAGGAGATGGGCCATACGCGTATGGGGTTAGGCAATACGCGTATGGGCAGGATTGTGATTTTCCTGAGCTGTTGTTGTGCAGTTTTTAACTGTTCAGCTGAGTAACGTAATTCAGCTGATGTATGATATATTAGGGATCATTTCCCGTTGTTTTGGGTAGTATAGGTATTAGTAGAGTGTGCTAATACTGTGGTTGTTATTTGGCATGATATGATATGCTTATGTGATAAAATACTGATGATGTGTGATGGTATGCATGATGCTGTGAATGTATCGGTTATGTGTGTATTTGTGAATAGACTGTTTTATGGCTTAGAGTGTGAGCATATATCTATTCTTGAATTGTTGTTGATGATGTAGCATTGCTAGGTGATTAGCATGCATGTTGTGGCCTTTATGGTGGTAGCTAATTCCCATGGTGAGGAATTAGTGATGAGTTATTGTGGATTGTTGTTGATGTTTGCATGCTAGGTGATTTAGCGTGCATAGCATAGCCCTTGGGGTGGTAGCTAATTCCCATGGTGAGGAATTAGTGATGTGAGTCACTAGGTCTCAAATGAGTGGGACTAGTGAGCTTGGTAGCCGTACCTGGATTTGGTCGGTGAGGTTGAACTATATGTTCACGAGTTGTCGGTACCGCATGCATGGAGTCTCATTGCATAAATATATGAATGTATGGCGTATAATATGAATGGATGTATTCCAATATTATACGTGTGCTTTATGGTTGTTTGAGTTTGAGTATGATGATGGTGATGATTATGAGTTGATATTGCCGTTGCTGAAAATGTGTGATCTGATTAGGGTAATGATATGTGTTATATTACTTAGCATTACATGATATTTTATAATGCTTATTATATCGATTGAGGAACTCACCCTTACAACTATGTTTCAGGTAACGAGCAGTGATTGAATAGAAGCTAGTCCTGGGAGTCTAGTGTAGTCCTTAGTGGGTCATGCTCTGGTAGATGTAACATCGGGATGGGATGTTTTACTATGTTTTATTTTGGTTGTTGAACAACTTTACATGTAATGTAGTACATGATTTGAATGTTGTTATTTTGTATCCGCTGCGATTTATGCAAAAATGTCTTATTTTGATTAAATAAATGAGCATGACAGGATATTTTGATGATTGGTGTGAAATAATTGTGTGACACCCTTCGGGGCATAATTACTCTGATTGATATTTTATTATTTTAATCAAATATTTGGGGTGTTTTAGAAGGGTGTTACACCTAGCGCCCGTCAACAACAACCCTTTCACATTCCCGTATGCACAAAAGTAAGTTGTTTAAAATGGTATATATTTACTTACTTTACCAATATTATCTCTAACTAATATTTTTACCTTTATGGTGCAGATGGTCGGCACGTGGTATGAGTTATAACATATGTCCTAGACACTGTATTACCTAGTATCGCAATCTCTTGGATCACCTTCGATTGACATATGTATGGATAATAACCTAATTATTTCGTAATAATTTGTTAATTTCTTCTACCAAGTTTATAATCTAACATACATTCACATTTCAGTTCATTTGGCGTCCATACCTAAAAACTTCAGATCTCTATCTAACATAATGTTGTATGGTACACTATGCAGTCACACAATTTCTTACACAAAAAGCCTTGTAAGATTAACCACCTTGTACGTTGTCTTAACGGGTAAGAAATCAGTTGACTTAGTCAATCTTTCCACACTGGTACTTCTAATGGAATTGTGCCCTCCAAGAGTATGGGGTAATTGTCGCATCTCGAAAAATACGATTCCTCGCGATGGTCGCGGAAAAAATTATGTTCGAACAGAGTCTCCACCGAACTTTATTTATCCCAATGAAGGGATAGGAAAATATCGATAAAACCTTTAGGGAATGGAATAATGGTCGTCACAACCATATTCGGGTTCGGGAGTGGATTACGTAAGAGGAAGGTATTAGCACCCCTTACGTCCGTTGTACTCAACGGGAACCTTTTAGTTCTAATGTGCGTTTCGTGTGTTAATTTATGTTTGTTTGTTATCTTTGGGTTATAAAATTATTAAAAATAGAAATGGATGAGAACCTCAGAAAGGGAAAGGGGAGGTTTTTTATTAGTGTGCTCGCGAAGATATAGCAATCTCCTGCCTACGTATCCTTATGGTATAATAAGGAAATCAGAGCATTCGTAGTTCAGGGAACTACGGTTGGTTGGTTGGTGTTTTTTTTAATGAACAAACTGTTTAGATCGTATCCTAAAGGCTAAACTTTGACTTGTCTACTCTCGGCGGAGGCTTAAGCATTAGTTTGTTGTGCGCATTAGAAATGATTAAATAGTGTTCTTTTCGAAAAGAGTTTTGATCACACGAGGGTGATAAGTTGGATTAATATGTTGGATATTTTGTTTGGTTGATATGTTTTTGGTTGGATGACGATTACTCGGATAATTGAGTAAGATAACTCGTATCCTAACAGTCGAGAAAGGGAATAGAAGACTCTAAACCACCTTCTTTTTCATCCTTAATTATAGAAAAGTATTTGATAATAATTAAAGTGTCTTGAACGGATGACGAATACTCGGATAATCGAGTAAGACAATTCGTATCCTAAAAATCGGGAAAAGGAATAGAAGACTCTAGACCGTTTTCTGTTTCATCTGAATATTTATGAAAATAAGGTTGTATATGGTTGACGTATTTTAGAATGAACGACAAGTACTTGAATGACCGAGTAAGACAACTCATATCCAAGCATTTGAGAAGAGGAATTGAAAACTCAAGACCATATCCCTTTTCGTACAGTTTGTTATGAAAATAATTTGATTAAGTTGTAAGTTGGTGGAAAAATGAAAATTGTTCGACTGGCCGAGTAAGAGAACTCCTATTCAAACATTTGAGGAGTGAAATTGAAAACTCAAAGTCAACTCCCTTTTCATTTAGCTTATTGTGAAAATATTTCGATTTAATCGGAGTTTGGAAGTTGGTATAGGAACGAAAATTATTTGACTAACCAAGTAAGAGAACTTGTATTCAAATGGTCAAGGAGAAAAAATTGAAGACTCAAAGTTATCTCCCTTTTGGTTTCTTGTTATAAAAGGGTTTGATTTGTTTGTACTTAAATGAATTAGAAATGACGACCATTTGACTAACCGAGTAAGAAAACTCGTATTCAAATAATCGAGGAGAGGAGTTGAAAACTCAAAACCATCCCCCTTTTCATTTTCAAATGAAGTGTTGTTTAGATGTGATTAAGTATTTTAACTTTCAATAAAAATACTCGATGTTGGATCGAGGTCTTAATTTTGTGTTTACGAGTGGAGTGAATTTTATTTTAGTGAATGATTCATCTAATCGATTAATTAAAACCGAATAGGTCTCATTGTAAGAAGGCCCAAGAGTAAGCCATGTGAGGTTGATGGCGATGCTTTTACAAGCGATCGACTTACATAGGTGTTTTAAAAATGGGCTTGACTTTGAATCGAGAAGTATGTGATTTATTTTGAAATCGGCTCGGACTATTTTAAAATCGATGAAAGCGACGTGATTTTGTCACAATTATAACATATCATTTCGTGTACACTCAAGGTTCAATATAAACAAATAGGTAAAGAATAATGGGTTAAATACACTTTACCCCCCTGTAATGTTAGCGAGTTTAGCGTTACCCCCCTGGTAAAGTTATTTTTTCAATACCCCCTTATGTTATGTAGATTCCTTCATAGAACCCCCTAATATCCAGGTGGCATGGAATCTTGGTTTTTTATTTCAGACGTGGCTTTTTAATTTTTTTATTTTCACATGTGAATCTTCATTAGGTCTCCAGCATGGCATAAACTAGAAATTAGGGTTCCAAATCCATCCCTCTCTCTCTTCGTGAAATCCATCCCTATCCCAAATCCATCCCTCTCTCTCTTCGTGAAATCCATCCCTACCCCAAATCCATCCCTCTCTTCATCTTCGTCCGTGTCCCCTTCATCTGGGTTATGGGTGGCAGCAAGGCATCTTCCACGAGTGAAGTTGGAAACGGCTTCCCAAGATGTGGATGCAATGAAACCATGAAGTTGTTCGTCTCCAAGTCAATTGAAAACCCCGGTCGCAAATTTTGGAAATGCAGGAATTATATGGTGAGCAATTTTGAAGCATTTTATTATTTTGAGTTTGATTTCGAAATTAATTGTTGGTGGTGTTTGTCTCAAATTGCAGAATGGGTGCGGTTTATTTTTGTGGGATGATTTGGTCAGTGAGTTTGCAGTGAAAGAAACCAATCCGTCCGGATGCCGCCAATGTGAAGTCAACAAGGCTTATTTGATTGAATTTGCTAAAGAGATTGTTGAGGAGATAGATTGCAGAGTTGGAAAGCTTAACAAGTTAGAAAAACTGAAGAAAAAGATTGCAATGGAAAAGAGGAAAAATTTATGGTTAATGTTTGTAATTGGTCTGTCATGGATGTTGATAGCAGCTATGGTTAAGTTAGTCTAATGAGTCTGTCATGTAATTGTTATGTCATTAGTGTTTTTCAGCAATGTAATGTTGAACTTGTAATGTGTTCATCAATGAAATGTAATCTGTTCATCAATCTTAAACTGTCAGTGCAGCATCATTATTTGATTAAACTTTCAGCATTCAATCTACCAATAATGACAGAAAAAAGTTATATCATAATGAAAGAGCAAAATTGCAAAATCATCAGAAAACTACAGAACAATTTTATAGTCAGTAATTCTAAAGAAAATATGACATAGTAAACATATAAATAAATTGAAATATATTAATGTAGTCTATCTCTTAAACTTTTTCAGTGCAGAATTCAAGGTGAATGTAATTAAATACTTTGGCTTTTTCTTTAGGTCCTGTAGAATTCATGGTTTTGTTGTAAGATTAGTGCACAGACTAGCCATGGCTCTCTGCAGAATTCATGGTTTATGAAAAACAAGAAAAAAATGTGACAGACTAGCCATTGTGTTTTATAGACAATACACACCAATAATGTTAAACTGATACATTAGAATTGATCATCACAGTAAGTGCATAGGTTGGCATTTGACAAAAAGCTCCAGAGTCTTGATGCCTTGGTTTATTGATTGATGTATAGTGCTGCCCTTGTCATGAACATGCTTTTATGGTTTTGGCAAAGATAACCTTGTTTGGTATCATGTTCTATATATGGCCATTTGAATGCTTGGAATTGTGTTGAAGAACTTAGACCTTTTTTCCTGTTGTGTAAAGACTCATGTCCCTTTGATTGTTTTTCCTGTACTGTACTGACATGAAGTTATTTGGTGCAGGAGTATATTTATTGTTGGGCTAGGTCATGGTGCCCTTCTTTGCTCAAGCATAGCCTTTCTTTCAAGTTTGTTACAACTCCCAGCTTGCACTTCTATAGCATGCCAGATTACATGAAATGTTGGAGTAACAGATGGCCTGCACTTGGTTTAGAATTGATAGGTATGATGATCTTGGTCATGCTGCAGGTTTGGCTGCTTTGAGGCCTTGGTTGGCTGGCAGATTCATATCGCAAGCATGGTGTTTGCATGATTGTAGGTCAAATTATATGGTATGCTACAAGTGTAACTTGGTCTTGTGTTTGTTCTGATATAGGTGAGGCATTGTTTGGCATTAGTTGCAGCATGAATTATTAAGCATGAACTTGGAAAGGTTTTCGTCATGTTCTTGACTTGGATTGCTGCAGCCTTCTAAACTGGACCTATTGTATGCTGCGGAATTCATGGTTTTGTTGTAAGATTAGTGCACAGACTAGCCATGGCTCTCTGCAGAATTCATGGTTTATGAAAAACAAGAAAAAAATGTGACAGACTAGCCATTGTGTTTTATAGACAATACACACCAATAATGTTAAACTGATACATTAGAATTGATCATCACAGTAAGTGCATATGTTTGTTACAAAAGGATTACAAAATACATGTCTTCAAAGATCAGTTGGCATTACAAAAGAGTTTTCCAAAAGGATTACAAAATACATAGCAGAAACATAATAATCAGTCCCTCATTTTGAAGTGGGTATGTCTTCATTTTCTGGTAGGGTAATTGGTTTGTCACTAGATATTCCTTCACCTGTTATGGGTCTTTTAAACCAACTCAACTTGATCCTCTCACTTTGCCTTCTTTTGATGATAGGTTTTTTTTCAACCCTTTTTCTGGATTGTTTTGTGATTGAGGCAGCCACACTAGATCCTGTTTGACTCATAATAGTTGGAACAGGCATATCAGTTGGAGGCTGTGGATCAGTTGGAACAGGCACATTTGTTGGAACAGTCATATCAGTTGCAGTTGGGGCAGGCATATCAGATGCAGTTGGCATATCATTTGCAGTTGGCATATCAGTTGCAGTTGGCACATGTCCTTTTTTAGGTTTTCTCTACAATGTAAGACACAATGTATGGTTGTCATCACAATGCATATCACAATGAAGAATGTAAGACAGAATGTAGAATGTAAGACAAAATGTATATCACAATGAATTACCTTTCTTTTAAGTGCATTGGGATCCTGAGTGGTAGCCTTACAAGTCATAGCATTGTGTCGCATTACGCGAAAAACCGGCGGGAAAACAGAACAACAGAGCCGCCACCGTGCGTTATTTATCCCAAAAGAGGGAAAGGAAACGCTCAGAGTAAACCTGGAAAAGACATGGTCTCGCGACCAAAGAGAATGGGATCGGGAGTCGGTTATGCGAAGGGAAGGTATTAGCACCCCTACGCATCCGTCGTACTCGACGGGATCCACGCACAATAGGAAGGGAAAATGGTTTCTAAAAACACTGCTCAAATAAACATCTATACAGGCTGAAGGAGACACAGGAAACAGACAAGACGGAAACTGACTCGGCAGGATATCGCATCCTGGGCCTACTTAGTCTATCAAGCATAGACATCAGAGTCTAAGTAGTTCGACTGGGGAAACGGCACATGCTCGCTAGGATGTCGCATCCTATGCATACGTATCTCCTTTGGACGAAGGAGAATCAGAGCATTCGTAGCTCGGCTAACACGCACACAAACAACCACAGGCAAAGGCAAACATGGAGCCTGAATGCCAATCACTGGGCTTACATCAGCATCCGAACCAAAACGCACACAAGGAGGCAAACGTGGAGCCTGAATGCCAATCACTGGGCTTACATCAGCATCCGAACCAAAACACACGCACACTGGAACCCGAATGCCACTCGATGGACTTACATCAGCTTCCAAGCACACAACAAGACACAGGAAGAAGAAGGGTCTCGATTGCAACTAGGGCAAGAGAAAGGGGAGGTCTCAATCGCAACGAGGGCGAGAGAAAAGAATTAGTGTTAGTCGTTAGTCAAACTCGGCAAGACATCGCATCTCGTGCCTACGTATCTCATCTGAACATGAGAATCAGAGTTGCCGTAGTTCGGCTAAACTATTCCTGTTGGTTTGTGTTTTTTAGGTGGGCAACGTCACTACGCAATCTACCGGATGCTCGACCTTTGGAGACTTACTCACCTGTAGTAGAAGGAGTTGACGTATCCTTAAGAGGGGATAATGTTTGTTTGTGTTTTAGGAAAGCTCAAGCAAGAAAGGAAGTCCTATACGAAGGAACCGTGCTACCTTAATTGACATGCAAACGAGACTACGCGGAGTCTAGCAAACCTAGGGGATACAATCACACCACACAAACATATACAGCATGAAATAAACACACCAGCAAGGGGCTCAAACATCAGGGCTAGGCTTTAGTCGAGGGGTCATATCAACCTCAACAAACAAGCCTCTGTATCGGGGTCAGGTTAGCTCTTAACCTTGCCATTGAGGGGCTAAGGTGAAGCTAGATGAAAGGTGATGAGGGGTGTGCCTCATTGCTTCTATCTCAAGTCAGAGAGAGCATGTAAATATAAGAATGTGGGGGAGTTCAGAAAGATGGAACTCTTTCCCCAATTAGACTCGATAGATCTTGGGTTTGGATCTCAATGCTACAACCATGTAATGGGAGCAAGGAGAAGACTCACAGAATAGTGGGGGATAGATTGCTTATCCCTACCTTCCACCAATTGCCTCAGATGAGGACTTTTCCTGCTTGGGACAAATATAAACATACACAAGCATTGCCTCTTAAGGAGGACTTCAGACATTTGCCCGGCCAAATAACAGCCGGGTCTCCAGACTACATGAAGAAGAAAGTTCTATACCTCAATGCCAATTGCTTATAAGCAAAGCAATGCAAGTTCTTAAGAGAACTGAGCAACTAAGTGTACCTGTACAAAAGTCAAACAGAATCAGCATCCCATTCATAATCAGACAACAACAATAAGAATCAATAATGTACAATCAAACAACAATGTGCAAGGCACAAGGCTCAAAGCTCAAATGCTATGCATCCTACAAAACAGCCACATTAGTTTACAAGTATCAAGCAAAACATCCCAAATGTGAAACAATATCCTTAAGCCTTAACTCCTTAACCTGAAAAGCCACAATCACATTCAAATGTAAGTAACATGACCACTAGGACTAGCCTAGGGTCCAAAAGAAGGAAAAATCCTAAAACAGCAACCAATTCATGATCAAAGTCAAGATATTTCGAATACTAAGGGATCCCAATTGGTCCCATATCCAAACTATGCACACATTTTATTTTATGCAACATGTGAGGCAAAGTGAGCAATGTTAAACCACATATGAGCAATCAGCAAAATCACATCACAAAAAATATCAAAACAGCATGGAAAATTCCACAAAAATTATATCCTAAACAGAGGACATTCAAAAAGCTACATGTCAATTTTCATACAATTTGGCCTAGTGGAACTATGGGAATTAATTCAACATGTCTAAGCATGCAAAAACACAATCAAATGAAGCTACAAAAAATACATTAACTTCAATTCAATGGTAAACAGTGACATTACATGGGAAATTAGTAGGACCAAAGCCAAATGAAAGCTACACATGTCAGGAACTATTCTACCAAATTTCATGGTCATATCATTCATCATGCTCATTCTATGCACAAAATAAGGCAAACTAGTTCAAAGGAGGCACTAAGCATACAAACAGAACTATGGCATTCAAATCCACATCAACACAATCCCAAAAATTCTCAAATAATTTACCCCTAAACAGGGGATATTAAAGGTCTACCATGTCAAATTTGAGCTCAATTGGGCAAATGGAACCATGTCAATGAAAATCAATAAAAACAGGCACAATTATAGGCTCCAAATCACAACCTCAACACATGCTTCCACTTTAAAAATTCCTAACTCAATGAAAACAAAAAAGAAATGGATGAGACCAAAACAGGGAGGTCCTAACATGTGTCTACTACAAGCATGCCAAATTTCATGAATATCCAATACACTATGAGCATTTCACAATGATTCTATCAACCTAGGTCACATGAGCTTGCAAAAATGAACACCAGAAATGAAAAATCATGATCAATTAGAAAATACAATGAACAATTCCACAAAAATTCACAAAGGATCCTAACATGTTAATGATCATCCATATCAAATTTCAAACAATTCTAACAAGGATAGGTCATGCTAAAGAATCCAACAAATTGGCATCATGAGGTGTGACACAAATCGTCACACCTAAGTTCAAAAAATTGTAACTCAAAGACCAGGTATCAAAAATGCACAAAATTTATATGGAAATAAACCTCATCCAGTCAACAATCATCACAAAAATTTCCAGACATTTATTTTACAATATGAGAATTTCATGATCAAATTAGTCTAAGGTATCAAAATATACACATGTGGAAGAAACCCTAGGTCAAATGAAAAATATTCCATGCACAACTTTGACCAATAGATCAAAAATCATCTACACTCAGTGACAAAGTCAACAAAATAATTTTCACAATTTTCTGATTTTTCCACATTTTTCTATGATTTTTTGAACATGTTATGTATTTTACATGATTTCTTAGAATTTAAATTGAAATTAATTAATTAAATTATAGTGGCAGTTTGGTAATATTGGGCGCGGGGGCGGCAAACTTGATATTCAAATTTTCAAAATGTTTTATGGATCAAACGCGTCACTATTCATCATCTCCAGCCAGAAATTTTCCAGAAATTACACGAAGCCTCAAGAACACACTTCACTCAAAACCTAACCAAAATGCGCAATCTTATAGTCGTTGGAACCGTTACAACACGTAGAGCATGAATACGCATTCCAATTAACCTAAAACTTCCTAAATCGTGCGAATCGATGAACTTAGGGTTCTAGATCTAAACTTCGAGTTAAGATTTCTTACACTACGGTTCACCATTCGCAATTCTAAAAGCATCCTCGTGATCCACATAACACGCACTACAACACGCATACAATGATTGCACGAAAACTTGAGGTCGAATTTTGAGCTAACCTGTTATGGCAGTATTGAATTCGACGGAATCAAGGCGCGATTTGGCAAAACAGCAACAGTACAAGCTCGTGGCAAGGTGATGTGAAGCTCAGTTTTGCTCAATTGTGCTCCTAGTTCTCGAATCCGCGATTCACCATGGATGGAGCTCTTTTGGACAGTTGATAATGGCACGGCTTTGATGGTTTTTCAACACAAACAGATGGAGTATTTGATTGCACAAGATCACTGCAAAAAGAATCTCTCAATTTGATCAAAGAATGAGGAAGTTTGATCAATTTTGGTTTTTGTGGATTCTTGAGAAATCTTGGAGAATTGTGATGATTTGATCTGAATTTTTTGTGAAATGAAGATTCTGTTAGGTTTATGCAGTAATTAGACTTTTATACCATGCCACTAATCCATGATTAACAAGTGATTAACCAAATTGGCACTTTAAGCAAATTGCATTTTCCTTCAAAATGGCCAAAAATACCCTTCCTTCAAATCAGTCCAAACAGCAGCTCAATTTTTGTTCCAACAAGTCCAAAATACCATGTGTAATGTGTAGAAACAAGTTTCATTTCAATTGGCCAAGTATTTTGCAATTTCACCCTTTGATGGAAAATGTCCAATTTATGCACTTTCATTCTTCAAGCCAAAACTCAAATTATGAGGCCTAGCCATGAAATGAGGATTCAAACACACTCCAAATGCCATTCCTGAGGTGTTACAAAAAGTCTCATCTCAAAATTCCAAATATTTTGACATTTGGACAATTTTGCCCCTGGTCCAATTCAGCTGTCCAGTTGAAAAGTGACTTTTTGCCTTGGCCATTTTTGGAAAAATCCAATGATGCACCCTTGAAGTACATGTCAAATGGAGTTTGTGCATATAAAGAACTTGCAATTTGGACCAACCATGTGGTAGTTATGGCCTCCTGATTACGGGTCTTTTCTGAAATTCACTGAGCCATATCTTGTCAACCATAAATGAGAAATTCAAGTTCTTGGACTTTTTGGAGAGGTGAGATCAAGATCTTCAACTTTCATGTTGGACAAAATTCCATTTGAAGCTTGTATGATGAATTGATTTTGAGGAGAAAAAGTTTCCATTTTGGGCAGCTGAGATTACAGGTCATCTGCTGTTTTTGGAAATTTTCTGTCTGGCCTCCAAATCTTCAACCTTGGTCTTTGGCATGTCAAATGAGACTTATATGGACATGAATGATGCCTTTCAAACCATTTCCCACCTTCCAATCCATAAAATCAGGCACAGTTGACCACAGTTGACCACAGTTGACTTTCTAGGGTTTCTGGTTGACTGAACAATGACTGGTGACTTCTGAGCATCCAATCTTTGGCCAAACCACTTCAAAATGATCCTTGGACCATATGAGCTTGAAAAATCAACCCTAAGGCTTTGTCTCAATAAAAATGGCACTTGCTTGCTTGATTGACCTGATCTCCTGACCAGTTTGTCCTGATTGGTCAGCTGAACTTGCACTTGGGCAAATGGACAATGCAATGTTATGCAGTGGACATTGTTAATGCTATGACCTAATATGAAATGAATGTACAAAATGGTAGGGTGCAAATTTGAGGTGCTACAGCTGCCCCTATTCAATCAACTGGGAACCCGAATGGATGAGAGCAACGGCTGTCAGACTTTCAGGGTAAACAGGGATTGAATACCAAGAACCGTAGAATTTGCACACTGCTGGGAATTGTCTCTTTTTTGTTTTTGTTTTTGAGGTACAACCACATCCAAACCCCGACACACGATGCATGGGAACAGAAATCATCTCAACTAGATGCCAACGGACAACTAGGAAAAACTCAACGTTTACCAAGACCAACGGAGAGGTAAATCAACTCTACTGGGGATAACCAGGAAAGGATACAACCATACGTCAGCGGACGTAATGGGAAAAACTCAACATTTACCAAGACCAACGGAGAGGTAACCAGACATCATAGGATGAAAGGCGGGGATAGTGATACAACCATACGTCAGCGGACGAAATGGGGAAAAACTCAACGTTTACCAAGACCAACGGAGAGGTAACCAAACATCATAGGATGAATGGGAAGAGAGATACAACCATACGTCAGCGGACGTAATGGGGAAAAACTCAACGTTTACCAAAACCAACGGAGAGGTAACCAAACATCATAGGATGAATGGGAAGAGATACAACCATACGTCAGCGGACGAAATGGGAGAAAACTCAGCCAGACGTCATAGGACGAAAGGGAGACTCAACCAGACGTCATCGGACGAAAGGGAGAAGGAGAAAACTCAGCCAGACGTCATAGGACGAAAGGGAGACTCAACGTTTATCGACACCAACGGAGAAGGAGAAAACTCAGCCAAGACGTCATAGGACGAAAGGGAGACTCAACGTTTATCGACACCAACGGAGAAGGAGAAAACTCAGCCAAGACGTCATAGGATGAAAGGGAGACTCAACGTTTATCGACACCAACGGAGAAGGAGGAAACTCAGCCAAGACGTCATAGGACGAAAGGGAGAAGGAGAAAACTCAGCCAGACGTCATAGGACGAAAGGGAGAAGGAGAAAACTCAGCCAAACGTCATAGGACGAAAGGGAGACTCAACCAGACGTCATCGGACGAGAGGGAGAAGGAGAAAACTCAGCCAGACGTCATCGGACGAAAGGGAGACTCAACCAGACGTCATCGGACGAAAGGGAGAAGGAGAAAACTCAGCCAGACGTCATAGGACGAAAGGGAGACTCAACCAGACGTCATCGGACGAAAGGGAGAAGGAGAAAACTCAGCCAGACGTCATAGGACGAAAGGGAGAAGGAGAAAACTCAGCCAGACGTCATAGGACGAAAGGGAGACTCAACGTTTATCGACACCAACGGAGAAGGAGAAAACTCAACCAGACGTCATAGGACGAAAGGGAGACCACAACCGGGCACCAAATAGGACGTCTACTAGGGATTCTGGCTGGGAAATCAACCAGACATTAATGAATGACTGGGAATAGGGTATACAATCAGACGTTCATGGACGAATGAGAAAAACACAACGTTTATCGAAACCAACGGGGAGGTAGATCCACTTGGGGAAAGGTACAACTAGACATCATAGGATGACTAGGAAAAACTCGACGTTTATCGACACCAACGGAGAGGAGGAAACTCTGAGGGGAATCAACAGTCATTAATGAATGATCTGCGGGGAATAAGCAACTATACGTCATCGGACGCATAGGAAAAACTCGACGTTTATCGACACCAACGGAGAGGAGAAAACTTCTGGGGACGACCCTGTGGGGAAAGACATCAACTATACGCCAACGGACGCATAGGAAAAACTCGACGTTTATCGACACCAACGGAGAGGAGGAATCTCTTCTGGGGAGAGTGAACACAACCAAATCATCAACGGATGATCGGGAAAAACTCGACGTTTATCGACACCAACGGAGAGGAGGACTCTTCTAGGGAGAGTGAACACAACCAAATCATCAACGGATGATCGGGAAAAACTCGACGTTTATCGACACCAACGGAGAGGAGTAAACTTCACTAGGGAAGAGTGAGAACACAACCAAATTATCAGCGGATAATTGGGAAAAACTCGACGTTTATCGACACCAACGGAGAGGAGTAATATTCTGGGGAAGGGACGACGTTACGAACATCGAAAGATGATGTTTACTGACATCAAAGAAGACCAGACACTACGCATGACTGGGAAAGCACCGAAAGATGGTGTTTACCGACACCAAAGAAGACCAGACACTACGCATGACTGGGAAATCACCGAAAGATGGTGTTTACCGACACCAAAGAAATAACACACGCGGGTGCTAACGGGATACTGACATCTACAAGATGACAGGGCAAGGCTGAACACTTGCAGGGGATCTCACCGGGGAACAAGGTCACGACAGCGAGCAAACGGGAAGGAACACCAAGGATACGGGGTTGTAGGTATGAAACGGGTGACCGACCAAACGTGAATTGGTTTATGTTCAAAAACACTCAACATCCCGAAGAGGGCTAGAAAAGCAGTCTTGTTAGAGGATGGACATTCAATTCCACAAGGAATACGAATCTTACTCGACTGGGGAGGACGACTTCGACCCAAGAGCGCATGAGACGTATCATCTATAGCCGTCAAAACGTAGATAATAGACTCGCATGGAAGATTATCCATAACCGGGTTGTAGGTTGTTAAATGGATAAATCAACCGACATCATCCTGGAGAGAGCAAAGGCAAACTTGTTAAAGGATGGACATTCGATTCCGAACAAAGGAATACGAGTCTTACTCTGCTGGAGAAAACAATCAAAAGATTGACCAACGAGTGCATGAGACATATTATCTATAGCCGTCAAAACGTAGATAACATACTCGCATGGAAGATTATCCATAACCGGATTGGTTGTTAAATGGATAAACGATCGAAAAGAAAGGCATCGGGTACCAGGAATAGGTATGCAAAGATGACCAATCAAAAGAGGATAAAGTTGCCAACTCGGAGCAAATATCCAAAGGGAAGTGAGAAACCCACTGGGGACAATACTGCTTGATCAAGGCAAGTATCCAGAGGGGACAAGATTATCAATACCGCCAACTGGGTACTGATAACTGCAAAGAGGGGATTACATCTACCGGTTAGTAGGTAGAAAACCACGGGAAAGTAACCGTCATCAACTAGGATGAGCACAAAGGGTCAACTCCACCAAGGGGAGAACGTGGGATTTTACAACTACCAGCTTGTAGGTAGAAAACCACAAAGATAGGACTTACAACTACCGGATTATAGGTAGAAGCCAACAAACAGAATGAACCACAAAGGTTACCTCTGCTAGGGGGTGAAAGTGGGATTTTACAACTACCGGCTGGGTAGAAAACCACAAAGATAGGACTTACAACTACCGGTTTGCAGGTAGAGGCCCACAAACAAACTCCGCCATGGGATGAAAGTGGGATTTTACAACTACCGGCTAGTGGGTAGAAAACCACAAAGATAGGACTTACAACTACCGGCTTGCAGGTAGAGGCCCAAAAAATTCCGCTGAGGATAGGATGAATGAGTGCCGGTTAGTGAGCAACTATCCATTTATGCCCCAGGGAAGTACAAGAAACAGTCGACAGGGAGCCAATTCAGGATCAATCCCAAAAGGCAGACTGAAACAAGACTCATCCTAATGAGGAAAGAACTCAATAGGGAAACCCGTCCCGTTGCGGAGGGAACGGAAGCAACCGTCATCCACGAGGATGTAACTCAGTGGGGGAGCGCAGAAGGAAATGGTAGACACTTTTCTGCTTAAGGGGTAGACTCTACATGGAGAGATCAGACACACCCACATCTGCTAGGGAATTTGTGCTGCTGGGGATACCCGCTCGACTAAAGAGTCGTTGCTGAGAAAACACCGACCTCTCAACCATGCTGGGGGACCCAACTCTGAAGCCGATCCAATAGCGCGATGCTAAACTCTTCCAACAACCCAATCTCGGCTGGTCACCACTGCCTAAGGCCAATGGACATGTTTGCAATGTTGATGCATGAGTTTTTTTTTTACACAATACCCCATGATCATGGAAATGCTATGCACTAATGATGCAATATGCTATGCTTATCTAAATGATGGATGCATAAACACACGTCTCCTCCAGAGACAACACTGGGGAATTCCAGGAACTGTGCTGAGGATCTCATTACCACGTCAATTTCCGCCCTGCTGGGGAAAGACAAACCTTTGCTGGGGGTGAACTCCATCGAACCCATACTGCTTGGAGATTACCCTGCTAGGGGAGGCAACCCACGCTTATCTCTACTGGGGATGGTTTCACCGGACTCGATCCGCTTGGGGACCTTGCTGGGGGAGAACCATCAACACAAACTCTGCTGGGAAGACAGCTTCAGACTTGGGAAACAATCACAACTCCGCTGGGGACACGATAACCTTCATGCTTGCTGAGGAGGCACTGATCTCAAATTTGTTAGGGAACTAACACTCTCACACCCACTGGGGATACAGCCTATTGGGTATGGAACGCCTGTCAAGTCGTCGAACAACGTCATCCATCGTCCACCCACAGTGTCAGCTTTCCACTTTTGAGATCTTCCAGAATCGCCTGGACTTTTCTGATTCATCCCACGAAGATCGAATCCCTGGGATTCATACAAACTTTCCAGTCCGTAGACTTTGAAGAGTCTTCTTGGTTAACTTTCCAGGATCGTCGTTGTAATCCTTCACCGTCCTTTCATTGTTCGTCTATCCCTTGCCCCTGGTTGGACTCTGTGGGGATCTTTTGTCAAAAGGCTTCATATCACTACTTGCCAGTGAATGAAGATATCTCACAGCACCTGCACAAGAGATTGTTAGATAAAAGCGTGCCCCAGGCGTGCCAACACTTCAACATCTAGGTCACTCAAACTTCCGAATAAGATTTCCAGATTTCAATCTTATAAGCATGCATCGGAAGGGACCTCCATGTTTCAAAATGCAAATATTCTTATCAAAATAAACGGATGTTTTCGTAATCAAAGCGGTAATGACACAAAAACAAAATTTATTTGACTGAACACACACTTTATTGACTGAAACAAAAAGGGGCTCGGAATTGAGCAATACACAGGAGGCAAACCCTGGAAAGAGGTGATTGCGCATAAAAGGAAAAAATCTATCCTATTGGCAATGCGGAACCGTGATCTCATCGGGTTCCAACTCGGTTATACCCCATATGTCCTCAAGACTTTCCTCACCTTCGGCCTTCTGATCCAGACGCTTCCGATCGATCTCTGTCGGAGACTAGCCAAGTCATATCTCAAGCACCAACGATCATGCCGGACGCAGTTGTTCGTTTCAATCCCTCTTTTGCCTGGACCGCCCTTTTGGGTTTCAGTCCACCGGGATACCCTTTTTTGCCCAAGTCGCCCTTGTGGGGTTTTCGACTTGCCGGGTGTACAGTTTTTTCATTATCCCTAACTTTTGCCCGAACCTTCTCTTTTTTTCTTGGTTCGCCGGGATGCCCTTTTTTGCCTGAACTCTTTCATTCTTTTTGTCCAGCGGGTCTTTCTTTTTTTTCACGAAGTATCTTCTAACTGCGTCCGCATTCACAGGGAATGGAAAATCTTCATCATTCGTGGTCATCGATCACAAGGCTCTGTCAGAGGAGACTTTTTTGACCCCGAATGGACATTCATAACTGTTTATCCACTTGCCCCACGATCGTCTTGAGGAGGAAGGATCCTTTTCAACACCACATCTCTTCCATACTACCCACGAGGTCGCACGTCTCGGTTAACAACACGCTTCATTTACTGGGTACAACTGCCCCACGACAAGTAACTGTCGAACTCTTCTCTCAATCAGGCTCAACGCGTCATACCGAGTCCTCATCCACTCGCCCTTTTCTAACTTCTCATCCATCTGGACTCTCCACAATGAGATCTAGCCTCCAGCAGGCAATATCACTTCCATCCCATACTGAATGAGGAAGGCGTTGCCCCCAGCAGATGCACGTACCGAAGTACGACACTCAGGATGACAACTTCGTACTCAGCCACCATCGTTGGTGCTTTCAACTGTTATCGGGGAAGCACTAGCTCATTCACTTTAAACTCTCCCCATCAGACATCAGAACTCGTTCGGATTCAGGGTCAGGCCCCTCCTCCGGGATCGGTCACTCTCAATCTTTCGATTTGAGTACCTCGAGATGTCCTCATCAGGGACTTCAAACTTCCTTGGTTGAGAATCATCGATGGGTTGTTGGGCGAGATAACCATACAATACCCTCTTCTTGATTGCTTTCTGGGAGGTATACCGAATATCGTATTCAGTCGACACCATTTGCCCTCTCGCAACCCGTCCGTTCAACGCTATCTCCTCAAGCACATACTTGGTCAGATCCATTTTGGACATCCACAAGGTGGTATGAACCAGCACACTGTCTCAGTCGGCGAACAGCCTATGCCAAAGTACATCAAGTTTTCTCGAGCAGTGAGTGTATTGTTTCACAGTCGATAAACTCTTTGCTTAGGTAAATTGCATGTTCTTTTCGACAAGACTCGTCATGCTGACACATACACACCTCGTAGACCCCTTGAGGGCTGTCAAGTACCAGATTAACAGTTGTTTCTTCCAAGGAAGGCATCAGAATCAGAGGTTCCTGCTACTCATTTTTTCTTTCCATGCCCCTTGGCAGTCATCATTCCACCTGACCATTTGATTTCTTTTCTCTCTTTTTTTTGTTTGTTTTTGGTTCAGGCGTTTTTTGCACTGTTTTTTTTCTTCTTTTTTTTTTGCAGGAAAAACCTCGATTCCTCTTTTATTCACAACATGCCTCGGCAGCTTGCTGGACAACACTCCATAAGTGCACTGACTTAGACTCAACAGTGTGAGTTATCCCGACCGGTCAAACAACTTGATCAAGTCCACCGGATGCCCCTCTTCTACTTGGGACTTTGTCATCATGTCATCAACATGGCATTCGCTTTCACGGTGAGTCATATCATGAAACAAAGTCACCGTAACCCTTTGATTCGTGGCACCGGCCTTCTTCTTCACTAGAGGATAATCTTCTCTCGATGGTAGCTCGTGCCCCACAACATGGGTATTCCACCCTGGTGTATCTTGATGCAACCAGGTGAAGATATCAACCTGCTCTTTCAACAGGGCCACCATTCTGCTCTCGACTTGCCTCTAAAGCGGCCTCAACTTTCATTTCCCTTCTGGCCTCGGCGGTACTCGGGATTACCATCTTGATTCGCTCCTCGTGCGGTTGAATCACCTTCTCCTCTTGTTTCAACAACCTAGCTAATTCCAGCAGATCACAATCTTCTTCACCTTTTTCTTCGCCATGATAGCTTGGATTGTCGAAGTCATATAGAGGTGTAACCAAATTGTTATCCATGAGATCAGGAGGGTAATCACTTTTGTGGTTGGAACAAGACAAGTTCAAAAGAAAAACGAAAAACATTGCCATTTTTATTTTTTAAAACTGCAAAAAATGAAAAACAGGGAACACCGCTTTTGACCACAAAAACATCCATTTATTACTGATGCAAAATGTTGCACAATGAAACACATGAGGTGGCCCTTACAATGGACCAGTACGTTTCGGGCAAAACGTATGGCTTTCATGCAAACAAAATTATCACAGAAAAACTACTCTTCCGGATGAGCGACGGTGATGCTTTTGGAGGCCTTCCAGTTGCCTGGTACGCACGACTTTATCCACAGCTCTAGCTCGCGGTCGCGGTCGATCTCTCCACTCACTGAACAAGCCTGATCAGAATTCAGCATTCCCGCACTGACAAAGATGTACGGTGGACGACGTCCTCTGTTTGGTCTAGATGACTCTTGATCTGGCCGATAACCGATCCCAAACATGTCTGCCTTTACCACAATATCAATGATCCTGCCCCAGCCTCGGGCCTCTTTGTTCTTCACCACCTCTAGAGCTTGCTTATAGGAAGAAATGGACAGCTTTTTCTCTTTCCTAATAACAACAACATTCTCTACCTTGATGGTTTCAATTGCTTGACTGGGTGTTTCAACTTTTTCACTATCCATTTCCACCTCTTTCATCTTCCGGGTCGTATCTCCCATCAATGCACACCTCTCTGTGGCAACGACCGCGCAACAATTATCAATAACAGGGAAAGCTCCATCCTGCATCGGAGGTTTTGGGACCATAGCCATGGGAACCTTTAACTGATCTTCTTCAGTCATCTCCATTCCTTTCTTGACCTTTTTCACCATCTTCATTTTTACAGGACCCTGCCTGGGTACAGGATTGACATCCCCATCCATGATCTGTGCCAAGCT
This sequence comes from Lathyrus oleraceus, assembly GCF_024323335.1. NCBI lineage: Eukaryota > Viridiplantae > Streptophyta > Magnoliopsida > Fabales > Fabaceae > Lathyrus > Lathyrus oleraceus. Next base: position 147,158,783 of record NC_066580.1, read on the forward strand.
GATGATCTTGGAGTCCACCATATCCTGGACAACATGCTTGAAAGCTCTACAACCCTCAATGTTGTGTCCGGGTGCCTCAGAATGGAACTCGCACCTGGCGTTCTCGTCATAGTGTGCAGGCCTCTTCTGTTGTGCTATGGGAATCAAAATCCTTGGCCGGACTAACCCCAAATCCCTCAATCTCCTGAACAAAAGGGTGTAGGTCACAGGTGGTTCCTCGAACTGACGTTCTTCCTTTTTCTTCTTCACCTGGCTCCTAGCTCTTGGTGCCTTCTGTTGAGGTGGTGGTTGTTGCTGTTGAGCAGGTGGATTACCAACAGGAGCGGTTGCAGCGGTAGCATAAGGATGATAACGATCCTTACTGCGTTCTTTCTTTGCTGGCGAACTGCTTGACTCAACCTCTTTTTTGAGCGGACCACTACCAGAGAGTTTCTTCACTACAGAGTCAGAGGGATTTGTCACTTCGGATGATGGAGCTTTTCCCTGAACTTTCTCCTTGATCATCCAGCCCTCAATCCTTTCCAACCTCTCGGCCATGGCTTTCTGCCCCAGGGCAAGCCCTTGCACAATACCGAACAAATCTCTCACCATCTCTTTCAGTTCGAGGATATCGGCGTTGGGAAGATCCATCAGTTCAGATTTGTTGCCCCTAGCAGGATATCGGAGCAAACAAGCTACGCGCACCGGTTGACACCTACAAAACAGCAAATGGGTTAGTATGACTCACACATGCTATGTCTGTCCGTACTAGGAATATTCTGTCCTTGGATTCCGGTTTCATCGAGACAGATAAAATTTTATGAACAAGATTCTGACATCTGGTGTCTCTCAACCTGAGTCTTTGTTAAAAATAATGGACCCTGAGTACGGATAGACATGGGTTGAATGCAGATGGATGCGAAATGAGACCAATGCAAATGCATGAATGCAGGTTACTGTGCCATCTAGTCATCTGAAGACCCATTCTCTGAACCAGTCACAGTCAACTGAGTCACCATAAATCTGACTTGGGGAGTTCCGAAATAAACGGAACCGGAGATTACATCGCTATCATCACAGGAACATCCACTGAACGGATGACAATCAGATCCTCTGAACACGTACTCTCAAATTCAACCCGGGGATCCGAAATAAACGGAACCCGCTGATAAACCCCGGACAGAACTCCGGCGTCCCAGAAATAAATGTCCACAATTCACAGTCACCATCAGTACCAAGAGTCACCAACAAGTCACCAACCAGTCAGCAACTGTACCTGTAATAATCATTCCCTCCCACTCACGGGTGTCATCTAGGCCAGGGTAAGGTCGAGAGAAACGCAGCATAAATAACCTTTCGCAGAATATCATCCTGTGCACACCCGATGTATGCACCGATAATATCCCACCAGGGTCTGAACTGCTCGTGATATCAATGTTCCGCTAAGTGGCGCCATACCACCCGCTTCCCATGAATCACTCTATTCCTAGGTTTCCTAGATTGCACTCATAGCCTGGGTATTGGGCCTTTTACCTCGAGTAACTCCCACCCCAAACAGAGAAACACAGCCAGCACAGCAGATAAAATGAATGAATGCAAACATTAATGCACACATTGAAAGCAAACAGTAAACGACATGAATGCAATAAATAAAGCAGCATATAACAACCAAAGCCCTAACCTAGAGAGCGCTAGGAGAGACTCGCTTAGGGAAGAAGGACCAGCACAGGTCAACTTCTCTGGTTGTCCCCAGCAGAGTCGCCAGCTGTCGCATTACGCGAAAAACCGGCGGGAAAACAGAACAACAGAGCCGCCACCGTGCGTTATTTATCCCAAAAGAGGGAAAGGAAACGCTCAGAGTAAACCTGGAAAAGACATGGTCTCGCGACCAAAGAGAATGGGATCGGGAGTCGGTTATGCGAAGGGAAGGTATTAGCACCCCTACGCATCCGTCGTACTCGACGGGATCCACGCACAATAGGAAGGGAAAATGGTTGCTAAAAACACTGCTCAAATAAACATCTATACAGGCTGAAGGAGACACAGGAAACAGACAAGACGGAAACTGACTCGGCAGGATATCGCATCCTGGGCCTACTTAGTCTATCAAGCATAGACATCAGAGTCTAAGTAGTTCGACTGGGGAAACGGCACATGCTCGCTAGGATGTCGCATCCTATGCATACGTATCTCCTTTGGACGAAGGAGAATCAGAGCATTCGTAGCTCGGCTAACACGCACACAAACAACCACAGGCAAAGGCAAACATGGAGCCTGAATGCCAATCACTGGGCTTACATCAGCATCCGAACCAAAACGCACACAAGGAGGCAAACGTGGAGCCTGAATGCCAATCACTGGGCTTACATCAGCATCCGAACCAAAACACACGCACACTGGAACCCGAATGCCACTCGATGGACTTACATCAGCTTCCAAGCACACAACAAGACACAGGAAGAAGAAGGGTCTCGATTGCAACTAGGGCAAGAGAAAGGGGAGGTCTCAATCGCAACGAGGGCGAGAGAAAAGAATTAGTGTTAGTCGTTAGTCAAACTCGGCAAGACATCGCATCTCGTGCCTACGTATCTCATCTGAACATGAGAATCAGAGTTGCCGTAGTTCGGCTAAACTATTCCTGTTGGTTTGTGTTTTTTAGGTGGGCAACGTCACTACGCAATCTACCGGATGCTCGACCTTTGGAGACTTACTCACCTGTAGTAGAAGGAGTTGACGTATCCTTAAGAGGGGATAATGTTTGTTTGTGTTTTAGGAAAGCTCAAGCAAGAAAGGAAGTCCTATACGAAGGAACCGTGCTACCTTAATTGACATGCAAACGAGACTACGCGGAGTCTAGCAAACCTAGGGGATACAATCACACCACACAAACATATACAGCATGAAATAAACACACCAGCAAGGGGCTCAAACATCAGGGCTAGGCTTTAGTCGAGGGGTCATATCAACCTCAACAAACAAGCCTCTGTATCGGGGTCAGGTTAGCTCTTAACCTTGCCATTGAGGGGCTAAGGTGAAGCTAGATGAAAGGTGATGAGGGGTGTGCCTCATTGCTTCTATCTCAAGTCAGAGAGAGCATGTAAATATAAGAATGTGGGGGAGTTCAGAAAGATGGAACTCTTTCCCCAATTAGACTCGATAGATCTTGGGTTTGGATCTCAATGCTACAACCATGTAATGGGAGCAAGGAGAAGACTCACAGAATAGTGGGGGATAGATTGCTTATCCCTACCTTCCACCAATTGCCTCAGATGAGGACTTTTCCTGCTTGGGACAAATATAAACATACACAAGCATTGCCTCTTAAGGAGGACTTCAGACATTTGCCCGGCCAAATAACAGCCGGGTCTCCAGACTACATGAAGAAGAAAGTTCTATACCTCAATGCCAATTGCTTATAAGCAAAGCAATGCAAGTTCTTAAGAGAACTGAGCAACTAAGTGTACCTGTACAAAAGTCAAACAGAATCAGCATCCCATTCATAATCAGACAACAACAATAAGAATCAATAATGTACAATCAAACAACAATGTGCAAGGCACAAGGCTCAAAGCTCAAATGCTATGCATCCTACAAAACAGCCACATTAGTTTACAAGTATCAAGCAAAACATCCCAAATGTGAAACAATATCCTTAAGCCTTAACTCCTTAACCTGAAAAGCCACAATCACATTCAAATGTAAGTAACATGACCACTAGGACTAGCCTAGGGTCCAAAAGAAGGAAAAATCCTAAAACAGCAACCAATTCATGATCAAAGTCAAGATATTTCGAATACTAAGGGATCCCAATTGGTCCCATATCCAAACTATGCACACATTTTATTTTATGCAACATGTGAGGCAAAGTGAGCAATGTTAAACCACATATGAGCAATCAGCAAAATCACATCACAAAAAATATCAAAACAGCATGGAAAATTCCACAAAAATTATATCCTAAACAGAGGACATTCAAAAAGCTACATGTCAATTTTCATACAATTTGGCCTAGTGGAACTATGGGAATTAATTCAACATGTCTAAGCATGCAAAAACACAATCAAATGAAGCTACAAAAAATACATTAACTTCAATTCAATGGTAAACAGTGAAATTACATGGGAAATTAGTAGGACCAAAGCCAAATGAAAGCTACACATGTCAGGAACTATTCTACCAAATTTCATGGTCATATCATTCATCATACTCATTCTATGCACAAAATAAGGCAAACTAGTTCAAAGGAGGCACTAAGCATACAAACAGAACTATGGCATTCAAATCCACATCAACACAATCCCAAAAATTCTCAAATAATTTACCCCTAAACAGGGGATATTAAAGGTCTACCATGTCAAATTTGAGCTCAATTGGGCAAATGGAACCATGTCAATGAAAATCAATAAAAACAGGCACAATTATAGGCTCCAAATCACAACCTCAACACATGCTTCCACTTTAAAAATTCCTAACTCAATGAAAACAAAAAAGAAATGGATGAGACCAAAACAGGGAGGTCCTAACATGTGTCTACTACAAGCATGCCAAATTTCATGAATATCCAATACACTATGAGCATTTCACAATGATTCTATCAACCTAGGTCACATGAGCTTGCAAAAATGAACACCAGAAATGAAAAATCATGATCAATTAGAAAATACAATGAACAATTCCACAAAAATTCACAAAGGATCCTAACATGTTAATGATCATCCATATCAAATTTCAAACAATTCTAACAAGGATAGGTCATGCTAAAAAATCCAACAAATTGGCATCATGAGGTGTGACACAAATCGTCACACCTAAGTTCAAAAAATTGTAACTCAAAGACCAGGTATCAAAAATGCACAAAATTTATATGGAAATAAACCTCATCCAGTCAACAATCATCACAAAAATTTCCAGACATTTATTTTACAATATGAGAATTTCATGATCAAATTAGTCTAAGGTATCAAAATATACACATGTGGAAGAAACCCTAGGTCAAATGAAAAATATTCCATGCACAACTTTGACCAATAGGTCAAAAATCATCTACACTCAGTGACAAAGTCAACAAAATAATTTTCACAATTTTCTGATTTTTCCACATTTTTCTATGATTTTTTGAACATGTTATGTATTTTACATGATTTCTTAGAATTTAAATTGAAATTAATTAATTAAATTATAGTGGCAGTTTGGTAATATTGGGCGCGGGGGCGGCAAACTTGATATTCAAATTTTCAAAATGTTTTATGGATCAAACGCGTCACTATTCATCATCTCCAGCCATAAATTTTCCAGAAATTACACGAAGCCTCAAGAACACACTTCACTCAAAACCTAACCAAAATGCGCAATCTTATAGTCGTTGGAACCGTTACAACACGTAGAGCATGAATACGCATTCCAATTAACCTAAAACTTCCTAAATCGTGCGAATCGATGAACTTAGGGTTCTAGATCTAAACTTCGAGTTAAGATTTCTTACACTACGGTTCACCATTCGCAATTCTAAAAGCATCCTCGTGATCCACATAACACGCACTACAACACGCATACAATGATTGCACGAAAACTTGAGGTCGAATTTTGAGCTAACCTGTTATGGCAGTATTGAATTCGACGGAATCAAGGCGCGATTTGGCAAAACAGCAACAGTACAAGCTCGTGGCAAGGTGATGTGAAGCTCAGTTTTGCTCAATTGTGCTCCTAGTTCTCGAATCCGCGATTCACCATGGATGGAGCTCTTTTGGACAGTTGATAATGGCACGGCTTTGATGGTTTTTCAACACAAACAGATGGAGTATTTGATTGCACAAGATCACTGCAAAAAGAATCTCTCAATTTGATCAAAGAATGAGGAAGTTTGATCAATTTTGGTTTTTGTGGATTCTTGAGAAATCTTGGAGAATTGTGATGATTTGATCTGAATTTTTTGTGAAATGAAGATTCTGTTAGGTTTATGCAGTAATTAGACTTTTATACCATGCCACTAATCCATGATTAACAAGTGATTAACCAAATTGGCACTTTAAGCAAATTGCATTTTCCTTCAAAATGGCCAAAAATACCCTTCCTTCAAATCAGTCCAAACAGCAGCTCAATTTTTGTTCCAACAAGTCCAAAATACCATGTGTAATGTGTAGAAACAAGTTTCATTTCAATTGGCCAAGTATTTTGCAATTTCACCCTTTGATGGAAAATGTCCAATTTATGCACTTTCATTCTTCAAGCCAAAACTCAAATTATGAGGCCTAGCCATGAAATGAGGATTCAAACACACTCCAAATGCCATTCCTGAGGTGTTACAAAAAGTCTCATCTCAAAATTCCAAATATTTTGACATTTGGACAATTTTGCCCCTGGTCCAATTCAGCTGTCCAGTTGAAAAGTGACTTTTTGCCTTGGCCATTTTTGGAAAAATCCAATGATGCAACCTTGAAGTACATGTCAAATGGAGTTTGTGCATATAAAGAACTTGCAATTTGGACCAACCATGTGGTAGTTATGGCCTCCTGATTACGGGTCTTTTCTGAAATTCACTGAGCCATATCTTGTCAACCATAAATGAGAAATTCAAGTTCTTGGACTTTTTGGAGAGGTGAGATCAAGATCTTCAACTTTCATGTTGGACAAAATTCCATTTGAAGCTTGTATGATGAATTGATTTTGAGGAGAAAAAGTTTCCATTTTGGGCAGCTGAGATTACAGGTCATCTGCTGTTTTTGGAAATTTTCTGTCTGGCCTCCAAATCTTCAACCTTGGTCTTTGGCATGTCAAATGAGACTTATATGGACATGAATGATGCCTTTCAAACCATTTCCCACCTTCCAATCCATAAAATCAGGCACAGTTGACCATAGTTGACCACAGTTGACTTTCTAGGGTTTCTGGTTGACTGAACAATGACTGGTGACTTCTGAGCATCCAATCTTTGGCCAAACCACTTCAAAATGATCCTTGGACCATATGAGCTTGAAAAATCAACCCTAAGGCTTTGTCTCAATAAAAATGGCACTTGCTTGCTTGATTGACCTGATCTCTTGACCAGTTTGTCCTGATTGGTCAGCTGAACTTGCACTTGGGCAAATGGACAATGCAATGTTATGCAGTGGACATTGTTAATGCTATGACCTAATATGAAATGAATGTACAAAATGGTAGGGTGCAAATTTGAGGTGCTACACATTGTGACCAAAATTATCACATTTGGTGCACTTATATGCAACACCAGATCTTCTCTTCCTTGCACCATCCTCTCCACTTTCTCTTATCCTAATCTTCTTAGGTCTACCAGGACCATTTTTATATGCAGGTGGTAGAGGTGGTTCCATCTCAACTTCTGGCCACATATCTTGACCATTGATTGGACTTACTGAAAATCCATAACATAGCGCAAACTTTTCTCTTGTGTAACAAGCATCAACAAATTCATCAGGGTTTTGCTTTCTATAACTCAGAGCAGCTACAGCATGCCTACATGGAATTCCTACTAATTCCCAAAAATTACAACTACATGACCTTTTAGCAATGTCAACAATAAATTCATGTGTGTTGTAACTATGTGTAACCTGAAAAGTCTCAGCAATTGACCATGTTGGCAACCAATGACCACTCCTGAACACCTCATTATCTAACCTTCTCCTAGGTATTGGCATCACCTTATGTGGCCAATTTTCTAGTTTACTTGCAGAGGTGGATAACCTATTCATCAGATATTTTCTTATCCACTCACACATTGTGAGTATAGGTTTGTCCCTAGCAGCTAGAATGGTAGCATTAAAAGACTCTGAGATATTATTCATCAATGTATCACATTTAGGGTAAAAAGAAAAGGCATGCTTACACCAGCTTTTGGTAGGAACAGCCATCAACCAAGTCCAAGCATTGGGATCTGCATTCTTCAATTCATTCATCTTTTGGACCCATGCCTGATAGTATGTGGCTTTAGCAGCTCCCATCATTAAATCTCTAATAAGGGCTCCTCCACCAAACCTTTTCTTGAAATTAGCATACAAGTGCCTAAGACATAATCTATGCTCAATAGTATCAGACAATTCTTCAAATACAGCCACAAGTCCCTGATACAAAATAGAAATTTTTCCAACATTTAGAGAATAGAATAATTTGCAACAGAAAGATAGAGTTAAATACATACCTTCTGTTGATCAGAGATAAATACATATCTTCTATCCTGACCAATGTCCTCCATTAGTAGTTGTATAAACCATCTCCAACTCTCCTTTGTTTCATTTTCAACCACACCAAATGCCAAAGGGAAGTATTGATCATTAGCATCCCTGCCTACAACAATAAGTAACTGTCCACCATACTTGGTCTTTAAGTGACATCCATCAACCCCCACAAATGGTCTGCATCCATGAATAAAGCCTTTCTTACAGCCATCAAAACAGAAATAAAATGACCCAAACCTTGGTTGTATGGATGGACTAGGTCTTTCTACATTTATCTTCACAGTGTTGCCATGGTTTACCCTTCTTAGTTCTTCTGCATACCTCCATATGGAAGCATACTGATTGTCAGCATCACCTTCAATTATCTTCTTGGCAATTAGCTTAGCCCTCCATGCTTTTGCAACAGTAATACCCACAGAATATGTTTGCCTCATATCTTGGATGATGTCTCTTATCCTGACTGTATCAGAAGTTTGCATCCTCTTTACCACATGCTTGGCCACCCACTTTGAGCTAGCAGACTTGTTGTTCAAAACCCTAGCACATGTGTGCTTATGTACAAGTGTTTTTATAGCAAAAGTCTCCTTGTGGCCCACCTTAGAGCATAAGACTAAAAACCCACATTTATGCTTACACACCACCCTTACCCTATCTCCCTCATTTTTCACAAAAGAAATTTCCCTTCCATTAAGCACTGACCACTCACGGATAGCTGCCCTAAAGTCATCAAGTGTGTTGAATTCCATACCCCACTTGAATATAAAGTCTTTGTTTAGATGCTCTTTCCTAAACCTAGCATACTTGGGCCTTTCTTCATCACAAGAATCATCTGGGTCAGAACTATTCAACTCATCACTATAGTATACATCATCTGAATCCATACTCTTATTGGGCTCCTCCATACTGTTATTGGGCTCCCACCTAATAGGCTTAGTAACATCTATTCCTTCAAAACCATCAAAGTAAGCAGTAGCTCTTTCATCTTCACTGTCATCTAACCCCTCTACCTTCTCCTCATCTAACCCATCAATTCCATTATCAGGGGGGTGGTCATCATCATTCACACATTTAGGTTCCCTATCAGCAGGGTCCATGTTCCCAGTACTATGTTCAACATACAAATCTCCTTTCACATTCATTGCACTAAAGTATAGAGCAAAATCATCAACAGCATCATCTTTCCTAATCAGAAAAAAACCATCTTGAATTTCTAAAACTTTTGTCCATACCCTAACACAATCAGCCTTATACCCTAACCTACTCAACAACTTCTCAATGTTATCCATGTTCCAATTTGAAACATGTATCCCATTAACTGTCGTATCCGTACCCCCTCTGTATATAATTTCTTCTTCAAAAACCCTGTAAAATTCACCCCCATGGTGGAGTGTAACACTAAAGTGTTATGAATCCTGTCAATATATTATACCCACATGTCAAAGATTGTTGATTTCAAAATTTTACCCTACGACATTGATGAACTTCAAATTTTTACTAACCTCGGACTTTGGACACTTCACTGAGCTCGTCTTCACTGAGCTGGATCGCTTCTTCGTATTCGCTGAGGTTGTCTTCATCTTCGTCTTCACTGAGCTCGTCTTCACTGAGCTGGATCGCTTCTTCGTATTCGCTGAGGTTGTCTTCATCTTCGTCTTCACTGAGCTCGTTTTCACTGAGCTGGATCGCTTCTTCGTATTCGCTGAGGTTGTCTTCATCTTCGTCTTCACTGCGGTCGTCTTTCTCGTTTGCTTCGTTCCCTGCATTCTTCTTCTTCGTCTTCGTCTTCCCCTGGAAATTTCGTCTTCGTCTTCCCTGCTATGTTCAGAACCCTAATTTTCTAAGGGGGTATTTGAAATTAAAAAGTGTAAAATGACACATAATCACTTTAACAAAATTAAAAATATGCCAGGTGTAGGACCTCTTATTAGATTCCATGCCACCTGGATATTAGGGGGTTCTATGAAGGAATCTACATAACATAAGGGGGGGTTTACAAAAAATATTTTTACAAGGGGGTAATCCTAAACTCGCTAACATTACAGGGGGAAAAAGTGTATTTAACCCAAGAATAATCATGCACATACACTCCTTAAGATAAATGAACATCTAAATTATGAAGGTCATTTGTGGTTCTATAATCAATTAATTAATTGAATGTTTAACGAATTATTTTATTTTAATTAAATAATAAGTAGTAATAATAATAAAAAATGAATATAACCAAATAATTAAATATTAATAATTATAACAACCATATAATTGTGTATTTACTTTTAAAAAATAATAATAATAATAGTAATATAATTACATATTTACTATGTATATATATAAAAAAAAATATTAACAACAGTATAATTAAAAATTCGAAAATAAAATAAAATAATATTAACAATAGTATAATTATAGTTTCGAAAATAAAATAAAATAATATTAACAATAGTATAATTAAAATTTCGAAAATAAAATAAAATAATATTAATAATAGTATAATTATAATTTCGAAAATAAAATAAAATAATATTAACAATGGTATAATTATAATTTCAAAAATAAAATAAAATAATATTAACAATAGTATAATTAAAATTTCGAAAATAAAATAAAATAATATTAACATACGTATAATTAAAATTTCGAAAATAAAATAAAATAATATTAACAATAGTATAATGATAGTTTCGAAAATAAAATAAAATAATATTAAAAATGGTATAATTATAATTTCGAAAATAAAAATAAATAAATCAAGACATTATTCTATTCTAAACTGAGGGTGTTATTAGTAAAACGAATATGGGCCTAAAAGCAAAGGAAAACCCATGAAGGGTCTGGTCAAACTTGTTGACCCAGGAGGCTTCATCTTTTAAACGGTGACAAATGTCCAGGGTTGGTGACACTTGTCACCGCCACCTCACCAAACCAAACACGGTTATTAACAAATGAAAACTTAGAAAACACATCAGCATTTTACCCATTCTTTCTCTTTAGTTTCAACCGTTCGCAAAAAGGGGTCTGTAAACCCTAAAAAAAAATTCTCCCGGAGAAGACGGCCGAAGGCGGCGCCTCCTTCCTTCTCCGGTCACCCTACCCCAAAACACCATCTAGCTTACTAAACACGACCTTCTGAGGTCGAATCTGAACCCAAAATTTCCTAAACCATGCTCGAACCTTCTAGATCTCTAAACCCTTACCGCGAAATCTAAGTTCTTGCATGTGGTGATTTAAGAGAATTAATGGGGATTTTGTTTCACTTACCACGGCAGAGGAGATGGAAAGGCGATTTCAGGCGGAGAAGAGTGCTTTGATCCGAGTCCGTCGCCGGCAACCCGTCACAGTTCCGGATAAGTTTCCTTCCTCAACTTTTCTTCTTTGTCTGTTTCGTCTGATGATTAAATGGCAAATATGTTTCAGTTTTTTTTGTGTGTTATGGTTTGCTGGCTTTTTTCGGAAATTTGATGTTCTTAATCTCTGGGATTTCTAAAAAATGTTTGATGTTTGTTGTTTGGTTTTTTGGATTTTTTTCGAAATCTTGTTGTTGTTGTTGTTCTTGTTGTTGTACTTTGCTGTTGTGTGTTTTGCTGTTAACTTAATAGGACTTTCAGAAAATATTGCTCTATTGTTTGGGTTTGAAAAAATGAATTGCTCTGTTGTTCTTGTTTAGGGTTTTGAGAAAATATATCTTGCTTGTTCTGTTGGATCTCAAAAACGTGTCCTCTCACTGTTAATTGATTTTGTTATATATGAATGTTGGTTTCTGTGAGATAACTTGTTGGATCTTGTTTCCAGATTTTATGGGATGTTTGCTTTGTGGATTTAAGGTTATTTATTTGGATATTGGAATGTGTTTTTTTGGGCGTTTTCTTTGATTCATCGTGCAACATACTTACCTGTTTATTTAATCATTTATTTTCCAGTTTGTTTTAAGTGCTTATTTGATAAGCTTTTTCTTTGAATTGTTTTTTTTGCAGGTGAAGTGATGTTGATTAGGAAAGGAGGCGGCGCCAGCTTGGGATTGGGGCGTTGGAGCTTCCAAAAGAGCTTTTGGAAAAGTCTTGGAAGCTGCTTCAATCTGTTGGATACTCAATTTGTTCAATTTTTCTTCAAATTTATTTAGCTGTAACAAATCTTTTGGATTGTAACCTTAGGGACTAATCATGTAACCTCTGTTGAATTATTTGTAAGATCTGCATATTTTAAACTCTTTTGATTATGCCTTGGCCTTTTTTGGAGTAATTTGTAACATTTGGATTTAATTAGAACTTTGAATATGAAAATTGGGGTTGAAACGTATAACCTCCTGTATCATGTACTGGCCCCCCTTTTTTTGAATTATTTGTAACAATTAAATATGCAATTAATCCCTATTAAAAGAAACATTCTAAGATTTATTCTAATATCTCATTTGTGTGAGTTATTTAAAATGCTTAAAATCTAATCCAAATTAAAAATGGATTTGGCCACATTAATCAAATTTGGATTTTCAATTTGGTCTCCTATAATTATGTTTATTGTTAACTTAAATGAGCAACAAGAAATGTGCATCATAAGCCATAAAAAAACAATTTCAAAGTGAGTTTAAAATATTATTCATCACCATAGTCTTTTCCAATGATCCATCTTAGCTTAAAACAAAACACATGCTAAAAAATTCAACTTGAGTTCATAAACATGTGGAAATGCTTAATAACAAATGATTATAGAAAATATCCATGACTCTTAATACTTACTAATAATCAAATGAATTTTGGATTAGTAATGTAAAAGATTCACACCACACTTTACAATATTAATCATGTGAATGAACCCCTTTTTTAAACAAAAAGTTCTCATGGATAAACCAAAATGTGCCTTGCTAACCAAAAATGCACATACCTTCCCATGCTTCAGTAAAAGACAAATGCAGCAGATATCTTCTTAAGGATCTCAACAGATGAAAATGTCATTGAAGACTTGATGCCACCAAGGGCTGAGAAACCTTAAAATAGAACCCGTGTCTTTAAGATACAATCCATGTCTTATAACATTGGGTAGTGAATGCTGGTTGAAGATTTTCCTTATCCGGACAAAATTGGGGTATCACAGCTGCCCCTATTTAATTACCTCCAACCGGAAAGTGAGAATGACGGCAGTCTTTGTGTATTCGCGGTGGGAGATAATTAAATACAAAAAAGACCCAAATTTTGTCCTAGGAAATGCAAGGAAGAAAATACGGGAAGAAAATGTAGTGAGAAATAGTAAAAGACATTATCCTACAGTAAAAAGGAATAGTCAAGACTTTTTTAGGAGTCGTTAGAACAGTATCTTGGACGTCACAGTCGAGATACGTTAGCAATGGAATGACATCCCTAGCTAAATCTCGAGAATTTTCCAGGATGCTAGAGCAGTATAAAGAAAATCTGGCATGAGACTCTTCATATTGATGAAGCAGCATCTCAACAGTAAAAGTGAGATTCTCTGTATCGAGTCGAAGCAGCATCTTATATGATAGAATTAAGATGTTCCAGCAAGGGAAAGATACCTTAATTGAATCTAAGACTCTCTGAGGATATTAGAGCAGTATCTCTAAAAATCTGAAATGAGACTCTTCATATTGATGAAGCAGTATCTCAAATAGTAAAAATGAGATTCTCTGTATCGGGTCGAAGCAGCATCTTATATGATAGAATTAAGATGTTCCAGCAAGGGAAAAATACCTTAATTGAATCTAAGACTCTTCGAGGATACTTAGAGCAGTATCTCTAAAAACAAATCTGAAATGAGACTCTTCATATTGATGAAGCAGCATCTCAAACAGTAAAAGTGAGATTCTCTATATTGGGTCGAAGCAGCATCTTATATGATAGAATTAAGATGTTCCAACAAGGGAAAAATACCTTAATTGAATCTAAGACTCTTCGAGGATATTAGAGCAGTATCTCTGAAAATCTGAAATGAGACTCTTCATATTGATGAAGCAGTATCTCAAATAGTAAAAATGAGATTCTCTGTATCGGGTCGAAGCAACATCTTATATGATAGAATTAAGATGTTCCAGCAAGGGAAAAATACCTTAATTGAATCTAAGACTCTTCGAGGATACTTAGAGCAGTATCTCTAAAAACAAATCTGAAATGAGACTCTTCATATTGATGAAGCAGCATCTCAAAAAGTAAAAGTGAGATTCTCTGTATTGGGTCGAAGCAGCATCTTATATGATAGAATTAAGATGTTCCAACAAGGGAAAAATACCTTAATTGAATCTAAGACTCTTCGAGGATATTAGAGCAGTATCTCAAACAGAGAAATGATATTCTTCAGATAAATGAAGCAGTATCTCGAATATTCGTCTGTTGGGGGAACTTTTTAAGAAAGGACTCCTTTTGAGGGAGATTTACTAGAAATGCTCTGCAGGGGGAAAAGCTCATAAGAGGCTTTTTAGGGTAACCTCTGCTTTGGGGAGCAATGATTGTAAAGAAAAAAAAAGTTGGGAATATCATTATTAATCATAAAGTTGAAAAATGATTTATTGAGAAATAATTCTACGAGCACATGCAGGGAAATAACTTCATTTAGAAATGAGGAATGTCCAAGATACGCATGAATGACCTCGGATCCTGGTATTTTGTTATTTGATTTTTGTATAATGTTCCACTTTAGGTGGGAATTCCATGCATGGGATAATGCATGGGATGTATGCAAGTATGCAATTTTGTTGGGGATATTTGGCTGTAGGAATGCGAATGATTTTTATTTTGCTGAAATTCCCATTTTGTGGGAGTGTTATGCATGAGTATGTTGACGATTGATATGACTGTTTTTTTTAATTCCCTTGTTTGGCAGGAAATTATGCATGAAATGATGCATGTGATGCATGTTGGAATCGATTCTTTGTCTTCCAGGGTATGTCAGATGTCTGTAAGTACAACTCTTTGCCTTGGAATTAATCCCTAACTTTTGCCTGGACCGCCCTTTCGGGTTTTCGATCCACCGGGATACCCATTTTTGCCTGAGTCGCCCTTTCGGGTTTTCAACTCAGTGGGTCAAATTCTTTTATTTTTATCCCTAATTTTTTCCTGGATCGCCCTTTCGGGTTTTCGATCCACCGGGATAGCCATTTTTTTGCCTAAATCGACCTTTCAGGTTTTCGACTTAGCGGCTTTTATTATTCCACTTTTTTAGGCGAAGTACTTTTTAACAGCATCAGCGTTGGTGGGAAGCGGCAACTCATCACCGTCCATAGTTGCTAGAATTAGAGCGCCTCTGGAAAAGGCTCTAACCACCACAAATGGGCCTTCATAATTTGGTGTCCATTTCCCTCTAGAGTCTTTGTGAATGGGCAAGATTTTCTTCAGTACTAAATCTCCCTCTTGAAACACCTTGGGACGAACTTTCTTGTCGAATGCCTTTTTAAGACGCCTCTGATAGAGTTGACCGTGACCTAACGCTTTCAAGCGTTTCTCCTCAATAAGGTTGAGCTCGTCATACCTTGATTGAACCCATTCCGCCTCGTCTAGCTTAGCCTCCATTAGGACTCTCATCGAGGGGATCTCTACTTCTATAGGGAGAACTGCTTCCATACCGTATACCAAGAAATAAGGAGTTGCCCCTGTTGAAGTTCACACCGATGTGCGATAACCATGTAATGCGAAAGGTAACATCTCGTGCCAATCCTTGTACGTAATAACCATCTTTTGGATGATTTTCTTGATATTTTTATTTGCAGCCTCAACAGCCCCATTCATCTTAGGTCGATAGGGTGATGAGTTGTGGTGCTCGATCTTGAATGTTGCACATAATTCATCCATGGTCTTGTTGTTGAGATTGGACCCATTATCAGTGATGATCTTGTTGGGACTACCATATCGACATATGATGTTATTTTTCAAGAAACGGGCGACCACATGCTTTGTGACATTCGCATAAGACGCGGCTTCCACCCATTTGGTAAACTAATCTATGGCCACCAAGATAAATTTTTGTCCATTTGACGCTTTGGGTTCTATCATTCCAATCATGTCGATCCCCCACATAGAGAAAGGCCAAGGTGATGCTATGACATTCATCGGGGTAGGCGGCACGTGTATTTTGTCAGCATAGATTTGGCACTTGTGGCATGTTCTGGTGTAATGATAGCAGTCGGTTTCCATGGTCAACCAATAGTAACCTGCCCTTAGAATTTTCTTGGCCATGGCATGCCCATTGGCGTGCGTACCGAAAGAACCTTCGTGTATGCCCCTCATCAGCTGATCTGCTTCGTGTTTGTCCACACACCTTAACAAAACCATGTCGTAGTTTTGCTTGTACAGTACCTCTCCATTCAAGAGGAATTTTGATGCCAATCTCCGGAGGGTCCTTTTGTCGAGGCTGGAAGCCTCTGCCGGGTACTCCCTCTTCTCCAGATACTGTTTGATATCAAAGAACCAGGGTTTACCATCTGGTTCTTCTGCTGTTGTCAGGCAATGAGCAGGTTCGTCAAAACGCCTAATCTCAATATGAGGCTGATGGTTGGGCCATATCAATTTGTACATGGAGGCCAGAGTTGCTAAGGCATCTGCCATCTGATTCTCTTCTCGAGGAATATGAGAGAAAGTGATTTCGTCAAATTTGGGGAGTAGCTTCAGCACATAATCCCGGTATGGAATTAGGTTAGCATGTCTTGTTTCCCAATCGCCTCTGATCTGATGTATGACTAGAGCGGAGTCCCCGAATACTTCTAGTATCTTAATCTTCAACTCAATAGCTTCTTCCAACCCTAGTATGCAAGCTTCATACTCGACCATGTTATTTGTGCAGGTAAAACAGGGCTTTGCGGTGAATGGTAGATGGAAATTCTTGGGAGACATCAACACTGCCCCAATTCCATGGCCTATTGCATTTGAGGCACCATCAAACATGAGCGTCCAGCCTGCTCTTGGCTCGAGGCTTTCCTCTAGTTCGGAGTCTTCAACATCCTTAACAGCCATGATGTCCTCGTCTGGAAAGTCAAGTTTCAACGATTGGTAATCCTCCAGTGGTTGGTGAGCAAGATGGTCTGCTAGTATGCTTCCCTTGATCGCTTTTTGTGCAACATATTGGATATCATATTCTGACAACAACATCTGCCATCGAGCAATCCTACCAGTGAGAGCTGGTTTCTCGAATATGTACTTGATGGGATCCATTTTAGATACCAGCCAAGTTGTATGAGTTAGCATGTACTGCCTGAGACGCTTAGCAGCCCATGTGAGTGCACAACAAGTCTTCTCGAGTAGTGAATATCTGGTCTCACAATCATTAAATTTCTTGCTCAGATAATAGATGGCATGCTCTTTTCTACCAGTCTCATCTTGTTGTCCCAATACACAACCCATGGATTCATCGAGCACGGTTAGATACATGATGAGAGGTCTTCCTTCAACAGGGGGTATTAGAATCGGTGGCTCTTGCAAGTATTCCTTGATTTTATCAAAGGCTATCTGACAATCCTCATTCCACTCCACGCCTTGATTCTTCCTCAGAAGCTTGAATATTGGTTTGCATGTTGCAGTGAGGTGAGAAATAAACATGGCGATGTAATTTAGTCTCCCTAAGAAACCACGAACCTCCTTCTCAGTCTTTGGTGCAGGCATGTTCTGAATGGCTCGAACCTTGTCAGGATCTACTTCAATTCCCTTTTGGCTTACAATAAAGCCTAAAAGCTTCCCAGATCGAACCCCAAATGTGCATTTATTAGGATTAAGTCTCAACCTAAACTTCCTCAAACGAGTGAATAGTTTCTCCAGGTTGGTGATGTGCTCTTCTTCTGTCTGGGATTTAGCAATCATGTCATCGACATACACCTCGATCTCTTCATGAATCATGTCGTGAAAGAGGGTCACCATGGCACGTTGATATGTTGCCCCAGCGTTTTTTAAACCAAACGGCATTACTTTGTAACAAAAGGTGCCCTAAGGAGTGATGAACGTGGTCTTCTCCATGTCTTCGGGATCCATTTTAATTTGATTGTATCCTAAGAAACTATCCATGAAGGAAAACACGGAGAATTGAGCTGTGTTATCCACCAGTACGTCGATGTGAGGTAATGGTAAATCGTCTTTGGGACTGGCTCTGTTTAAGTCTCGGTAGTCCACACACATGCGGACTTTTCCATCTTTCTTCGGCACTGGTACAATGTTGGCAACCCATTGTGGGTATTTAGCGACTTCCAGGAAACCAGCGTCAAACTGCTTTCTCACCTCTTCTCTGATCTTGAGAGCCATATCTGGTCGAGTTCTTCTTAGCTTTTGTTTGACAGCAGGGCATTCTTCTTTAAGGGGAAGCTTGTGGGTCACGATGTCAGTGTCTAATTCGGGCATGTCTTGGTATGACCAAGCAAACACGTCATCATATTCGTGGAGGAGCTCTATCAGTCTTGTCTTCACTGTATCTTGAAGCGCTACACCTACCTTTACTTCTCTCTTATCTTCTTATGTTCCCAGATTGATAACTTCAACGTCTTCCTGGTGTGGTTGAATGACCTTTTCTTCTTGTCTGAGTAATCTGGCCAACTCTTCAGGGAGTTCGCAATCTTCCCCCACTTCGTCTTTAGCTTGGTAGATTGGACAATCAAAGTCATATTGGACCATAGCAGTGTTGTTATCAATAGTCTCGGTGGTGTTTCTGCATGTTATGATTTATGCGGTTTATTTAGAAAGTGCGTGCATAAAAAATTGATTGCCATTTTCGTAAATAGATCAAAACGAAAGAAAAGGAACAAAAATTTGAATGCAAAACGTCATTTCATTAATGATAAAAACTCTTGAAAAAGATAAAGGAGGCCCTACAACATGCCACTGTGCCTTGGGCAGAGCACAGGGTTTTGTCTAAAAATGATAAAATTACTTTTGAAATATTTGGGGAACTTCCACAGCCTTCCAGTTTGTTAGTTCTTCATTAGGTACGGCTTGACGCATCCAGGTGGACTCCCCCTCCTTGCGGTCTTCTTCACTGATCATTGCCACCTGCTTGCCAAAGATGTGGCCAGCTGGTGAATGTTTTCTCCACAGAAGGAATCTTCTCTTTGTCAGATTGGTTACCGACTTTGTGTGATGATGGGTCATACCCCAAGCCAAACTTGTCTCGTTTCTCTTTCAATTCCACCACTTTGCCCCAGTCTTGTGCATCTTCACTTTCCATAACGGCTTTAGCTCCTTGCCATGAGGCCATGGATGGTCCGGATTTCGGGACTTCCAAGGTTTGTTGAACGGCCATCATGTTTACCACTTCCAGGGATTGGAATGGTGTCTCAGTGATTTCGCCATCCACCTCGATATACCGAAAAGATGTTAAGTGACTGACCAAGATATCTTCTTCTCCTCCAACCACAATCATTTTGTCATTTGTGATGAATTTTAGTTTTTGATGTAGAGTGGAGGTGACAGCACCTGCGGAATGAATCCAGGGTCTCCCGAGTAAGCAACTGTAGCCAGGATGTATATCCATGACCTGGAATGTAATATTAAAAACTGTTGGACCTATCTTGGTTGGTAAGTCAACCTCTCCTATCACTGCTCGCCTTGAGCCATCAAATGCTTTTACGATTAAGGTGTTGGGCTTCATACTTATCCCTTCCACTGGCAGTTTTATCAAGGTCGTCTTTGGCATGACATTCAAAGAGGAACCCGTGTCTACCAACACCCTTGACAGTATAGTATCCATGCACTTCAAGGAGATGTGGAGAGCCTTGTTATGGTTCTTTCCTTCAATCGGTAGTTCATCATCATTAAAACCCAAGAAATTTCCAGTAGTCACACAAGCTATCACGTCATCAAATTGTTCTATTGTTATGTCTTTGGTGATATGAGCGGCGCTTAATACCTTCAACAGGGAATTCCTGTGTGCTTCGGAGTTAAGTAGGAGAGATAACATGGAAATTTTGGAAGGTGTTTGGTTTAGCTGGTCCACCACCTTGTAATCGCTTTTCTTGATTATTTTCAAAAACTCCTCAGCCTCCTCACGAGTGACACCAGCTTTAGAAGACAGGTGCATGTCTTGCATTCCCTGATTAGGAATGGGGGTTTGGATAGCAGCCTCCTTCCCTTTAGCTCTCTCAGACGTATCAGCAGTTCTTGGTGCGAACAGTCGGCCACTGCGCGTCATTCCTACTGGCCCCACAATTGAAGTGACATTTGGTTCGTTAATCATTAAAGGTTTATCTTCCTGCCCCTGCTTAAAAGCTCTGGGCTGGTATATCCATGGGACTGCCTTCTCATCTTTATATTCGAATGGTGCTGGGAACTCTATCACCAACGAGATTATGGGTATTTCTACTTTGACCTCATCATAGGGGATATCTACCACGGCTATCTCTTCCCGACGCTTGCTCTTGACACGGTAAGTTATCTGTAGCTCGCCTCGATCCAGCATTTGTTGTATAAAACTCCTCAACCCTTCATTATTCTCTTCCTCCACCAGCTCTTCCAGGATTAGACCACTCTTCAGCAATTGTGCTCCTATCATGGTGATAGGGGTTTGAATCTCTTCAACCTTACGAATCAGTCTGCCTTCATCACTCTCCTCAATGGCACTGACGGAAGCATCCTTATGTGTCGGCATAGGGTTGGTATTCACGTTCGGGCGTCTTGGAGTGAAAGAAACGACCTTGGCTTCGATCAAGTCTTGTACTCGATTCTGAAATGTGAAACAGTTTTCCAAAGTATGACCAGGTGCTCCCATGTGAAATTCACAATGGGCATTAGCGTCGTATCCAGGTGGATACGGAAAGACAGCTGGTTTTAATTCCCTCAATGTTATAAGGCCCTCCTTCTGCAGATACGAGAATATCTGACTATAAGGTACTGGTAGAGGGTCAAGTTGTCTTCTTGGAGGTCTTGGCTTAAACTGTCATAAGCCATAAAAAAACAATTTCAAAGTGAGTTTAAAATATTATTCATCACCATAGTCTTTTCCAATGATCCATCTTAGCTTAAAACAAAACACATGCTAAAAAATTCAACTTGAGTTCATAAACATGTGGAAATGCTTAATAACAAATGATTATAGAAAATATCCATGACTCTTAATACTTACTAATAATCAAATGAATTTTGGATTAGTAATGTAAAAGATTCACACCACACTTTACAATATTAATCATGTGAATGAACCCCTTTTTTAAACAAAAAGTTCTCATGGATAAACCAAAATGTGCCTTGCTAACCAAAAATGCACATACCTTCCCATGCTTCAGTAAAAGACAAATGCAGCAGATATCTTCTTAAGGATCTCAACAGATGAAAATGTCATTGAAGACTTGATGCCACCAAGGGCTGAGAAACCTTAAAATAGAACCCGTGTCTTTAAGATACAATCCATGTCTTATAACATTGGGTAGTGAATGCTGGTTGAAGATTTTCCTTATCCGGACAAAATTGGGGTATCACAGCTGCCCCTATTTAATTACCTCCAACCGGAAAGTGAGAATGACGGCAGTCTTTGTGTATTCGCGGTGGGAGATAATTAAATACAAAAAAGACCCAAATTTTGTCCTAGGAAATGCAAGGAAGAAAATACGGGAAGAAAATGTAGTGAGAAATAGTAAAAGACATTATCCTACAGTAAAAAGGAACAGTCAAGACTTTTTTAGGAGTCGTTAGAACAGTATCTTGGACGTCACAGTCGAGATACGTTAGCAATGGAATGACATCCCTAGCTAAATCTCGAGAATTTTCCAGGATGCTAGAGCAGTATAAAGAAAATCTGGCATGAGACTCTTCATATTGATGAAGCAGCATCTCAACAGTAAAAGTGAGATTCTCTGTATCGAGTCGAAGCAGCATCTTATATGATAGAATTAAGATGTTCCAGCAAGGGAAAAATACCTTAATTGAATCTAAGACTCTCTGAGGATATTAGAGCATTATCTCTAAAAATCTGAAATGAGACTCTTCATATTGATGAAGCAGTATCTCAAATAGTAAAAATGAGATTCTCTGTATCGGGTCGAAGCAGCATCTTATATGATAGAATTAAGATGTTCCAGCAAGGGAAAAATACCTTAATTGAATCTAAGACTCTTCGAGGATACTTAGAGCAGTATCTCTAAAAACAAATTTGAAATGAGACTCTTCATATTGATGAAGCAGCATCTCAAACAGTAAAAGTGAGATTCTCTATATTGGGTCGAAGCAGCATCTTATATGATAGAATTAAGATGTTCCAACAAGGGAAAAATACCTTAATTGAATCTAAGACTCTTCGAGGATATTAGAGCAGTATCTCTGAAAATCTGAAATGAGACTCTTCATATTGATGAAGCAGTATCTCAAATAGTAAAAATGAGATTCTCTGTATCGGGTCGAAGCAGCATCTTATATGATAGAATTAAGATGTTCCAGCAAGGGAAAAATACCTTAACTGAATCTAAGACTCTTCGAGGATACTTAGAGCAGTATCTCTAAAAACAAATCTGAAATGAGACTCTTCATATTGATGAAGCAGCATCTCAAAAAGTAAAAGTGAGATTCTCTGTATTGGGTCGAAGCAGCATCTTATATGATAGAATTAAGATGTTCCAACAAGGGAAAAATACCTTAATTGAATCTAAGACTCTTCGAGGATATTAGAGCAGTATCTCAAACAGAGAAATGATATTCTTCAGATAAATGAAGCAGTATCTCGAATATTCGTCTGTTGGGGGAACTTTTTAAGAAAGGACTCCTTTTGAGGGAGATTTACTAGAAATGCTCTGCAGGGGGAAAAGCTCATAAGAGGCTTTTTAGGGTAACCTCTGCTTTGGGGAGCAATGATTGTAAAGAAAAAAAAAAGTTGGGAATATCATTATTAATCATAAAGTTGAAAAATGATTTATTGAGAAATAATTCTACGAGCACATGCAGGGAAATAACTTCATTTAGAAATGAGGAATGTCCAAGATACGCATGAATGACCTCGGATCCTGGTATTTTGTTATTTGATTTTTGTATAATGTTCCACTTTAGGTGGGAATTCCATGCATGGGATAATGCATGGGATGTATGCAAGTATGCAATTTTGCTGGGGATATTTGGCTGTAGGAATGCGAATGATTTTTATTTTGCTGAAATTCCCATTTTGTGGGAGTGTTATGCATGAGTATGTTGACGATTGATATGACTGTTTTTTTTAATTCCCTTGTTTGGCAGGAAATTATGCATGAAATGATGCATGTGATGCATGTTGGAATGCAACTGGGTAATTGGATATGCCCCGGTTAGGACATTTTGCTTTGAGGTATGATGCCAACAGCATAGATTTTTTATCATTGGGGATATCAATGGAAATCAAATCTTAATGCCCCTGCTAGGTGGTTTTGGGAATATATTCGGGTTGTTCCGAATCATTGAAAGGTTCAGACTTTTCAACACGCGATACTCTGTCCATGATTTATCAAGTTTCTGTTGGAAATGTGGTGGAGCCTTGCCCCGGTCTGGCTATACCGTGAGTACATTTATGAGAGGTATGAATCAGTAGTTGAAAGGAACATAATTGTCTGCAATCAGTCTTGCACCTTTATGAAAGACAAGAGTGAGTCTTGAGGACTAAAGGATTAGTCCGCTTACTGTTTCAAAAGCAATTTTACCACGTTATTTAAACATGCATTTTTTCTCCAATAGTTTTTAAAAGCGATGTTTATCAAAAATAAAAGGTTCTTTGCAAACAAACAGATTAAAAAAAATGATTTGGGCACACTTTGTTGAGAAAAATTCTCTTTTATTGTTTTGACCCTTAAATGGGTGATTGTACATAAAGACGCAATTCCTTAATGAGGTAATTGCTGTGCATAGAAAACAAAATGGCAATGAGAATTGAGTTCTTATTGAGTTTCCACACTGCTATGATCCTTATGTCTCCGATAGCCCGAGCACTTTGCTTTTGAAAAGTGAGGTAGATCGATTCTTTGTCTTCCAGGGTATGTCAGATGTCTGTAAGTACAACTCTTTGCCTTGGAATTAATCCCTAACTTTTGCCTGGACCGCCCTTTCGGGTTTTCGATCCACCGGGATACCCATTTTTGCCTGAGTCGCCCTTTCGGGTTTTCAACTCAGTGGGTCAAATTCTTTTATTTTTATCCCTAATTTTTTCCTGGATCGCCCTTTCGGGTTTTCGATCCACCGGGATAGCCATTTTTTTGCCTAAATCGACCTTTCAGGTTTTCGACTTAGCGACTTTTATTATTCCACTTTTTTAGGCGAAGTACTTTTTAACAGCATCAGCGTTGGTGGGAAGCGGCAACTCATCACCGTCCATAGTTGCTAGAATTAGAGCGCCTCTGGAAAAGGCTCTAACCACCACAAATGGGCCTTCATAATTTGGTGTCCATTTCCCTCTAGAGTCTTTGTGAATGGGCAAGATTTTCTTCAGTACTAAATCTCCCTCTTGAAACACCTTGGGACGAACTTTCTTGTCGAATGCCTTTTTAAGACGCCTCTGATAGAGTTGACCGTGACCTAACGCTTTCAAGCGTTTCTCCTCAATAAGGTTGAGCTCGTCATACCTTGATTGAACCCATTCCGCCTCGTCTAGCTTAGCCTCCATTAGGACTCTCATCGAGGGGATCTCTACTTCTATAGGGAGAACTGCTTCCATACCGTATACCAAGAAATAAGGAGTTGCCCCTGTTGAAGTTCGCACCGATGTGCGATAACCATATAATGCGAAAGGTAACATCTCGTGCCAATCCTTGTACGTAATAACCATCTTTTGGATGATTTTCTTGATATTTTTATTTGCAGCCTCAACAGCCCCATTCATCTTAGGTCGATAGGGTGATGAGTTGTGGTGCTCGATCTTGAATGTTGCACATAATTCATCCATGGTCTTGTTGTTGAGATTGGACCCATTATCAGTGATGATCTTGTTGGGACTACCATATCGACATATGATGTTATTTTTCAAGAAACGGGCGACCACATGCTTTGTGACATTCGCATAAGACGCGGCTTCCACCCATTTGGTAAAGTAATCTATGGCCACCAAGATAAATCTGTGTCCATTTGACGCTTTGGGTTCTATCATTCCAATCATGTCGATCCCCCACATAGAGAAAGGCCAAGGTGATGCTATGACATTCATCGGGGTAGGCGGCACGTGTATTTTGTCAGCATAGATTTGGCACTTGTGGCATGTTCTGGTGTAATGATAGCAGTCGGTTTCCATGGTCAACCAATAGTAACCTGCCCTTAGAATTTTCTTGGCCATGGCATGCCCATTGGCGTGCGTACCGAAAGAACCTTCGTGTATGTCCCTCATCAGCTGATCTGCTTCGTGTTTGTCCACACACCTTAACAAAACCATGTCGTAGTTTTGCTTGTACAGTACCTCTCCATTCAAGAGGAATTTTGATGCCAATCTCCGGAGGGTCCTTTTGTCGAGGCTGGAAGCCTCTGCCGGGTACTCCCTCTTCTCCAGATACTGTTTGATATCAAAGAACCAGGGTTTACCATCTGGTTCTTCTGCTGTTGTCAGGCAATGAGCAGGTTCGTCAAAACGCCTAATCTCAATATGAGGCTGATGGTTGGGCCATATCAATTTGTACATGGAGGCCAGAGTTGCTAAGGCATCTGCCATCTGATTCTCTTCTCGAGGAATATGAGAGAAAGTGATTTCGTCAAATTTGGGGAGTAGCTTCAGCACATAATCCCGGTATGGAATTAGGTTAGCATGTCTTGTTTCCCAATCGCCTCTGATCTGATGTATGACTAGAGCGGAGTCCCCGAATACTTCTAGTATCTTGATCTTCAACTCAATAGCTTCTTCCAACCCTAGTATTCAAGCTTCATACTCGGCCATGTTATTTGTGCAGGTAAAACAGGGCTTTGCGGTGAATGGTAGATGGAAATTCTTGGGAGACATCAACACTGCCCCAATTCCATGGCCTATTGCATTTGAGGCACCATCAAACATGAGCGTCCAGCCTGCTCTTGGCTCGAGGCTTTCCTCTAGTTCGGAGTCTTCAACATCCTTAACAGCCATGATGTCCTCGTCTGGAAAGTCAAGTTTCAACGATTGGTAATCCTCCAGTGGTTGGTGAGCAAGATGGTCTGCTAGTATGCTTCCCTTGATCGCTTTTTGTGCAACATATTGGATATCATATTCTGACAACAACATCTGCCATCGAGCAATCCTACCAGTGAGAGCTAGTTTCTCGAATATGTACTTGATGGGATCCATTTTAGATACCAGCCAAGTTGTATGAGTTAGCATGTACTGCCTGAGACGCTTAGCAGCCCATGTGAATGCACAACAAGTCTTCTCGAGTAGTGAATATCTGGTCTCACAATCATTAAATTTCTTGCTCAGATAATAGATGGCATGCTCTTTTCTACCAGTCTCATCTTGTTGTCCCAATATACAACCCATGGATTCATCGAGCACGGTTAGATACATGATGAGAGGTCTTCCTTCAACAGGGGGTATTAGAATCGGTGGCTCTTGCAAGTATTCCTTGATTTTATCAAAGGCTATCTGACAATCCTCATTCCACTCCACGCCTTGATTCTTCCTCAGAAGCTTGAATATTGGTTTGCATGTTGCAGTGAGGTGAGAAATAAACATGGCGATGTAATTTAGTCTCCCTAAGAAACCACGAACCTCCTTCTCAGTCTTTGGTGCAGGCATGTTCTGAATGGCTCGAACCTTGTCAGGATCTACTTCAATTCCCTTCTGGCTTACAATAAAGCCTAAAAGCTTCCCAGATCGAACCCCAAATGTGCATTTATTAGGATTAAGTCTCAACCTAAACTTCCTCAAACGAGTGAATAGTTTCTCCAGGTTGGTGATGTGCTCTTCTTCTGTCTGGGATTTAGCAATCATGTCATCGACATACACCTCGATCTCTTCATGAATCATGTCGTGAAAGAGGGTCACCATGGCACGTTGATTTGTTGCCCCAGCGTTTTTTAAACCAAACGGCATTACTTTGTAACAAAAGGTGCCCTAAGGAGTGATGAACGTGGTCTTCTCCATGTCTTCGGGATCCATTTTAATTTGATTGTATCCTAAGAAACCATCCATGAAGGAAAACACGGAGAATTGAGCTGTGTTATCCACCAGTACGTCGATGTGAGGTAATGGTAAATCGTCTTTGGGACTGGCTCTGTTTAAGTCTCGGTAGTCCACGCACATGCGGACTTTTCCATCTTTCTTCGGCACTGGTACAATGTTGGCAACCCATTGTGGGTATTTAGCGACTTCCAGGAAACCAGCGTCAAACTGCTTTCTCACCTCTTCTCTGATCTTGAGAGCCATATCTGGTCGAGTTCTTCTTAGCTTTTGTTTGACAGCAGGGCATTCTTCTTTAAGGGGAAGCTTGTGGGTCACGATGTCAGTGTCTAATTCGGGCATGTCTTGGTATGACCAAGCAAACACGTCATCATATTCGTGGAGGAGCTCTATCAATCTTGTCTTCACTGTATCTTGAAGCGCTACACCTACCTTTACTTATCTCTTATCTTCTTCTGTTCCCAGATTGATAACTTCAACGTCTTCCTGGTGTGGTTGAATGACCTTTTCTTCTTGTCTGAGTAATCTGGCCAACTCTTCAGGGAGTTCGCAATCTTCCCCCACTTCGTCTTTAGCTTGGTAGATTGGACAATCAAAGTCATATTGGACCATAGCAGTGTTGTTATCAATAGTCTCGGTGGTGTTTCTGCATGTTATGATTTATGCGGTTTATTTAGAAAGTGCGTGCATAAAAAATTGATTGCCATTTTCGTAAATAGATCAAAACGAAAGAAAAGGAACAAAAATTTGAATGCAAAACGTCATTTCATTAATGATAAAAACTCTTGAAAAAGATAAAGGAGGCCCTACAACATGCCACTGTGCCTTGGGCAGAGCACAGGGTTTTGTCTAAAAATGATAAAATTACTTTTGAAATATTTGGGGAACTTCCACAGCCTTCCAGTTTGTTAGTTCTTCATTAGGTACGGCTTGACGCATCCAGGTGGACTCCCCCTCCTTGCGGTCTTCTTCACTGATCATTGCCACCTGCTTGCCAAAGATGTGGCCAGCGCTGGTGAATGTTTTCTCCACAGAAGGAATCTTTTCTTTGTCAGATTGGTTACCAACTTTGTGTGATGATGGGTCATACCCCAAGCCAAACTTGTCTCGTTTCTCTTTTAATTCCACCACTTTGCTCCAGTCTTGTGCATCTTCACTTTCCATAACGGCTTTAGCTCCTTGCCATGAGGCCATGGATGGTCCGGATTTCGGGACTTCCAAGGTTTGTTGAACGGCCATCATGTTTACCACTTCCAGGGATTGGAATGGTGTCTCAGTGATTTCGCCATCCACCTCGATATACCGAAAAGATGTTAAGTGACTGACCAAGATATCTTCTTCTCCTCCAACCACAATCATTTTGTCATTTGTGATGAATTTTAGTTTTTGATGTAGAGTGGAGGTGACAGCACCTGCGGAATGAATCCAGGGTCTCCCGAGTAAGCAACTGTAGCCAGGATGTATATCCATGACCTGGAATGTAATATTAAAAACTGTTGGACCTATCTTGGTTGGTAAGTCAACCTCTCCTATCACTGCTCGCCTTGAGCCATCAAATGCTTTTACGATTAAGGTGTTGGGCTTCATACTTATCCCTTCCACTGGCAGTTTTATCAAGGTCGTCTTTGGCATGACATTCAAAGAGGAACCCGTGTCTACCAACACCCTTGACAGTATAGTATCCATGCACTTCAAGGAGATGTGGAGAGCCTTGTTATGGTTCTTTCCTTCAATCGGTAGTTCATCATCATTAAAACCCAAGAAATTTCCAGTAGTCACACAAGCTATCACGTCATCAAATTGTTCTATTGTTATGTCTTTGGTGATATGAGCGGCGCTTAATACCTTCAACAGGGAATTCCTGTGTGCTTCGGAGTTAAGTAGGAGAGATAACATGGAAATTTTGGAAGGTGTTTGGTTTAGCTGGTCCATCACCTTGTAATCGCTTTTCTTGATTATTTTCAAAAACTCCTCAGCCTCCTCACGAGTGACACCAGCTTTAGAAGACAGGTGCATGTCTTGCATTCCCTGATTAGGAATGGGGGTTTGGATAGCAGCCTCCTTCCCTTTAGCTCTCTCAGACGTATCAGCAGTTCTTGGTGCGAACAGTCGGCCACTGCGCGTCATTCCTACTGGCCCCACAATTGAAGTGACATTTGGTTCGTTAATCATTAAAGGTTTATCTTCCTGCCCCTGCTTAAAAGCTCTGGGCTGGTATATCCATGGGACTGCCTTCTCATCTTTATATTCGAATGGTGCTGGGAACTCTATCACCAACGAGATTATGGGTATTTCTACTTTGACCTCATCATAGGGGATATCTACCACGGCTATCTCTTCCCGACGCTTGCTCTTGACACGGTAAGTTATCTGTAGCTCGCCTCGATCCAGCATTTGTTGTATAAAACTCCTCAACCCTTCATTATTCTCTTCCTCCACCAGCTCTTCCAGGATTAGACCACTCTTCAGCAATTGTGCTCCTATCATGGTGATAGGGGTTTGAATCTCTTCAACCTTACGAATCAGTCTGCCTTCATCACTCTCCTCAATGGCACTGACGGAAGCATCCTTATGTGTCGGCATAGGGTTGGTATTCACGTTCGGGCGTCTTGGAGTGAAAGAAACGACCTTGGCTTCGATCAAGTCTTGTACTCGATTCTGAAATGTGAAACAGTTTTCCAAAGTATGACCAGGTGCTCCCATGTGAAATTCACAATGGGCATTAGCGTCGTATCCAGGTGGATACGGAAAGACAGCTGGTTTTAATTCCCTCAATGTTATAAGGCCCTCCTTCTGCAGATACGAGAATATCTGACTATAAGGTACTGGTAGAGGGTCAAGTTGTCTTCTTGGAGGTCTTGGCTTAAACTGTCATAAGCCATAAAAAAACAATTTCAAAGTGAGTTTAAAATATTATTCATCACCATAGTCTTTTCCAATGATCCATCTTAGCTTAAAACAAAACACATGCTAAAAAATTCAACTTGAGTTCATAAACATGTGGAAATGCTTAATAACAAATGATTATAGAAAATATCCATGACTCTTAATACTTACTAATAATCAAATGAATTTTGGATTAGTAATGTAAAAGATTCACACCACACTTTACAATATTAATCATGTGAATGAACCCCTTTTTTAAACAAAAAGTTCTCATGGATAAACCAAAATGGGCCTTGCTAACCAAAAATGCACATACCTTCCCATGCTTCAGTAAAAGACAAATGCAGCAGATATCTTCTTAAGGATCTCAACAGATGAAAATGTCATTGAAGACTTGATGCCACCAAGGGCTAAGAAACCTTAAAATAGAACCCGTGTCTTTAAGATACAATCCATGTCTTATAACATTGGGTAGTGAATGCTGGTTGAAGATTTTCCTTATCCGGACAAAATTGGGGTATCACAGCTGCCCCTATTTAATTACCTCCAACCGGAAAGTGAGAATGACGGCAGTCTTTGTGTATTCGCGGTGGGAGATAATTAAATACAAAAAAGACCCAAATTTTGTCCTAGGAAATGCAAGGAAGAAAATACGGGAAGAAAATGTAGTGAGAAATAGTAAAAGACATTATCCTACAGTAAAAAGGAACAGTCAAGACTTTTTTAGGAGTCGTTAGAACAGTATCTTGGACGTCACAGTCGAGATACGTTAGCAATGGAATGACATCCCTAGCTAAATCTCGAGAATTTTCCCGGATGCTAGAGCAGTATAAAGAAAATCTGGCATGAGACTCTTCATATTGATGAAGCAGCATCTCAACAGTAAAAGTGAGATTCTCTGTATCGAGTCGAAGCAGCATCTTATATGATAGAATTAAGATGTTCCAGCAAGGGAAAAATACCTTAATTGAATCTAAGACTCTCTGAGGATATTAGAGCAGTATCTCTAAAAATCTGAAATGAGACTCTTCATATTGATGAAGCAGTATCTCAAATAGTAAAAATGAGATTCTCTGTATCGGGTCGAAGCAGCATCTTATATGATAGAATTAAGATGTTCCAGCAAGGGAAAAATACCTTAATTGAATCTAAGACTCTTCGAGGATACTTAGAGCAGTATCTCTAAAAACAAATTTGAAATGAGACTCTTCATATTGATGAAGCAGCATCTCAAACAGTAAAAGTGAGATTCTCTATATTGGGTCGAAGCAGCATCTTATATGATAGAATTAAGATGTTCCAACAAGGGAAAAATACCTTAATTGAATCTAAGACTCTTCGAGGATATTAGAGCAGTATCTCTGAAAATCTGAAATGAGACTCTTCATATTGATGAAGCAGTATCTCAAATAGTAAAAATGAGATTCTCTGTATCGGGTCGAAGCAGCATCTTATATGATAGAATTAAGATGTTCCAGCAAGGGAAAAATACCTTAATTGAATCTAAGACTCTTCGAGGATACTTAGAGCAGTATCTCTAAAAACAAATCTGAAATGAGACTCTTCATATTGATGAAGCAGCATCTCAAAAAGTAAAAGTGAGATTCTCTGTATTGGGTCGAAGCAGCATCTTATATGATAGAATTAAGATGTTCCAACAAGGGAAAAATACCTTAATTGAATCTAAGACTCTTCGAGGATATTAGAGCAGTATCTCAAACAGAGAAATGATATTCTTCAGATAAATGAAGCAGTATCTCGAATATTCGTCTGTTGGGGGAACTTTTTAAGAAAGGACTCCTTTTGAGGGAGATTTACTAGAAATGCTCTGCAGGGGGAAAAGCTCATAAGAGGCTTTTTAGGGTAACCTCTGCTTTGGGGAGCAATGATTGTAAAGAAAAAAAAAGTTGGGAATATCATTATTAATCATAAAGTTGAAAAATGATTTATTGAGAAATAATTCTACGAGCACATGCAGGGAAATAACTTCATTTAGAAATGAGGAATGTCCAAGATACGCATGAATGACCTCGGATCCTGGTATTTTGTTATTTGATTTTTGTATAATGTTCCACTTTAGGTGGGAATTCCATGCATGGGATAATGCATGGGATGTATGCAAGTATGCAATTTTGCTGGGGATATTTGGCTGTAGGAATGCGAATGATTTTTATTTTGCTGAAATTCCCATTTTGTGGGAGTGTTATGCATGAGTATGTTGACGATTGATATGACTGTTTTTTTTAATTCCCTTGTTTGGCAGGAAATTATGCATGAAATGATGCATGTGATGCATGTTGGAATGCAACTGGGTAATTGGATATGCCCCGGTTAGGACATTTTGCTTTGAGGTATGATGCCAACAGCATAGATTTTTTATCATTGGGGATATCAATGGAAATCAAATCTTAATGCCCCTGCTAGGTGGTTTTGGGAATATATTCGGGTTGTTCCGAATCATTGAAAGGTTCAGACTTTTCAACACGCGATACTCTGTCCATGATTTATCAAGTTTCTGTTGGAAATGTGGTGGAGCCTTGCCCCGGTCTGGCTATACCGTGAGTACATTTATGAGAGGTATGAATCAGTAGTTGAAAGGAACATAATTGTCTGCAATCAGTCTTGCACCTTTATGAAAGACAAGAGTGAGTCTTGAGGACTAAAGGATTAGTCCGCTTACTGTTTCAAAAGCAATTTTACCACGTTATTTAAACATGCATTTTTTCTCCAATAGTTTTTAAAAGCGATGTTTATCAAAAATAAAAGGTTCTTTGCAAACAAACAGATTAAAAAAATGATTTGGGCACACTTTGTTGAGAAAAATTCTCTTTTATTGTTTTGACCCTTAAATGGGTGATTGTACATAAAGACGCAATTCCTTAATGAGGTAATTGCTGTGCATAGAAAACAAAATGGCAATGAGAATTGAGTTCTTATTGAGTTTCCACACTGCTATGATCCTTATGTCTCCGATAGCCCGAGCACTTTGCTTTTGAAAAGTGAGGTAGATCGATTCTTTGTCTTCCAGGGTATGTCAGATGTCTGTAAGTACAACTCTTTGCCTTGGAATTAATCCCTAACTTTTGCCTGGACCGCCCTTTCGGGTTTTCGATCCACCGGGATACCCATTTTTGCCTGAGTCGCCCTTTCGGGTTTTCAACTCAGTGGGTCAAATTCTTTTATTTTTATCCCTAATTTTTTCCTGGATCGCCCTTTCGGGTTTTCGATCCACCGGGATAGCCATTTTTTTGCCTAAATCGACCTTTCAGGTTTTCGACTTAGCGACTTTTATTATTCCACTTTTTTAGGCGAAGTACTTTTTAACAGCATCAGCGTTGGTGGGAAGCGGCAACTCATCACCGTCCATAGTTGCTAGAATTAGAGCGCCTCTGGAAAAGGCTCTAACCACCACAAATGGGCCTTCATAATTTGGTGTCCATTTCCCTCTAGAGTCTTTGTGAATGGGCAAGATTTTCTTCAGTACTAAATCTCCCTCTTGAAACACCTTGGGACGAACTTTCTTGTCGAATGCCTTTTTAAGACGCCTCTGATAGAGTTGACCGTGACCTAACGCTTTCAAGCGTTTCTCCTCAATAAGGTTGAGCTCGTCATACCTTGATTGAACCCATTCCGCCTCGTCTAGCTTAGCCTCCATTAGGACTCTTATCGAGGGGATCTCTACTTCTATATGGAGAACTGTTTCCATACCGTATACCAAGAAATAAGGAGTTGCCCCTGTTGAAGTTCGCACCGATGTGCGATAACCATATAATGCGAAAGGTAACATCTCGTGCCAATCCTTGTACGTAATAACCATCTTTTGGATGATTTTCTTGATATTTTTATTTGCAGCCTCAACAGCCCCATTCATCTTAGGTCGATAGGGTGATGAGTTGTGGTGCTCGATCTTGAATGTTGCACATAATTCATCCATGGTCTTGTTGTTGAGATTGGACCCATTATCAGTGATGATCTTGTTGGGACTACCATATCGACATATGATGTTATTTTTCAAGAAACGGGCGACCACATGCTTTGTGACATTCGCATAAGACGCGGCTTCCACCCATTTGGTAAAGTAATCTATGGCCACCAAGATAAATCTGTGTCCATTTGACGCTTTGGGTTCTATCATTCCAATCATGTCGATCCCCCACATAGAGAAAGGCCAAGGTGATGCTATGACATTCATCGGGGTAGGCGGCACGTGTATTTTGTCAGCATAGATTTGGCACTTGTGGCATGTTCTGGTGTAATGATAGCAGTCGGTTTCCATGGTCAACCAATAGTAACCTGCCCTTAGAATTTTCTTGGCCATGGCATGCCCATTGGCGTGCGTACCGAAAGAACCTTCGTGTATGTCCCTCATCAGCTGATCTGCTTCGTGTTTGTCCACACACCTTAACAAAACCATGTCGTAGTTTTGCTTGTACAGTACCTCTCCATTCAAGAGGAATTTTGATGCCAATCTCCGGAGGGTCCTTTTGTCGAGGCTGGAAGCCTCTGCCGGGTACTCCCTCTTCTCCAGATACTGTTTGATATCAAAGAACCAGGGTTTACCATCTGGTTCTTCTGCTGTTGTCAGGCAATGAGCAGGTTCGTCAAAACGCCTAATCTCAATATGAGGCTGATGGTTGGGCCATATCAATTTGTACATGGAGGCCAGAGTTGCTAAGGCATCTGCCATCTGATTCTCTTCTCGAGGAATATGAGAGAAAGTGATTTCGTCAAATTTGGGGAGTAGCTTCAGCACATAATCCCGGTATGGAATTAGGTTAGCATGTCTTGTTTCCCAATCGCCTCTGATCTGATGTATGACTAGAGCGGAGTCCCCGAATACTTCTAGTATCTTGATCTTCAACTCAATAGCTTCTTCCAACCCTAGTATTCAAGCTTCATACTCGGCCATGTTATTTGTGCAGGTAAAACAGGGCTTTGCGGTGAATGGTAGATGGAAATTCTTGGGAGACATCAACACTGCCCCAATTCCATGGCCTATTGCATTTGAGGCACCATCAAACATGAGCGTCCAGCCTGCTCTTGGCTCGAGGCTTTCCTCTAGTTCGGAGTCTTCAACATCCTTAACAGCCATGATGTCCTCGTCTGGAAAGTCAAGTTTCAACGATTGGTAATCCTCCAGTGGTTGGTGAGCAAGATGGTCTGCTAGTATGCTTCCCTTGATCGCTTTTTGTGCAACATATTGGATATCATATTCTGACAACAACATCTGCCATCGAGCAATCCTACCAGTGAGAGCTAGTTTCTCGAATATGTACTTGATGGGATCCATTTTAGATACCAGCCAAGTTGTATGAGTTAGCATGTACTGCCTGAGACGCTTAGCAGCCCATGTGAATGCACAACAAGTCTTCTCGAGTAGTGAATATCTGGTCTCACAATCATTAAATTTCTTGCTCAGATAATAGATGGCATGCTCTTTTCTACCAGTCTCATCTTGTTGTCCCAATACACAACCCATGGATTCATCGAGCACGGTTAGATACATGATGAGAGGTCTTCCTTCAACAGGGGGTATTAGAATCGGTGGCTCTTGCAAGTATTCCTTGATTTTATCAAAGGCTATCTGACAATCCTCATTCCACTCCACGCCTTGATTCTTCCTCAGAAGCTTGAATATTGGTTTGCATGTTGCAGTGAGGTGAGAAATAAACATGGCGATGTAATTTAGTCTCCCTAAGAAACCACGAACCTCCTTCTCAGTCTTTGGTGCAGGCATGTTCTGAATGGCTCGAACCTTGTCAGGATCTACTTCAATTCCCTTTTGGCTTACAATAAAGCCTAAAAGCTTCCCAGATCGAACCCCAAATGTGCATTTATTAGGATTAAGTCTCAACCTAAACTTCCTCAAACGAGTGAATAGTTTCTCCAGGTTGGTGATGTGCTCTTCTTCTGTCTGGGATTTAGCAATCATGTCATCGACATACACCTCGATCTCTTCATGAATCATGTCGTGAAAGAGGGTCACCATGGCACGTTGATTTGTTGCCCCAGCGTTTTTTAAACCAAACGGCATTACTTTGTAACAAAAGGTGCCCTAAGGAGTGATGAACGTGGTCTTCTCCATGTCTTCGGGATCCATTTTAATTTGATTGTATCCTAAGAAACCATCCATGAAGGAAAACACGGAGAATTGAGCTGTGTTATCCACCAGTACGTCGATGTGAGGTAATGGTAAATCGTCTTTGGGACTGGCTCTGTTTAAGTCTCGGTAGTCCACGCACATGCGGACTTTTCCATCTTTCTTCGGCACTGGTACAATGTTGGCAACCCATTGTGGGTATTTAGCGACTTCCAGGAAACCAGCGTCAAACTGCTTTCTCACCTCTTCTCTGATCTTGAGAGCCATATCTGGTCGAGTTCTTCTTAGCTTTTGTTTGACAGCAGGGCATTCTTCTTTAAGGGGAAGCTTGTGGGTCACGATGTCAGTGTCTAATTCGGGCATGTCTTGGTATGACCAAGCAAACACGTCATCATATTCGTGGAGGAGCTCTATCAGTCTTGTCTTCACTGTATCTTGAAGCGCTACACCTACCTTTACTTCTCTCTTATCTTCTTCTGTTCCCAGATTGATAACTTCAACGTCTTCCTGGTGTGGTTGAATGACCTTTTCTTCTTGTCTGAGTAATCTGGCCAACTCTTCAGGGAGTTCGCAATCTTCCCCCACTTCGTCTTTAGCTTGGTAGATTGGACAATCAAAGTCATATTGGACCATAGCAGTGTTGTTATCAATAGTCTCGGTGGTGTTTCTGCATGTTATGATTTATGCGGTTTATTTAGAAAGTGCGTGCATAAAAAATTGATTGCCATTTTCGTAAATAGATCAAAACGAAAGAAAAGGAACAAAAATTTGAATGCAAAACGTCATTTCATTAATGATAAAAACTCTTGAAAAAGATAAAGGAGGCCCTACAACATGCCACTGTGCCTTGGGCAGAGCACAGGGTTTTGTCTAAAAATGATAAAATTACTTTTGAAATATTTGGGGAACTTCCACAGCCTTCCAGTTTGTTAGTTCTTCATTAGGTACGGCTTGACGCATCCAGGTGGACTCCCCCTCCTTGCGGTCTTCTTCACTGATCATTGCCACCTGCTTACCAAAGATGTGGCCAGCGCTGGTGAATGTTTTCTCCACAGAAGGAATCTTCTCTTTGTCAGATTGGTTACCAACTTTGTGTGATGATGGGTCATACCCCAAGCCAAACTTGTCTCGTTTCTCTTTCAATTCCACCACTTTGCCCCAGTCTTGTGCATCTTCACTTTCCATAACGGCTTTAGCTCCTTGCCATGAGGCCATGGATGGTCCGGATTTCGGGACTTCCAAGGTTTGTTGAACGGCCATCATGTTTACCACTTCCAGGGATTGGAATGGTGTCTCAGTGATTTCGCCATCCACCTCGATATACCGAAAAGATGTTAAGTGACTGACCAAGATATCTTCTTCTCCTCCAACCACAATCATTTTGTCATTTGTGATGAATTTTAGTTTTTGATGTAGAGTGGAGGTGACAGCACCTGCGGAATGAATCCAGGGTCTCCCGAGTAAGCAACTGTAGCCAGGATGTATATCCATGACCTGGAATGTAATATTAAAAACTGTTGGACCTATCTTGGTTGGTAAGTCAACCTCTCCTATCACTGCACGCCTTGAGCCATCAAATGCTTTTACGATTAAGGTGTTGGGCTTCATACTTATCCCTTCCACTGGCAGTTTTATCAAGGTCGTCTTTGGCATGACATTCAAAGAGGAACCCGTGTCTACCAACACCCTTGACAGTATAGTATCCATGCACTTCAAGGAGATGTGGAGAGCCTTGTTATGGTTCTTTCCTTCAATCGATAGTTCATCATCATTAAAACCCAAGAAATTTCCAGTAGTCACACAAGCTATCACGTCATCAAATTGTTCTATTGTTATGTCTTTGGTGATATGAGCGGCGCTTAATA
This sequence comes from Lathyrus oleraceus, assembly GCF_024323335.1. Classification (NCBI taxonomy): domain Eukaryota; kingdom Viridiplantae; phylum Streptophyta; class Magnoliopsida; order Fabales; family Fabaceae; genus Lathyrus; species Lathyrus oleraceus. The sequence continues at coordinate 147,196,780 of NC_066580.1, forward strand.
CCTTCAACAGGGAATTCCTGTGTGCTTCGGAGTTAAGTAGGAGAGATAACATGGAAATTTTGGAAGGTGTTTGGTTTAGCTGGTCCACCACCTTGTAATCGCTTTTCTTGATTATTTTCAAAAACTCCTCAGCCTCCTCACGAGTGACACCAGCTTTAGAAGACAGGTGCATGTCTTGCATTCCCTGATTAGGAATGGGGGTTTGGATAGCAGCCTCCTTCCCTTTAGCTCTCTCAGACGTATCAGCAGTTCTTGGTGCGAACAGTCGGCCACTGCGCGTCATTCTTGCTGGCCCCACAATTGAAGTGACATTTGGTTCGTTAATCATTAAAGGTTTATCTTCCTGCCCCTGCTTAAAAGCTCTGGGCTGGTATATCCATGGGACTGCCTTCTCATCTTTATATTCGAATGGTGCTGGGAACTCTATCACCAACGAGATTATGGGTATTTCTACTTTGACCTCATCATAGGGGATATCTACCACGGCTATCTCTTCCCAACACTTGCTCTTGACACGGTAAGTTATCTGTAGCTCGCCTCGATCCAGCATTTGTTGTATAAAACTCCTCAACCCTTCATTATTCTCTTCCTCCACCAGCTCTTCCAGGATTAGACCACTCTTCAGCAATTGTGCTCCTATCATGGTGATAGGGGTTTGAATCTCTTCAACCTTACGAATCAGTCTGCCTTCATCACTCTCCTCAATGGCACTGACGGAAGCATCCTTATGTGTCGGCATAGGGTTGGTATTCACGTTCGGGCGTCTTGGAGTGAAAGAAACGACCTTGGCTTCGATCAAGTCTTGTACTCGATTCTGAAATGCGAAACAGTTTTCCAAAGTATGACCAGGTGCTCCCATGTGAAATTCACAATGGGCATTAGCGTCGTATCCAGGTGGATACGGAAAGACAGCTGGTTTTAATTCCCTCAATGTTATAAGGCCCTCCTTCTGCAGATACGGGAATATCTGACTATAAGGTACTGGTAGAGGGTCAAGTTGTCTTCTTGGAGGTCTTGGCTTAAACTGTCATAAGCCATAAAAAAACAATTTCAAAGTGAGTTTAAAATATTATTCATCACCATAGTCTTTTCCAATGATCCATCTTAGCTTAAAACAAAACACATGCTAAAAAATTCAACTTGAGTTCATAAACATGTGGAAATGCTTAATAATAAATGATTATAGAAAATATCCATGACTCTTAATACTTACTAATAATCAAATGAATTTTGGATTAGTAATGTAAAAGATTCACACCACACTTTACAATATTAATCATGTGAATGAACCCCTTTTTTAAACAAAAAGTTCTCATGGATAAACCAAAATGGGCCTTGCTAACAAAAAATGCACATACCTTCCCATGCTTCAGTAAAAGACAAATGCAGCAGATATCTTCTTAAGGATCTCAACAGATGAAAATGTCATTGAAGACTTGATGCCACCAAGGGCTGAGAAACCTTAAAATAGAACCCGTGTCTTTAAGATACAATCCATGTCTTATAACATTGGGTAGTGAATGCTGGTTGAAGATTTTCCTTATCCGGACAAAATTGGGGTATCACAGTAATCCAACTATGAATTCCATGGAAATGTTGTCCCACTTCCACACTAGTATTTCTAATGGTTGTAACATACCTCTTGGCCTCTGATGCTCCATCTTCACCTATATACAAACCACACACTATGTAGCATATTATGCAAATGTCTCTCTTCATGCCGGACCACCAAAAGTTCTTCTTCAAATCATGGCACATCTTTGTCGAAAGGTCAAATATAAGACTAAGTTATACCATCATGGGTAACAAATTATTTAAAAAGACCCCAGAAGGGATCCTTTTGAAATGACTTAGTAAAAATGAAGCATATGTAACATTCTTCGACGACCATAGTTGATCTTATGGCGTATACCAAGCAGGCCACAAAATGAAATGACTCTTATTTTGACATGGCATCTACTGGCCAACCATGTTAAAAAATTGCATAGAATTTGCTAAAGTATGTTAAGAGGGTTAAAAGCATGTTGGGATCCAAAATATCCCTTCCAGCGAATTACATTCAGTGGTAAAGCCTTGGCCTTTCATAGGTTGGGCATTAGACCTGGTTGGTGAAATTCGACCATCATCTTCTAGAGGTCACAAATATATCTTGGTAGGTATTGACTACTTTACCAAATAGGTAGAAACAATACCCTTGGAAAAGGTCGACCCGAAAACCGTGATAAGATTTGTCTAGAGTCATATCATCTGCAGGTTTGGAGTGCCTGAAACCTTAACCGCGGATCAAGCCTTTGTTTTCACCAGACGAAAGATGGTCGAATTTGCTGATCTTCGTCTGGCTATATATAAAATATAGTCTGTCGGGTACTTGACTGCAAGTGCATAGTCTAGTCGCTTTAGTTTTAAAAGATATCGATCCCACAGGGACCTATGGTCAAACTAGTGTTGCTAACGTCACTGTGTTTAGCTAAGGGAATAGATTAGTAAGAGTTCGGGGGTAATATAGTAAATCTAAGGGAAATTTTCGGTTTTAAGAAAGAATAAAGGGAAGGAATCAGTATGCAGCGCATTAATCGTCAGGGATTCGATAAGTCACCGGTGAATAGTTTAAATGCCAAATATATCTCAGTAGAAAATGTTCATTTAAAAGACTTTATCTCACACTCTCGTGGTTGTTGATTTGGCCTATAACTTTAAGTCAGAATGTACGCTCTCGCTGTCCCATTTGAAGTCAAAATTACTTTTTGAAAATAAATAAATTCTAATTGTTTTTAAAGTGCTCTCGCTGTTTTTAAACCCAATGCCTAATTTTTACTATCCATCTCGAGCCTCACGCTCTCGCGATTGTTGGTTTTCACCTTAGTTAATTTCCCACTCTCATGGCAAAATCGTATTAAATAGCTTTTCACGCTTTTGTGATAAAGTTAAATTTAGATTAAAAACTTCAACCTAAAAGGTTATTTGAGAAAAAAGGGTTTTCACCGGTTATTATTAAATCCCATCAAATTAAGTTGCTACATATCGATACCGGTAGTTTAGCCGAACATATTAATTAAAGCAATCGCAAGGCATAAACAGATTAACTCAACGACAAACATGCTTATAACAATAAATGGGCAACAATAATAATAATTCAATAAAAACCTGGATATCGAAGTACATAGTATAGCGATTCTTGGAGCACTTTAGCAGTCCTCCACAAGTCGGTAGGCTTTGTTTCTTCAATACAGATTACTACTTAAAATTAAACAAAGGTGTAGTAGCTCCCCAGTGTAGGAAACTACTACTATGGCTAACTGAAAAACTAATTGGAAAAGGGAAACTATGAAAAGAATGGCGAATACAATAAGGCAACGAAAACAAGGTTGCTGGAAAGAAAGAAAAAGTGAATGCTAAAAACTGGAAATTAAATTGCAGAGCGTCAAATCAAAGTAGGCGTCCCCAATTTTTCCCAATTGAGTCCTTTATATAGTGTCCATTAGGTCTTGGTAGTTGAGGAATTCAAGGAACACTTGGTCTTGAGAGAGGAAATCGTGGGAAAAGTTTGTTGGAGGAAATATAGGCACTTTTGGGTGCCTGTTGCCGACTGTTTCAAAACGTAAATTCTGGCCTCGTGACGGTCGTCATGGGCCTGTGACGGTCGTCACAAGCTGGGTCGTGACGGTCGTCATGAGCCTGTGAAGATCGTCACATCAATAAATTCTGCATTTTCTATTTTTCTGGTTTTTCCGTGCTTTTCAACGTATTTCTTCTTCTTTTTCTTCCTTTTCTTCATTTTTCTCTTTAGTGCATGGAGATTCAAATACCTGCAAAAACAACACGAATACTTGCGCAATAATCGGGATATTAACCGAAACGGTGTGATCTTTGAGTGTAAAATGAGGCAATTATCTGATGTGTTTTCGCGTTATCAAACTCCCCTAAACTTGAATCTTTGCTTGTCCTCAAGCAAACACAATTTGAAAAATAGAATTTAAACGCGGATACATTACCTGTTCGTACGTGGTTATCAGGTGGATTGTTAGGATGTCCGATATTGAGTGAAACACCAAAGATACTGTGATGACACAAGCTTTCAGCTTTATCATAGATCTCTCCTTTACACAAGCCAGTTCGAATCATGCTATTATAGCTCGACCTAGTGTCTCTGTTTCTATTTCACCCGGTTTTATTCTAGCGCAATCACATTAAGCCCTTTGCCTCCGCACGCACTTAGTGAAGTAGCCGGTTAGTGACTTTGATCCTTTTCTTGGCACGGGGGTCTGGTACACTAGTGTGGTACCCCTGTATATATCCCATTTGAAGGTTGTGGGGGATCGAACCGTAGTTCGTCTTACCGAGTCCAGGACCAGGTACCTCTGGACCAACCAACTGGGGTTTTTATTCCTTCTTTTTGCATAACTTTGTAACATTTTGTAATGGTTCTTTTTATCAATTTCTTGATAGCAACAGTATGAAGGAGTTTCTTGATTTGTAGGCATCAAACACTTATATTCATCGGCTCTCCACGTGGTTTGCGCTTGAGACAGTGCTGACTGCTAGTATAAACTACTAGGGGTTAATCTAGAATGGAGACTTAAGGTGTCGGTATAATGGTTATTCAAACTGATCTCGTAGAAATAAGGGGTCTAGGGTGTCAGGATGGTATCAATCTTGTTAGATCTTTCTCGGTTTTCCTGACAAAGCCTTCTCGGGACAACCTATGTACTTGTAGGGTATGCATTTAATCTTAAGGGAAATTTTTGTTATGCCAAAATATGTGTAAATGATTGAAAAAGGACAAGCAAAATTTTTTGTATTGGCTGAAAATATTAGCAATAGAAACAAGTAGAGGAGTGATAAGGATTTCCTCCTACATTTGAAAATTGCATTGTCCTCAATGCGACAGTATACATAAGTAAAAAAGAAAAGAAACAAAAAATCACTGCTCATCATTACGCGGTTGGCTTCTCCGTGCTCAGGCTCTTGCTCTTGCGCGCTCACCTCGTCCTCGCTGGGTAGGATCCAATCCTACGTCCTGAGTGTACTCCTGGGTGGTATCTACGTAATAAGTCAGGGCACTCATCTGGTCTGAAAGTTCTGCCATCCCCTGGCCATGCCAGTGAGCATAATCGTGCTGATCCCGCTGCATTTGCTGGATCACTTGCATCATTTTTGTTTGGCGGTCTTCCATGATTTGATTGTGTCTCAACATCTCGGCGTAGATGTTTTCCATGGAGGCGGGTCTTCGTTCACTTCTTCTTTGTCCTCGGGAGGAGGTCTCTGCAGCGTGCTCTTGAGATGGTTGGGGCATGCCTCTGTCAAGCTCTTCTTCGACTTCATCTGTACCATTACCAGGATTTCCATTAGTTGGCTCGGGGGCCTCCAGATCGAAGGTCCAATTTGTCATTTCTCTTGGATCTGTGCGGTTCCTGTTGGGCATGATGATGCTCTTTACCGTCTTGTATCTGACAATAGGATGATACTTCCCATCATCTCTTGCTTTGATTAGGTGTGAGGCACGACAGTAGTCGATGTCGAGGAATTCTGCTTCCAGGGCTGGTAAGTTGGCTAGCCTATCTCCCAGGTTCAAGCCTAATGCTATGGAGGTGATAATTCCCCCACAACAAAACGCCTGGCTGCCTCTCATGCAAGCAACCTGGATGTTAGCTAGAAGGAAAGGAGTGACATTGAACGCAGTTTGGGCAAACACACAGTGGAGAAGGAAAATTTCCTTAGAGTTTACCTTGTGGTTGCTGACTCTTCCAAAAACTGTGTGCCCCAGGACTCTGTGAAAGTATCTGATGGCTGGGTTGTGGATATATGTAGCGTTAAGTGTATCCCAGCTCGTTGCGTTCATGTGGGTGAGGTTGTGCCAAACTTGGAATGCTATATCAGACCATCCTTCTGGAATGCAGCAGTGGATTCCTTCTCCATGTCGGAAACCAAGCATTTGCGCTATCAAGGTTTGATTAAGGGAATACTCGATGCTGAACATTCTAAATGTGGCTACATCGGTGAGATATTGGGTAGCGCCAGGTGGAGTGATGTAAGAGTAGGAGCTTAGAAATTCCAGGGTCAGCGCTTCGTAGGTTGGCTGCGGTGTGGTACAGAGCTGCGTCAAGGTGGAGGCAGCTAGAATCCATTCCACACCCTCCAAAAGTCCTAACTCCCTTAGGCATTCATGATCCACATACCTCGTGACTTGAACGGAGCGTTGATAGAATTTGAGGTAGTTGCTTCTTTGGCGTTCGCCGGCTTCTCCATCGCGGAATGTGACAGTTGATAGGTCGGGAGTGCCTCTTTCTTGACGGGCCATTTGATGAGTTGGATGAAACTTTTGGTGTTGGTGGGTGAGGTGGAAGGTTTGTGAGTTATGCGCTCGCATAAAAATAGTGAAGAATTGAATAGATGATGATCAGAATATAGGAGAGTGAATATTGGCGAGGAAAAAAGGGAGAAAGAGCGCCTGCTTTTATAGGCGTGCTCTTTGGAATTCGTGACGGTCGTCACAAGGGTGTGACGGTCGTCACGAGCAACGGATGCGTAATGGTCTTCTGCAACTGTCACTTGCTCGTAACGGTCAGTTTCATGTGTGTGACGATCGTTCCAGATTCGTGACAGTCGTCACGTCTGCGAGACGAACGTCACCCTATAGTGACGGTCGTCACACGCTAAATTCAAAAAAATTCTCAACACAGCAGAATAGCAGCATAAATAATAGCTAATCAATATGAATTTAACAACATAAATGCAGAAATAAATAGATAGATGAAATAAGCTTAATTAAATAAATAGCAATTGAATTAATAAATTGAAATTGGATGTATCATAGAAAAAAATGTAGCGATAACATAGCAAATGAAAACAATAGAACAAGTAATGTAGTAAATAAAAGTGCTCCCTCCCCACACAATACAAAGCAGTGTCCTCATTACTTAGTGCGAGTAGGAGAAATCAGTGGTCAGAAATTTCAGCCACGTTTTTGTCCCAATGCAGCAACAACTTCGTTCAGATAATGAAACTGCTCAACGGCTATATCCATCAGGCCTAAGACATCAAAGCGTATGAGCTTTATCTCTTCTTTCACAATGGTGATGTCAACTTGGAAAGTATTCAGACGGGTGATGAGCATGGCATGATTATCAGCACAAGATGGAGGAACCGGTTCAGCAATGTTATAATAGTTGGGAGGTGTTTCAGGGTCAGATTCTTCCTTAAGGATAAGGTCATTAACCACTCATATTTGGGCGGTGTAGTGGGAGGTGAAAGTGGATCGATATGGTGTTTCTCTAAGTCATAGAGCCAGTTATCTCGGTTGTGAACACTCGTTTTCTCATGGTTAGGCAAGGTGAAAAGTCGAACCACTTCATTACTGATTAGATAATCAAAGGTATCCGTCCCAATGTTACCTATGATTCTGCGGTTAAAGCAAAAGTCGATACCCATTGGGCGGATGTTTCCAAAAGGTATAAGCTCATAAAGTGGGCGTACAAGTCCTATAGCGTCTGCTATCATGGTAACTAGGCCTCCTATGATTAGTGGGGTACGATTATTCTTAGCAAGGTGGACAAATCTTTCCATCATGAATGATACTATATTGACGTGTCGACCTTGATCGACACACAGCAGGATGAAGAGTTCATCTCGGGACACTAATGTGTTATTCTCTTCCTTACCAAATAAGGTGTGGGCTAGCATGTTATGAAAATAGCGGATAGCAGGGTTATAGATCTTTTATGAGTGCATCTCATTCGGGTTTGGGTTGGATTCTCCGGATATGCAACCCCAGAAGTCATCGAGATTAATGTCATCGATAAGGTCCTCATGGCGGGTAGTAAAGATGAAAGGGCCGCTAGAGAATCCTAAGAGGTCAACAAGGTCTCGACGGGTGTAGGTGAAGTCCATGCTAAATAACCTAAAGGATATTAACCCTTTGTTAAGTCCGTAACCATGTTCAGGGATGTATACAAGGGAACTCAGGAATTCTAAGGTTAGCTCACGATACATGACAAACCGTCTCTTAATGGCTGTGTTCTCCCACCCCAGCTGGCTAAACATATATAGGGTGATATCTCGGATGCCTAATTTATCCATGGCCGGTCCATCATAATAGATGGTCAATGCCATATTCTTCCTGGCTAGATAATCATACCGCCTGCGTTGAACTCGACCTCTGAAAATTGTCTCTGGTAGTTGCATGATGAATGTAATTAACTAACTAATTAGTAATTTTCCTGTTAGTCAGTATCCAGTATATCTAAGTTAGTTTCTAGAAACAACAAGAGTGACTGCAAAGAATCAAGAAGGGGGAGCAAACAAAAATAACGAAGAAAAATTAAAGAAAGGAGAAACTAGATAGTAAGAAAAATAACCAAAAGAAGTAAGGTGGGTTGTCTCCCACTAAGCACTTTGTTTAATGTCGGAAGTTCGACAGTAGTGTCGTTTTGTACTAGGTTTGGGGTTGAGCGGGCAACTCTATGAGTCTGAGGTTGTTCGAATAGTCTCTGTTTTCTATATTATGATAATGCTTTAGGCGCATCCCGTTTACTATGAAAGGGTCACTATTTCTACCTTTTATTTATATCGCACCACTAGTGAGAACCTTGGTGATCTCGAAAGGACCAGACCACCGAGATTTGAGTTTTCCTGGAAAGAGTTTAAGTCTTGAATTAAATGGCAGCACCATGTCGCCGACTTTAAACTCCTTCCTAGAGATGCGTTTGTCATGCCATCTTTTGGTTCGTTCTTTGTAGATCTTGGCGTTCTCGTAAGCGTCCAATCTGAGCTATTCTAATTCGTGGATCTCCAGAATCCGTTTCTCGCTTGCGGAAGTGTAGTTGATGTTAAGGGTTTTAATTTCCCAATACGCTTTGTGTTCCAGTTCTACAGGGAGGTGGCAAGATTTACCATAAACTAGTTTGAAGGGTGTGGTTCCTATCGGGGTTTTGTAAGCCGTTCGGTAGGCCCACAGAGCTTCGTTTAGCTTGGATGACCAGTCCTTTCTAGATATTCCTATGGTTTTCTCAAGAATTTGTTTTATTTCTCGATTCGAGACTTCGACTTGCCCGCTAGTTTGTGGATGATACAGTGTTGCTATGCGGTGTCGTACTCCGTACTTCAGAAGGAGTTTTCCAAATATATTCGATATGGAGTGGGAGCCACCATCACTAACTACTAGTCTCGGCACACCGAATCTGGGAAAGATAATATTTTTGAATAGCTTGATTACTACTCGTGTGTCATTTGTGGGAGAGGCTACAGCCTCGATCCATTTTGAGACATAGTCGACAGCAACGAGTATGTATTTATTACCAAAAGAAGCTGGGAATGGTCCCATGAAGTCAATCCCCCATACATCAAAGACTTCGACTTCTAAGATTCCTATTTGTGGAATTTCATCGCATCTTGAGATGTTGCCAGTGCGTTGGCACCGGTCGCATTTTATAATTGCGTTATGGACGTCTTTCCATAGGGTAGGCCAAAATAGGCCGGATTGCAGGATCTTAGTGCAGGTCTTTGAGGTACTTGCATGCCCTCCATAAGGGGGCGGAATGGCAATTAGAGATTATATCATCGATTTCATCCTCAGGAACACATCGACGGAAAATACCGTCGGTCCCTCTTTTGAAAAGAAGGGGTTCATCCCAGTAATACTGTTTTAGGTCATGAAAGAACTTCTTCTTTTGTTGATAAGATAGGTCCGGCGGAAGTACTCTGACGGCTAGGTAGTTGACGAAGTCAGCGTACCATGGCAGAGTTGCATTCGTGTGTACTTCTTCCACGGATTCTTCTATTTCTGTATCGCTTAATGTCAGTTCAGACATATCACTTTCCATTTGGGCTATGAGTCGTTCGTAAGGGAAATCATCATTGATTGGGGTTTGTTCAGGTTTGTTCCCTTCGATACGAGATAAGTGATCTGCTACTACATTCTCAGTACCTTTCTTATCTTTTATTTCTAAATCAAATTCTTGTAAGAGCAGGATCCATCTTAAAAGTCTTGGTTTGGCATCCTTCTTACTTAACAAATATCTAATAGCAGCGTGGTCGGTATAGATGATAATTTTCGCCCCCACCAGGTAGGAACGAAATTTGTCCAATGCGAACACGATAGCTAGAAGTTCTTTCTCAGTGGTGGCGTAGTTCATTTGGGCAGGATCAAGCGTTCTACTCGCATAGTAAATAGCATGAAGCTTCTTATCCTTCCTTTGTCCTAGTAATGCGCCTACTGCGTAATCACTCGCATCGCACATGATTTCAAATGGTAATCTCCAGTCAGGTGGTTGCATTATGGGTGCGGTGATTAAAGATGTTTTCAGTTGGTTGAACGATGTTAAGCATTTTTCATCAAATATGAAGTTAGCGTCCTTCATTAATAATCCTGTAAGTGGTTTGGTTATTTTTGAGAAATCTTTAATAAAACGTCGATAGAAACCGGCGTGTCCTAGAAAGCTTCTTATCTCCCGAACGGTTTTCGGAGGTTGAAGGTTCTCTATAATTTCGATTTTAGCTTTGTCCACTTCAATTCCTCTGTCAGATACCACGTGACCTAATACAATTCCTTGTTGAACCATAAAATGGCATTTCTCCCAGTTTAGAACGAGGTTTACTTTCACGCATCTTTTGAGTACCATTTCGAGGTTAGATTGACATCCTTCAAAACTCTAACCGCAAACAGAAAAATCGTCCATGAAGACTTCCATGATGTCATCTATAAAATCTGCAAAGATTGCCATCATGCATCTTTGAAATGTTGCGGGAGCGTTACATAGGCCAAATGGCATTCGTCGGTAGGCGAATGTACCATAAGGGCATGTGAAGGTAGTCTTTTCTTGGTCGTCAGGATGGATTGGGATTTGAAAGAATCCTGAATAACCGTCTAGGTAGAAGAAGTGAGAATGCTTAGCCAGTCATTCAAGCATTTGATATATGAAAGGTATGAAGGAGAATTGCCATCCAAGGCGCAGCGGAATTTAAAAATTTCTCCATTTAGTGATCCTTACGAATGAGCATGATCAGTGATAGAATCGTTACCTTTTGTGGCGATCACGAACGTTGAACGATGACAACGTCTCTACTCAGTCCACACGAACGGATTCCTTCAATCTCAGTGCTAGCTGGTACGAATGAAGGCTTTGAGTGAGAGAGAGAGATACGAAATTCCAACTCTTCAGTTGTGTTGTATTCCCATACAATGCTTCTGTACAAGAGTTCTATTTATAGAACCACTTGTGTGGGCTTCAAGCCAAAAAGCCCACTTAAGTGTATTTTGGCCCATATCTCATAATATGCCAAAATCACTTAAGTATTTGGTACCTTACCATACTTCGTATTCTACTTAAGTACACCGTACCTTACGATGTTTCTTAGTTACTCTATCTCTCATCAATCCGTCCTTTGTGTGTGACCCTGTAGGTTTTCGCGACGTTGGCAATTATATTAAATCACGCATTTAACATAATAAACAGTGAGCGGTATCTAGCAACACATCACTGCTACCCAAGACACGAAAATGTCATGTGATCTGACAAAACCTCCTGTGATAATAATTATGTGTATAATTACCTTTTTGCCCTTATGTCTATATTGAACACAAGGTATAGACCGTGTCATCCTTGTCCAGTTCAATATTGGGCCCATAGACATTTATCCTGTTACGCAGGATGGGCAAATTCCATCTAGGACACTCATGTCCCTCAGCATGCTTCGTGGAGTACCCATCAACTGTCTTTATGATTATCCAGTTACGGACAATGTTAGATCAGCAACAAAGCACTCGACTCCACATCTAGGGTCCATAGTGGTTTCAGGTCGAAGAGTGGCATACACCATTATCACCATGAGAATAACTTATGACACTTTGCATAACTTTCTATATAGTATTATCATAGCGGTCCAATCCGGTATAAATATTACTCTTAATATTCATACCTATGTTTAAGACTTGATAACTCTTTATCCATGATCCATGAGATGTGATCATCAGTCTACAAACATAATAGTCTTAATGCTTTAATGTTATCCCACTTCACAATAAAGCTCGACTACGGATACTTTAAGAATAGTGTCCTTATGTTTAATGTGGTCTCATGATCAAGTTACACTTGATGCATTAAACGGACTAGCTATTCTAGGGACTTTATTAAACAATCGTAATAAAGAAAAAGCCTTTTATTATTAATAAATAATTCGATACAAGTACCAAAAGTATTGGCCTCTAGGGCTTACACCAACAAGGTAGAGGGAAATGATCTTTACGAGTGGCTTTATTCAGTTTTCTATAGTCAATACACATTCTACTTTCGGTCACAACTCTTTGTGCTATGGATTCTCCCTTCTTGTTCTTAACAACTGTAACACCTCCTTTTTTTAGGTACTACATGAACGAGGCTAACCCATTGACTATCTGAGATTGGGTATATGATTCCTGCGTCTAGAAGTTTCTTTTCTTCATCCTTGACCACAATACTTAGAATTGGGTTGATCCTTCTCTGGTGCTCTCTAGAGGTTTTGCAGTCTTCCTCCAGCATAATACGATGCATACAGATTGAAGGACTTATTCCTTTTAGATCGGCGATGTTATATCCTAACGCTGTTCGATACTTTCTTAGGATATCTAATAATTTCTCGGTTTCCATCTGTCCTAAGTCAGCGTTGACTATTACTGGTCTTTTCAGTTCAGTGTCTAGGAATTCGTATCTTAGGTTCTTTGGTAGTGTTTTTAATTCCAAGTTAGGTTTCTTTGGGCATGGCATGTGGTCGGGTGTAAGTGCTAAGCATTCGCTTAGACTTTCGTTTTGGTATGATTCATGCCAATTGTTGTCTTCAAGGATTGGAGGGATTTGGATTTTCATTATTTCAGAATACGTGGTTTCTTCCATCTCCATCTCTCTCACGCATTCGTCTATGACATCAAGCAAATAACAGGTGTCGTCTATAGCTGGCGCTTGTAAGAATTGGGTTAAGATGAATTCAACCTTTTCCTCTCCAACTTCGAATGTCAGCTTACCTCTCTTTACGTCGATGATGGCTCCGGAGGTAGCCAAGAATGGCCTTCCTAGAATGATAGGTGTACTGGCATCTTCTTTAATGTCCATGATTATGAAGTCGGTAGGAATGTAAAATTGACCTACACGAACTGGGACATTCTCAAGTATACCGACAGGATATTTAATCGAACGGTCAGCTAATTGAACGGACATCTTTGTCGGTCTTAACTCTCCCATATTGAGCCTTCTACAAATGGTTAGGGGCATTACGCTAATGCTGGCTCCTAGATCGCATAGAGCTTTGTCTATGACAAACTTTCCAATGACACAGGGTATGGAGAAACTACCCAGGTCTTTTAGTTTGGGAGGCATGTTGTTCTGGATTATGGCGCTACACTCGACAGTAAGTGTAACTGTTTCGTCATCCTCAATCTTTTTCTTATAGGATAGGATTTCGTTAAGAAATTTGGCATAGGAGGGAATTTGTGTGATGGCTTCTGTAAAGGGTATCGTAATGTTTAATTGCTTCAGAAGCTCAACAAATTTCCTAAATTGATTGGCAGTTTTAGAACTTTTGAGTCTTTGAGGATACGGAATGGGTGGTTTATAAGGTGGTGGAGGCACATAAGGTTTCTCTTTCTCTTCGGCCTTCTGGGTATTATCTTTTGTTTCCTTTGGTTCATTCACCTGCTCAGTAGAGGTTTTATCTGGTTTTTGGTACATGGCAGGGTTTTGGTCTCGGATCTACGGGTCCATCTACTTCTTTTCCACTTCTCAGTATAACGGCATTTGCATGTCCCTTAGGATTAGGTTGCGGCTGTCCAGGAAATGTTCCAGCTGGAGCGGCTGTAGATGCTTGATGTTGAGCCACTTGTGAAATCTGTGTTTCAAGCATTTTATTGTGGGTGGCTAAGGCGTCTACTTTGTTCGCTAGTTGTTTAAGTTGCTCGCTAGTATGTATGTTTTGGTTCAAGAAGTCCTTGTTTGTTTGAGCTTGAGTAGCTATGAAGCTTTCCATCATCAACTCGAGATTTGACTTCCTAGGCATGTTAGGAGCATTATTGGCTGGTTTTTGATATCCAGGTGGAACAACTGGTGTTTGTCCAGGTGCATAAAGGGCATTGTTATTCTTATACGAGAAATTGGGATGGTTTTTCCAACCAGGGTTGTAAGTATTTGAATAGGGATTTCCTTGTTTGTAGTTCACTTGATCAGTTGGGACTCCTGCTAATATTTGACATTCTTGTGCAGTGTGTCCAGGATTTCCATATAGCTCACAGTTTGGAGTTACAGCAGCCACGGTGGTTGCGGGTGGTATGGCCAAGTTATCTAATTTTTGGACAAAGGCATCTACCTTTGCATGAACATGGTCAAGGCTACTGATTTCGTACATTCCACCCTTAGTTTGGGACTTTTCCACTGGAGTTCGTTCACCTCCCCATTGGCAATGGTTTTGGGCCATGTTTTCAATGAGTTGATAGGCTTCAGTGTATGGCTTATCCATAAGTGCACCGCCCGCGGTAGCGTCTATTGTAAGTCTTGTGTTGTACAGAAGCCCATTATAAAACGTGTGAATGATCACCCAGTCTTCTAGACCGTGATGTGGACATATCCTCATCATGTCCTTGTATCTCTCCCACGCTTCGTAGAGAGTTTCCACATCTTTTTGCCTGAATCCGTTGATTTGAGCTCTCAGCATAGCAGTTTTGCTCGGCGGAAAGTATCGGGATAAGGAGACGTTCTTCAGCTCCTCCCATGTTGTAACGGAGTTGGAGGGCAAGGATTGCAACCAAGCCCGAGCTCTGTCTCTTAGAGAAAAGGGAAAAAGGTGCAGTCTTATCGCATCTTGAGATACACCATTCGATTTACAGTATCCGCGTACTGCACAAACTTGGTCAGGTGTTCATTAGGATCTTCTGTTGGATTTCCAACAAATTGATGTTGTTGGACGGCTGATAAGAGTGAGGGTTTCAGCTCGAAATCGTTTCGATTAATAGCGGGGGCAGCAATGCTGTTGTGAGGTTCTTGTTGAGACGGGGTAGCGTAGAATTTGAGAGGACGATTCTGTGGTACTTCGTTAGCCATGTTTGGTTTTTCTTCTGATTTAAGAGGAAATGAGATATCGGGAATACCGTACTTTTGTTGATATTCGTGTATTCGGCATCTCACGTATATGAAACGCTCTAATTCAGGGATTGGTGGTGCTAAGTTATCGCCTTGTGAGCGAGTACTTGGCATACAATCAGGGAAAGAAAAGGAGAGAAGATTAGTTTTCGTTTTTTTACCTTAGTCTATACCGTGCAATGGAAGAATCACACTATTTGACTAAAACAGGTCCCAGACAACGGTGCCAAAAACTTGATGCTTTGTCTGGCTATATATAAAATATAGTCTGTCGGGTGCTTGACTGCAAGTGCACAATCTAGTCGGTTTAGTTTTAAAAGATATCAATCCCACAGGGACCTATGGTCAAACTAGTGATGCTAATGTCACTATGTTTAGCTAAGGGAATAGATTAGTAAGAGTTCGGGGGTAATATAGTAAATCTAAGGGAAATTTTCGGTTTTAAGAAAGAATAAAGGGAAGGAGTCAGTATGCAGCGCATTAATCGTCAGGGATTCGATAAGTCACCGGTGAATAGTTTAAATGTCAAATATCTCTCAGTAGAAAATATTTATTTAAAAGACTTTATCTCACACTCTCTTGGTTGTTGATTTGGCCTATAACTTTAAGTTAGAATGTATGCTCTCGCTGTCCCATTTGAAGTCAAAATTACTTTTTGAAAATAAATAAATTCTAATTGTTTTTAAAGTGCTCTCGCTGTTTTTAAACCCAATGCCTAATTTTTACTATCCAGCTCGAGCCTCACGCTCTCGCGATTGTTGGTTCTCACCTTAGTTAATTTCCCACTCTCGTGGCAAAATCGTATTAAATAGCTTTTCATGCTTTTGTGATAAAGTTAATTAAATTTAGATTAAAAACTTCAGCCTAAAAGGTTATTTGAGAAAAAAGGGTTTTCACCGGTTATTATTAAATCCCATCAAATTAAGTTGCTACATACCGATACCGGTAGTTTAGCCTGACATATTAACTAAAGCAATCGCAAGGCATAAACAGATTAACTCAGCGGCAAACATGCTTATAACAATAAATAGGCAACAATAATAATAATTCAATAAAACCTGGATATCGAAGTACATAGTATAGCGATTCTTGGAGCACTTGAGCAGTCCTCCACAAGTCGGTAGGCTTTGCTTCTTCAATACAGATTACTACTTAAAATTAAACAAAGGTGTAGTAGATCCCCAGTGTAGGAAACTACTACTATGGCTAACTGAAAAACTAACTGGAAAAGGGAAACTATGAAAAGAATGGCGAATACAATAAGGCAACGGAAACAAGGTTGCTGGAAAGAAAGAAAAAATGCTGAATGCTAAAAACTGGAAATTAAATTGCAGAGCGTCAAATCAAAGTAGGCGTCCCCCATTTTTCCCAATTGAGTCTTTTATATAGTGTCCATTAGTTCTTGGTAGTTGAGGAATTCAAGGAACACTTGGTCTTGAGAGAGGAAATCGTGGAAAAGTTTAGGGGAGGAAATATAGGCACTTTTGGGTGCCTGTTGCTGACTGTTTCAAAACGTAAATTCTGGCCTCGTGACGGTCGTCATGGGCCTGTGACGGTCGTCACAGGCTGGGTCGTGACGGTCGTCATGAGCCTATGAAGATCGTCACATCAACAAATTCTGCATTTTCTATTTTTCTGGTTTTTCTGTGCTTTTCAACGTATTTCTTCTTCTTTTTCTTCCTTTTCTTCATTTTGCTCTTTAGTGCATGGAGATTCAAATACCTGCAAAAACAACACGAATATTTGCGCAATAATCGGGATATTAATCGAAACGGTGTGATCTTTGAGTGAAAATGAGGCAATTATCTGATGTGTTTTCGTGTTATCATTTGCTTCAGAAGTGGGGATCAAACTCTTAACGTCCACACCTTACTATGCTCAGATAAACAAGTTGAAGCGGCCAACAAAATAATAATCATTTTAATTAAAAAGCATGTGGGCAAAAAACCTAATAATTGGCACAAGACACTAGACCAAGCTTTGTGGGCTTGTCAGAATTCTCCCAAGGAAGTGACAAATGCAACTCCGTCTCGATTGACGTTTGGGCACGACGCAATTTTTCCTGTTGAAATTTACTTGCAGTCATCAAGAATACCTTCTGAGATATGATGTTAGATGAGTTAGACGACCTGGATGAAGAAATGATGACTGTGTTAGACATACTCATAAGGCAAAAGGAAAGAGTGGTCAATGCCTAAAACAAGAAGGTAAAACCTAAGACCTTTTTCTTTGTTAACTTGGTTTAGAAATTCATTTTTCCTATGGATAAAAAGGATAGAGTCCTAGGAAAGTGGTCACCCAATTGGTAAGGTCCCTTTCAAATCACTCAAGCATTTTCTAACAATGCCAATGAGGTCGAAGAAACCATCCCAGAACGTCGAACTCTGAGGATGAATGGGAAGTACCTGAAAGGGTACAAACCTATGTTGTAGGAGATTAGAATAATAGAGTAATTAATTTAACATAAATCAAGCCAACATGGTATTCATAAAAGGGTGCTAAAATGGAAAATGTCATTACATTAAATTCATAAAAAGGAAAAGATGACTTAAAACAAAGTGCTCTTGATGTTCTTGAGACGTGTTTTCAAAAGGGTGATTTTATCATCAAATCGAGAGTCTTCAAGCTTCAACTCTTTGATCTCTTGGTCCAATTGAAGAGCAGTTTCCACATGTTTGATGCCAATGTGATCATCTCGATCAATGAGGTCTTTTGTGGAAGCCAACACTGAAACCTCCAGTTCTTTCTCCTTTTTCCTAAGATCTTTAACATGCTTTGTTAGTCGTACAATTTATGCTTTGCATATGGAGATTTGTCCTCTGTAGGGTGATAACTGGTCTTGACCTTTTTGAAACATTTCCTCCAGAGCATCCATTTTCTATTGTGATGCTACACTGAGGTCTCACTCCTTAGTCAACCTGTCAGCTTTTTATCAAAGAATATCAACATATTTATGTTTCTCTGTAATAGATTGGTATATTCGATAAAAAAGGGGCTCAAACTCTAATATGAAGGGGACTACAGACTCAGGAATCTTTTGGCCACTGAGTTTCTTTAGCAGCTTCCTAATATCATACTCGTTTGAAGGGTCTGGAAAAGACCAGTCCCAAAGGCGTAGGCTTTTAGTTATTAGACATGTAAACATGCAGAGTCCTCATTGAGATTGCTTTCAGTAGCTGAAGAGATTAAGGAGCGACTAAAAATGCTCATGCCTCGACTCATGACCAACTTTCTTAAATCCTCAACAGGGTTTTGTTCTTTGATAGCCATGATAGCTTCTCAACTGAGGGAGGTGTTGGATGAGGAATCTTTTATTGGTGGATGAGTAAGAGTTGTAGCTCCAAAATACTTGGTCACGCCAGGTTGTGATTCAGTGCCAAGGGTATATACAACTTTGCTTGTATCCTCCTTCGATTCAGGTCATATGTCCTATAGGTATTTATCATCTTTCAAAGGAGTATCCTCAAAGTCTTCAGAGTCTATAGAGTCCTCAGAATCCTCAGATAAGGCATCCAGTTTCTCTTTTTTAGAAGCAATTGGACCTCCAATCGAGTTATCAATATCATCAAATTTGTCGGAGTCTTAATCCTGTTCAGGAAGTGGCACATGACTGGTTTTTAGGGTTGGGTTAGTGATTTGGTCGCCATCCCTGATCACATCTTCATCTTTATTGTCCTTAGTGGCTTCAGGATCATAGTCCCCAGTGTTGGTCAGATGCACAGAGTGAGAGCTAGTGTAAGGAGGCGTCGACAATCGATGCTAGAAAAAGAAGGTTGTTTGGGATCCTTCTCAAGAAGTGGACCTCCCTACAAAATAAAGAAAACACTCAGTCAACATAGCTAAAGCTAGTATAAAAATATTAACAAGACCAACATGGACACCAATATCGTCTTGAGTCTTTGGTTGAGAGGTGGTACCATAACTAAAGGGGTAATCTTTCTTGAGCTTTTTCTTCTTCTTTTTCTTCTTCTTATTCTTATTCTTCTCAGTAGGTCAAATCTCATAGGAGACAACAAGAGTTGGTTTAGGTTGAGGGACCTCTATTTGGGTAGGCTTCAATGATGGCTTGACATCCTCCTCCTCCTCCTCCATCTCTTGAGTTTTCTGGAAAAAAGGGAAATAATCTAAGACAAATAGAGAAGCAGAACTAAAAGAAAAACAGAGTCGAAGTTTCAAACTCGAGGTTTCATTGATGGTGTTGTAGGTGTTTCCTTCTTGCTTTTCTTCAACAAATGAGGATGAGCGGTTGCAGTAGTCACACGCTTTCGACCCTGGAAAAGAAAAGCATGGGTCATATAAATATATGTAAGCTTTTAGCATTAAAGTGAAAAAGATGATGTGCAAACCTGTTTTTCCACTTAGTCTTTGACAAGGAATTTTTCCTTTGGCCTTGCCTTCCCTTTGAGGAAAACAACAATTGACGTAGTTTCCTTCTTCTGACTCTATAAATTGAAAGAGAGTTAGATTTCTTCTATCAAAATTTAAGTTTATAAGAAATGTTAGTATTACCTGTGTCGTTGGGTCAGACTGGTCACCGATGACAACATCCTTTGTATTTTTCTTAACATGAACAACTATAAAGAAGTCTGACATAATTAATATAAGAGGCATAAAAGGAAGGAAAGTTCAATCTAACAATCATTGATGCCTCACCATCAACACAGTCAGATAAGACTTCGACGTGAGTAATGTCAACATGAAGGTGACCCCAATAGTTGTGTATGTCGTGCTTGGTTGGAACCACTCTCTAGGCAAGTTTTTTGTAAGCATTTTCTAAGTCCTTCATAATATTTCCACAAAAAAAACATCTTGGGAATGAAGGCGAAAATGCCAAGGCCATTTCACATGAAGGCAATGGTGGAAACTTTGGTTTATAGAAAAACAAAGCGAAAAGATATGTATCCTTCACATAGGGAGGATACTTTATCTTTGGTAGTTTTTCAATAATCTTTTCTTTTAAAGTAGCAGTTGCCTTAGAGATGGTTCAATGAAGGTCACGAGGGTTGTACATAGTCTTGAAGTAGCATTGGAAAGTGCAAATTTCTTTAATGTGTGTACCCATACCTTCTTTTAAACTTTTTCTGCAAGGAAACAAAAGTGTTTGTTAGATGATGCGCCTTAGTCATCACATCAAAAAATTTGGCAGTTTGATAATCCTTCCACCAGGTTTTGAACTCATGAGTGCAATAGAAAGACCTTTGGAACTCGAAAGGGGTACCCTCTAAGTCATTTCCTCGGACATTCTGACAACACTCAGGCATAAGTTTTTCTTACATTGAAAAAAAGAGTTGGGCTTGAATTGGCAAAGACCAAACTGTCAAGCCACAAGGTTGGGTTGATATCCAACAAAACCTACTTGACTTATTTTGGATGAAATCCTTATCGACAGTAGCTTCAGTGTGAGAAAATCTTTCCAATTTTCATTGAATTCAACTTGATGTGCATCATCGCGCACATGGAATTTTCTTTTGAACCATGCAGGTCCATGATGCCTGTCGATAGAGAGGGTCGTGTGGGGAGTGAAGCTGTAACATTTTGCAAACATCATATAGTATTTCGTGAAACTCTCTAGTGTCGAAAGTCTTTTATCAACATGAGTAAGCAAGGCTAGTCGACTTTCTTCAATAGGTCAATCCTTAGATTCCCCAGCAGGGGGATTGGGTTTGTTAGACACCAAAGATGGCACAAAAGTAGTGTTAAGCCAGAGTTTGAGGAGCCAAAAGGGACCAGATAATATAAACATTACAAATCATCATTCAATTATGGATTTATGAGAAACCACATCAATCAATCATTTAATCATTTTAAAGACATAAACTCTAAGGAGAGTAAGGACATTTCTTCTCCACTCCCATCATGCAATTCACACATACCGAAAGCCCTTTCTCCCCTTACCTTAATTCCTAGCAAGAATTTTGAATTGGATGATGTTCTTCTCCTTCGAGCTCTAGCTATCCTCTTGTTCTTCTCTTTGCCCTAGCTCTTCCTCTCTTTTGCCTTTTTTCACTTTTTCTACATACTGATATCACTCCCTTCTCCTAACTCTCTTTTTAAAATAAAAGCCTAATTCCCTTATTAGGTTATTTCCACCTTACCCTCCCATTTCTCTCTAATCCCCTCCAAAACCTTGCCCCCAAAATCTCTACAAACTCTTATTCCCTTTTTATTTTATTATTTATTTAAATAATAAACTAAAACTTTATTTTAATTAATTAAATAATTCCAAATAAATCTATTAACTTCTAATTACTCTTCACACTCCCCTTTCAAGGTCACACACCCCTATCACACTTATTTATCTGTTCAATTAAAATACTATTTATTCTAATTATTAAGATTCTAAATAATTTATATCGACTCCAATAAGTCACAACTTACTCTTTACACCTCTATCTATAGGAAATACACCCCTACCCTCTTATTTATTTAATTATTCACACACATTAATTAAATAAAATATCTATGAATTACAAAGAATTCACAAATAATTCAATTAATATAATTTAATAAAAACTGGGGTGTTACAGTTGGCGTGAGCATGCCACAATGAAATTGGAAGGTGTTCGTTGAACCCTTCCAAAAGTTGAGTGCAACTAGAAACATGTTCTGGTTATATGTAGGGCCTACCCTAGATAACTGGATCAGGCCGAAAAGACCTTGATCCCTCCAAATTTGTCTTTCATGGACTCAACCTTACTTAGCCAACTAAGGTAATTCGATTGGTTTGTGTAAGGAGCAGAACGAAAAAACACGAGTAGACATATAAGTAAATTCTAAAGGTTGATCTATGGTTGTTAAGGGTTTTATCCAATGGTAACAAGGAAAAAACTCACTCTTTCTAGCTATGTTTGTATTTAGATCAGGGAAGGGGCCAAAGAAAGCATTCGTAATATCATAAATGGTGAAAGGGATTAATACATGTGATTTACAAATGAGTGATTTCTCTTCCTGAAAAGGAGGCTCAGGAACGTACAACTGATTCCCAATGAGAGTAGGCATAATAATAGATGCAGCCACGAGAATCTCTTGGTTTGAAGTTGATTTGAATGTCATTTAGGTGAGTAGAGTTTGAAGTTTTTTGCAAAGGAATATTGGAAAACTTTGTGGAAGATGAGGAAAGTTGAAAGAAAATAGAAGAAGAGAAGAAAGTTGAAAGAAAATTATGGGAGTTGAAGCTAGGCTAGTTTAGATGTTATCGATTGTTCACCTGTGTTTTTGGCAAACAACTACTTAGTTTTAAATTTATTTCTTGAAGGACCAAACTAGTAAATCATGGGGCAAGTTTGTGCTAAGTTTCTGAGGAAAGAAAGTGTGCATTTAAGGTTGTCAGGCTATTTATATTGAATGTTGATCATTTTAGAAAGATAGTTAAGTTTTAAAAGTAAGTGCAATAACTGATTTCGTCTAGGTCTAAATTAGTTACTTGAATAGTAAATAAAAGCAAGTAAAAGTAAATTAAATGAGAAAGAAATTTATTTGCATAAGTGAAAAAGTGGTAGGCGAGTACATTTCTTCAGAAAACTCGTTTCTCACTTGCGTATGGGTACTTTGAGTGTATATTGAAGTTTATAATGATTTTTGCTACCCCGAATCCTAACACTAGAATTCATATTTGTAATGCTATGAAACTAACGATTTTCCAATGTTCAAATGTCTTTCCTTCCGATACGTCATATCTATATGCTTGACTAACCTTTGATTGATCTCTATGTGTCCTTGGTGTTTTCGGATAAGAACAGACAGGTATTTAAGTTTGAAAGTTGAATCTGCTTTTAGTCAAACCCCATTGACTTGTCGAATTTGATAATTAACCAAATCTCTTGAAAATTTCACTAGTACCAAACCAGATTCTTCTTCCAAAGTCATTGATCGAAACATTGCCTTGTATTTGCATAAATTCCAGTTGATGCCTCTATCGAATTTACCCTTTTAGAATTTCTTGGCTAACAGCCATGCAAGCACACCGTCAATGAGTAAATAAGTGCATAACATAAAGATACTTGCACAAGCTCACTGGACGATGATTCAAATAAGTAACCAAGTGATTACGCCTAAATGGCTACACGAACACATCAGTGATGAGTAACGAAGTGTCATTGCCTATGTGGAGACATGGCCCCATAAATCATAAATATACAAGTGAGTATCCACAAGTGCAAAAACACCTACATGACTGCACGAGCCCACCGAGCGATAATGTTGACGAGTAAAAAAGTGATTTATGCCTAAGTGGCTATACAAGCCCATCAGTGGTATGTAACAAAATGACATTGACTATGTGGAGACACGAACCCACCATACCGTTACTCCAGGTGAGTAGCCAAGTGAGTAATATGCCTCTTCAGACCCCACGAGCCCACCTTATCAATGGCTCGGGTGTGTATCCGCAAGCGAATTACCACCTAGTAATATAGGTCCATTATGTATTCTAGCACATATAAGCAGCTCATGTCCGAACATTCAACCAAAACAAATGGACATCAGGAAAAGAAGTGGAAAGACACCATAGTATCCACTAAGTTATAGTGCTCCAAGTTAGCCTTAAAATGCAAAATACAGTACTCCATTCTGAGTTACAGAACTCAAGTAGGAAGAAAACAATGTTTGAACAAAATCTACTTCATGATTTGAATCAAGTGTAAATTTTGATTCGAATCAATTCAAATAGTGCCGAATCAATTAAGGGTATCTATCTCAATCAAAATTTCTTCTACAAACCACTTATATTTCTTACCTGCAACGAACATGTCATGAATAGGAACCACATTTCAACATGCATGTACAAATTATGGCACCTTTAAACATAGAACTCAGTAGATGGCATGCTTTGTGATATGTCTCACAAACCCTTCTCCACCACATGCAATCCCAATAATGCCCCCAAGGTCCTATCTAGGACTCACCTGGATTACTCTGAATTGATGTCGGAAGATGAGGAAATTAGAGGTTTGGAGTTGGTCGTGATGCATGCAAGAAGATGAAGTTGATTGGCTTTCCATCTCCTTTTGTTTCTCCATGTTTCCACTTTATCTTCTCACTCTCCACATGTTCTAATTTGGCAAGTCATGGAAATAAGGAAAAAAGCAAGTTACACATGCTTCACTTCCATTTATGAGGTGACATTGATGATAATACTCCTTTTTTACCTAATTGACTCGATTTTTATAGAATTGTCAATTAGTAGAAATTAGTACCACTAGTCTCCCAATTAACCACACTAATAAATTATTAGTGTGGTAATTAGTTTATAATCATATTGGAGTGTTACAAGAACTTTCTTTCCTACTTTTGAGAGACATTTACTTTTCCAAAAATTAGTCTTTTTCCAAACTCTTTTCAAAACTCTATCTCTAATAAATTTTAATTACTTCTTACTATTATCGAAAAGTTACTCAAATACTACATAGTGCCTAGTGCCTAGGATAACTTGCACACCAAAAATATATGTTAAAGACATAAAAATTAAAATCCAGTTAACTTCATTTACTTTTACAAGATAAAAAATAGAAAAATAATTTTATTATCTTATATACTTTTCATGGAAATTTATTTCATGATTATTAGAATATTTTAAAAATATATAATATGAATTAACTAAAAATAATTTCATTATTTTTTAGTTGAATTCTTTTTTTAATGTTCTTTGACCACTTGTTAGTATGCTTGGACATTAAATATAATAAAATTAATTTTATTAATTTCATTTATTTTTGAGATCCTATTTTTTTTTATATACCTCTCTCTTCTAAAATAGTTAAATTCTTTATTTAACAAAATTGATTTTGAAATAACCTATCTATTCCAATTCTCAATACAAAATCTTCTATTTTTTTTATTATTGTAATGATGTATAAAATGGTTTAATAAATTATTTATTATGTGATGAAAGGAGTACTTAAAGTAATAGAAGATAATAACTGTATTTTCTAAATTATTAATGGAAGTTTGTTTTATGAAAATAAAAGAGTTAGTTAAAAATAAAAGTCTAATTCATGAATAGAGTAATAATATTAAGGCTTAATTATAATTTTTGGTCTCGTTATTTTACTTGATTTACGTAATTGGCCCCTATTTTAAATTTATATAGTTTTGCTTTCTTTTACATACTTTTGCATTTAAAATTTATGATAATTCCATTTTTTAAATGACAAATTTCTTTTAAAACACAACAAATAATTGCATATAAATATATTGTAGAACTTTATATATAAAAATATAAGTTAAAAAACAAAAAATTCATCGATTTTTTATAAAAAAACGTGAGAGGAGGACTAAAACTATTTGAATTTAAAATAGGGAGATTAATTTCATGAATCAGGTAAAATTGGGGGACAAAAACTGTAATTTACCTAACATTAAATAAGATATAAATTATTAAATTTTATTTATTTATTTTTATTTTTAAACAAAACAGTAATTACTACTAGAAATCCATACACACAACCACGGAGTTCAGGATTTGAACTTTTATGATGATGTCAAACATAACAACATTAATTTTTTGCATTGGGAGAGACCCTCAATAATATTTTATTGTATCATACTTTATTTTCTTTGTTTACTAACCAAAATACCAAAAATATGTCTAGTGTAACTTTATTTCTTTTGTAGGTAGTGTGTGAGTCCACTTGTGCCTCATCAAGCTCACAACCAGGATTTGAGACCCTCAATGCAAGGGATCAAGTTAGAAAATGTATACATTGGTTCAAAGCATCATATATGGATCCTCATGTTCTTTATTTGTCATTTTGATCAAGAACTCATCAAGAGTTTGAAGCTTGTTTGTCAAGGAAGCCTTAATTCATATATATGGGTATCTTGTGTGTCTTCCTCAACAAGTTTCTTCAACATTTGGTAAAATATATAAAGGGATACTTAATTTTACTTCATCATAAGAATTTATGATCCTCCATGAGCCCCTAAGATCAAAGGAACTTCAAGTTTGCAAGTTGGTTCAAGGAGGTTGACCATAAAAGTCAACTAGTCAAATCTAGGGTTCCCTAGACTATAACTCCTACAATTTTTGTCATATGAAAATTATTCCAAGATGAAAGTTACTCTTTATGACATTAAAAACAACTTTCATGTTAGAATCAAGAGCTAATGTTGCTTGGAAAGTTTTTTTTATGGTGAAAGATTATAGGTCATTTTGTCTGTGCCCTAGATAGAAGGTCCACTTTCAAGAACCATAACTTCCTCAATTTGTATGATATGAAGATGATACAAGTTTCATGATTAATTTCAGTATATATTCTTCATACTTTCTTTGTTGAGAAAGGTCAAATTCAACTTTCAAGGACATGTGCCATGAGGAAACATTATAGGTCCATTTTGGTCCTCATCATTGAACAAGCAATTTTCCTCAACTTCTAAAATCCATAACTCCATCATTCAAGATTCAAATGGTGTCAAATTTGTGATCAAATTGAATATAATGGAACGAGCTACAACTTTAAAGAAGGAACCAAAGTCATTTGAAGCTCATAGCAAAAGTTATTCAAGGTGGAAAAAGGGGTCATTTGACTTTTAACTTAGAAAATTTTCAAGTATCTTTGATTCCTCCAACTTCAAGGCAAAAATTCATCATGTTCCAATCATCACATGGAAAAAGTCCCAACATCGAAGTTGTTCTCCATGATGGTAGCTTTCCAAAGAGTCCAAGATCACTCCATATGGACAAAGATTGAAGGACTTGCATATAGTTTCCTTGCATGGCCCAATTTGGAAACTTTTGAACTGAATTGTCAAACAACTTTGCATGGCTTCATGTTATGACCTCAACATCATTTGTGCATGAATTTGGTTGGATTACAATGATCATTTGGGCCTGAACACATGCCCATGCACCCATGCACATGAATTTCTATTTTTGGTTCAAAGTTTGAAAGGTATAGAAATCATTTTACATTGCCTATATAATGAGATGCATTGCCTAAGAATTGAAAAAAAAATCCTTGCCCAAGCTCTGCCAAGCAATCCCATAGCCACACTTGAGATAATACCTTGAAGATTTCATTGAAATCGAGCTTCTAGTTCAACTTCTGTTTGTGAACTAGAAGTCCAAGGATTCACAACCTTTTTCATTTCATTCATATCCTACAAGCTAGAGGAAGAATAACCAAGTGGAATTGCATCAAGATCGGGCTTCAAAGTTGCTACCCAAACGTGAAATTTCTCAAACTTTAATTCTTCGATTCTCACTCATTTCTTGAAATCTTGGCTTGTTTTGTGCATGACTGAAGCCCTGCCAATGTAGGCATTGATACTGAGTTGCTTTGAGGTTGAATCGAAGCAATTCAATTTGAACACCTCAACTTTCAACTCCACATTTCTCTTTATAGAGTGGGAGTTGGAAGATTTGGAGGTCATATTTGGAATCCTCGTGATTTTCTCTTCAAAATGATGTATGATCCATTTATTTTCATGAGCTTTTGATCTGGACCAGTCCGGTGAGGTGGCCGAAGAAGATGACCAGTGTAAGACCCTAATTTTGACCCTAATTTTGAGTTCTTTTTACTATTCCCTGCACTCCCCTGTGGTATAGATGAATAGTTGCTCAGTAACCAGTAATTATCCATTTTCGCCCCGGCGGAATCTGTGGTTTTCTATCTTCATACCGGTAGTTGTAAACTCTATTTCATCCCCTTGTAGAGTTAACCTTTTGTTCATCCTAATCGATGACGGCCACTTGTTCATGGTTTTCTACCCAGTATCTGGTAGACGTAATCCCCTCCTTGACGGTTATCATTATCCAATATTCGGTATTGATAAGTCCTTCACCCCCGGTGATATATCTCTTGGATAATTGCTCTGATAAATCAATTTATCCCCAGCAAGTCATCTTTCATTTCCCTTTTGTTGGTAACGATTGTTTCTTCCCCCTGGATCGGTCATCACTGTATACCCAGTATTCGGTATCCCGATGTCCTTTCTTTTCGGTCGATTTATCTTCTATTTACCCAGTAGCCGGTTGTGGATAATCTTCCATGCGAGTATGTTATCTACGTTCTGACGGTAATAGATGACATGTCTCATGCACTCTTTGGTCGAAGCCTTTTGTTTTTCCCCAATCGAGTAAGATTCGTATCCCTTTTTTGGAATCGAATGTCCATCCTATAATCGAGTTTGCTTTTAGCCCTCTTTTGGATGATGAGTGTCTTGAGAATATTCCCCAATTCATGCTTTGGTTGGTCACCTATTATATGCCCAGTAACCGGTATCCCTGGTGTTCCTTCCACCCTGCTCCCTGTTATGACTTTTTGTCTCCTTGCGGAGTCAGATTTTCCTGAGTTGAGGTATACCTTTTTAGGTCTTCCTCAGATGATTTCGGATGTTTGATATCTCTCACCCTTATACCGGTCTTAGATATTCATTCTTCCCGAGCATGTTGTCCTCTCACCCTTATACCGGTGTTCAGATCACATGTCTCGTTGAGCTTATTACCCAGTAACCGGTAATACCTCATCTTGTTGCTTCCCCAGAGGAGTTTTGTTTGGGTTTTCCCCCGCGAAGTCCCTTAGTGGATTCTCCCAGACAGAGTCCGGATTTTTATCCGGAGTATCCGTTATGAATAACTTTTGCTGTATTGGCATATTCCCCAATACATGCGCCTTTGAGTCAGCTCGGGTCTTTCCATTGATTTCTGCTCCCCAAGTTTCGAGTCGTGACCTGCTCACACATTTTATTCCTTTTCTTATCCCCATAAGAGTCCCAGAGTCTCTGTCCCATGGAGTAAATTACTCAGATGGATTATCAGCTTCTCCTGATTTCTTTTCTTTCTTTGTGGACACATATCTCCACAGAGTATTCCTTTTTGCATACATACATTTGCATCATGAGGTCTCTTAGGGACCAAAATTCATCTCTCTGTTATTATTTAAGCCCATTCTACCCCGTCGAAACGAAGATTTTAACCTTCACTTCTCCATATAAAATGACCTTAAATAGGGGCATCTGTAAGACCCCAATTTTGCCCCTAAGATCCCTCATGGCATCATAACATTGCATTTGCAAAACCTCAAGGATCATAAGCATATTGGTTCCCTTTGCCTTTGGGTGGGACCTCTTGTGAGTGGTTTGAGATCACCAAGCATGCTTGAATTGTATATTATTGATTTTATCATCTTTATTCACTAACCAAAAGCACAAAAATGTGTCACTAACATCTTTTGTTTGTAGCTTGAGCAATCACAAGGTCAAGAGCTTCTATGAGATCATTTGTGCAAAAATATGGCCAAGAGAAGATGAAGGCAAGCATGGCAATGGTTCCCAAAGCTCTCATCCATCAAATATTCCTCCCAAGTATCTCAATTTATCATTTTTTATCAAAGCAAGTCAAAGGGTTGAGGTTTGTTCCTCAAAGAAACCCTAATTCATCTGATCACCCACAATGCCTTTCTAATGAAGCAACATCAGCCCATGGTCAAATACAATCAAGTTAAGTTCTTTAATTCATAATTTCATGTATATTTGAACTTATTTGAGTGTCCTCAATCATAAATTCATCAAGATATAAGTTGTGGGCTTGAGAAGTTGATCAGTCAATTCATCTGACTATTTTGAAATGCACTGAGACCTAAAGTTTTATGGGTTGGTCAAATGGAGATGATCCCAAAATCAAAAATGTTCTTAAGGACAATATGAACAACTTTCATGTTCATCAAAAATTGATTTGAAGCTTGGAAGGTCATCTCCCATTCCAAGACATTATAGGTCATTTTGACTGAAACCCTAATTTTAGGTCAACTTCCCAAGAGCATAACTCATTCATGTTTTATGATTTTGAGGTGGGATCAAATTAATTGGAAAGCTTAAGATGTCTACTTAAAATGTTATGTTGAACAAAATTTCAAAATCTCAAAAGAAATACATGTGATAATGCAAAACATTATAGGTCACTTTGGACCAAATGCGTTGAAAGGCAAAAAAGTCCAACTTCAAGTGCCCATAACTCCTTCATCAAAAATCCAAATGATGCAAAATTTAAGTATATTTTGAATGTCTTGAAAATACCTACAACGTTTATGTTGGAAGTGTTTCCATTTGAGGCTTGCATCATCAAAACAGAAGGGCTTGAAGTTGGACCAATTTGGCAAAATTCTCAAAGGCATATTTTGCACTATGAGCTTCATGACCTGTTTTCATAAATTTCCACACTCCAAATGAGTTTTGGTCCAACATAACATTTGTTCCTTATGTCAAGACCTTTCCAACCATTATCCACATGCCTATGTCTCAATTTTTCAAGTGGCATTTTCGAAGAGGGGAAGTTTTAAGCTCAATTATGCATAACATGTTAGAATTCCATGCACAAGCTTATGCATTGCCAACTACACGTCCATTTCAAGTTGTTTGGTCATCAGCATGCAAATGCAATTGAGTTTGGGCCTTCTACATGATCATGCAAGCCCATGCAAGGAAAATCCACTTGCCATGCACACGAGGAAACTCACTTGCTCAGCCAATTCCAGCTATAAATAGAGGTGCATACCTCCATCAAATCTCAACCTGAAGGCGCCTGATATGCTGCACAATTGAATCCCTAGCCATACCTAAAGGAACTAGTTCACATTTCTTCAAAATTTCAGATCTGAAATTCAACTGAATTTGGTTGAATCTTTAGATCTAAAGTTCCTAGACCTTCCTCATATGATCCTTTGAACTTCTGTTTTGCAAAAGGAACCAAGGAAAGGAGCTCAAATCTTCACAATCCAAAGGTATGGTTCAACTGGTTTTTGCTTCGAATCTCTTTGTTCCTTGATCTATTTGCCTGGCCAATGTGTTTTCTGAAGTCCTCACTTGAGAGGCAAGCCAGTGGTGGCTTTGATTTTGTGTTTTGATGAATTGCAATTTATGTACCTGAATCTTCCAGCTCATATTTCTTACTCCATAGAAAGTTTGAGTACAATTCAAGGTCACAGGGGTGATGTACATCACCCCAGCTTCAATTTGGTATAAGGATCATGCATTTTAATTAAGTTTTGAAAACTTGCAAATCTTGGCCGGAGTGGTGAGTCTCGCCGGAGAAGACAGTGGTTTCCACCACCGTCCCCACGTGGATGAGCTCTGGACCATTGGATGCATCTCCCACGTTTTAATCTCAGCCATGCGTTTGGATTACTTTCAATAATGCTGGATGTTTCGCGTTTGACTCTTGCCTATCATGGAAACGCGCTTCTGGACCATTAGATGTTGCCACGTCAATTAATGAGTTCCATCCAACGCTCCCTGATTTTTGCTATTTTCTAATTTCTATTTTAATTTCTTTTATTCCATTTATTTTCAAAAATTCATAACTTCTTCATTTTTAATCCAAAAAATATGGGACCAATTGCGTTTTTCTCCATTTAAATTCTAGTTTCTAAAAATGATTTTAAATTTTTTTTATTTTGTCATTAGATGTTTTTTGTGAATTTTCTCTTTTCTGGTTATTTTTAATTCATTTTAAATAGTTTTTAATATTCAAAAAATACAAAAATATTTTCTCAACCTATTTGAATGATGATGGATCTATGAAAAATATTCTCATCAATTTATTAATTGATTTGAGATTTATTTGAGATTTTAGTTCAATTAGGTTATTTTTATTCATTTTTAATTGATTAAAAATAGTTTCTGACTTTAAAAAATGCTGAAATTTTTTGTCAAACTTTGTTTGACCTTGTTGAACTTGGGATAAATCACTTGGACTTTTCAAAGTTGATTTGAAGTGATTTTGAAGTTTGACCTTTCTTTAATATTTTAATTCAAGTTTATTTTCAAATATTAAAAATGCTAAAAAATATTTTATTCATTTCTTGACCTCTCCAATCTTCATCTCACCTCTGTTTTTGATTGTTTGACCATGATCCTCAATATCATTGATCAACACTTGTTGATTGGTACATTCTTTTTCATCTAATGCACTTTATTCTTTCCATTTTCCTTTTCCATTGTTCATCTCCTTCTTCTTCTTCTTTTCTTTTTGATCAATGAGTTGAAGGTTGATAAGTTAGCATTGATTGGGGAGGCTTAATCTTCCTTGATTCAAATCTAATTCATCTTGATCAATTGATCAAGTGAATGGCTTTGCATTAAGGATAGGTTGTTTTCCTAAACCATGCAAAGGACTTAAACCAATACAAGATCAATTCTCTCTTTTCTTTTGGCATGGCAAGTTGTTGGAACTTGGTTCACTAATCAAGACTTCTAACTTGTGTTGTTGCCTACATTATTATTGACCGGCCTCAGATAGTTGTGACTTCTACATAAGTCCAATTACGATTGCTTAACATAGCGCTAAATTTGCCTTATAGCACACTAACTACTAACACTAATCATTAACCATTAACATTTACTTTTTGCACTTTACATTTATGCAATTTACTATTCTTGTACATATTATTTATTTGCTTTTTCCTTTGCTCACTTGGGCACATGTTTATGTTAATGCCATTTTCCTTTTGCTCATTTGAGCATATAATTGTGTATATACTTTTGTGCGTGTGTTTTGTTTGCTTGTTGTTGACCAAATGCAAAGAAATGGATAAATGGACTTAGACTTTAGGACTCTCCCTATGCAAATTTGGAGTCAAAGAGCAACTAGGCATTGGGCCTTTAGAATGCTTAATGTTGAAAGATGACCTTGAAAGGACCAACTTCTAAACTCTTCTTGTCCATTCCTTGTTTGTTTTGTTAGAATCTTTTGATGTGTGTGTTCTTGTGCTAGGGATTCTAACTTGATCCAAATTGAGGAACCATTGCCATGAGCTTCTAAGAGAGAGAGACCCATAATGCATTGAGGAGCTTTCCAAGGGTTCATTTGATTGTTGATTGCTTGAGTTTATGCTTATCTGATTGCTTATTCCAAAGGATGAGAGCTACTTGGATCATCAATATGATCTCAAGAGAGAAACTCCATGTGTGGTTTTGCTTCTTGTCCCTTACCCCTTGTATGTTTAGGACTTTAGCCATTCTTCTTCTTCTCTCCACTCTAACCCAAGCCAAAACTTTTGTGCAAACATTTAACAATTATTTTGAAACATTAGAAACCTAAGCCTTATGCTTTTGATTTTCAAACTTTCTTTTCTTAATACTTATTTTGAATTGAACTCCTAAGTCAACTTTGACCATTTTGTACATACTTTTCATTGGTAAATACAACCTATTCAAATGTCTTTTTGTGGTTTCAATGGCCACCTTCTTAATCAAATTTTTCATAACCTTTAGCTATTAGGTTTGAGTTATCCTTGAGGTAGATGTAATGCTCACCTATATCCTTAGTGATGGACAATAAGTCTTCCATGCTTATTATAGGGTTAACCCCTCACTAGCATGTTGAAGCTATCCTCACATGGTGGCTTTGTGGTTTTAGGTTGAGTTTTCTCCCTTGGATAACAAAAGACCTTAAGGCTTTTGGACCAGTCAATTCACCAACTTGTTTTGAGATTTTTACCCCGAACTACGAGGTTTTGATCCTAATCTTTTTTTTAAAGATGGTACGTAGGCAATGGGTTTATCCATCCAAACACAAAATGTAAATAACTTGTATATTCTCTTCTCATCTCTTCAATCATGTTTGCACAAACACATTTTCATAAAATACCAACCTTACAACCAATGTGAAAAGGGCTCCCTAGGAGTACCTAGGATGTTTTGGGTGCCTAACACCTCCCCATTGCATAACCAACCCCCTTACCTAGATCTCTGACATTTTTACTAGTTTTTGATTCGATAAAACTTTTAGGTTTTTGTTCACTTTATAACCATTCCTTTGGATAAATAGAAGTGCGGTGGCGACTCGACTTGTATGATTTACCTTAGATTTAGTCAATATCTTGGTAACGAATACCCCGCTACAACATGGTTATACGAAGTGTGATGAATTCCTTTTATTGTTAATTTAATCATTGTTTATTATACTTCTTCATAATGATTTGAATTCTCACCCTTCTGTTTGAATGTTGCCTTTACATGGGCATCATGCAGATACTCAAGAGTAGTATTGCTGAAGTAAGTGGACGGTAGCTCACTCGAGATTTAGCCGGAGAGTTTCCGTGTTTTAGCTTAGAGACTAGGTAATGAGTTAATGCTCTGGTCATGTAACACTGGGTAGATTAGTAGTATTGAACTCATATCTTATTTGGATATGTATTATGTTATTACTTGTGAACATGTTTAATTGCAATTGTTGTTTGAGAGGCCATAGTGCCAAATAGTTAGGATATGGTTTATTTTATCTTGATTTATTGAGAGACGATCATGGTATGGGACATGAATCATATTATGAAATACATGAGTATTCATTATTTTCCGCTGCGAACGCATATTCTTGATGACTCATGATATTTGAAGTGTGTTATTTTAAATGACCAGGTGTATTGTATAATGATGATGAATGATGTTGGTTTTTGAAAGCTTTTAGTTTTTGAAAACGTCGATGCGATGCCCTTTTGTTTATATGCGTGTTTATTCACTCTGATTATATGTCAAGTATTTTGGGATATAAAAAGGGGTGTTACAGTTAAAGCTTTTGATGGATCAAGGAAAACTGTGATCGGTGAAGTAGAACTCCTGATGAAGATTGGACCTAGTGATTTCCAGGTCATGGATATCCATCCATCATACAGCTGTTTGCTTGGCAGACCATGGATTCACGAGGCAGGCGCCGTGACATCCACCCTACACCAGAAGTTGAAGTTTGTGAAAAACAAAAAGTTGGTGGTGATAGGGGGAGAGAAGGATCTCTTGGTTAGCCATTTATCTTCCTTTTCCTATATTGATGCTGAGGATGAGGTTAGGACTCCGTTCCAAGCCTTATCTATTGCTAAGCCTTTAAGGAAATGACCTTCTTCATTCGCTTCCTATAATGACGCAAAGTTGGGCATTGAGCATGGTGCAACTACTGGTTTGGGACAAATGATCAAGTTGGAAGATAACAAATCTCGAGCTGGCATAGGGTATTCTTCAGGTATTTCCAATGAGTGTGGGCTGTTCCAGAGTGGTGGTTTCATCCACACTGTTGAAGATCAAGAGGCTGCTGCCATTGTGGAAGATGATGAAGAGGAAGATCTCTGGAGGAATCTGCAATAATTGGGTCGCTGTTGATATTCCAACAGTTATCCACAAGTCCACGTAATGTGTTCATTTTGTTTAAAAACCCTTCTCCCATGCCAAAAGAAGAAGTGATGACATTGTTGGCACATATTTGATTATTATAATGATATTCATTCAATAATTTCATGTTAAATGTTTGTTTTTCCAAATTATTTTTCCTTTTTGCTTTTTGCATGAAATTGGTGATCACCATAAAACCCTAAAAAGAGAATAAAAATCAATCTTTTCATCTGCATAATGATTTGCCTTGTTTGAATTCTGAAATCTATTTTATACTCAAAACCATTATACAGGTTAATCAAACCCATTGAACATAATGATCCAACACCATCTCCCAACTTTGAGTTCCCTGTATTTGAGGCAGAAGAAGATGATGTTGAAGAGATTCCTGATGAGATTACCCGTCTGCTTGAGCACGAGGAGAAGATCATTCAGCCGCATCTCGAGAATCTGGAAACAATCAACTTGGGGTCTGAAGACTGCATTCGTGAAGTAAAGATTGGGGCACTCCTGGAAGAGTCTGTTAAGAAGGGGTTGATAGAGTTGCTACGAGAATATGTCAACGTCTTTGCCTGGTCGTATGAAGACATGCCTGGTCTAGATACTGATATTGTGCAACATTTCTTGCCGTTGAAGCCTGAGTGTGTTCCTGTGAAGCAGAAGCTCAGAAGAACTCATCTTGATATGGTAATGAGGATTAAAGAAGAAGTTCAGAAGCAAATTGATGCGGGGTTTCTGGTGACTTCTGCATATCCTCAATGGGTGGCCAATATTGTGCACGTGCCTAAGAAAGATGGAAAAGTCTGAATGTGTGTGGACTATCGAGACTTGAATAAAGCTAGTCTGAAAGATGATTTTCCTCTACGACATATTGATATGTTGGTAGACAATACAACTAAATTCAATGTCTTCTCATTTATGGACGGATTTTCCGGATATAACCAGATTAAAATGGCACCCGAGGATATGGAGAAGACAACATTCATCACACCTTGGGGAACATTCTGTTATCAAGTGATGCCCTTCGGTTTGAGGAATGCCGGAGCCATGTATCAACGCGCTATGACTACCTTGTTTCATGATATGATGCACAAGGAGATCGAGGTGTATGTTGATGATGATTGCAAAGTCAAAAACGGAAGTTGAACATGTAGAGCACTTGTCGAAACTTTTCCAGCGTTTAAGGAAGTACAAACTTTGCTTGAATCTGAACAAGTGTACATTTGGAGTCCGTTCCGGCAAGTTATTGGGCTTTATTGTCAGTGAAAGAGGTATTGAAGTTGATCCCGCCAAAGTCAAAGTAATACAAGAGATGCCTGCGCCCAAAACTGAGAAACAAGTCCGAGGTTTTCTTGGCCGCTTGAATTACATTTCGAGATTTATATCCCACATGACTGCCACATGTGCGCCTATATTCAAGCTCCTTCGGAAAGATCAACACCATGATTGGATCGAAGATTGCCAGAAGGCCTTTGACAGTATCAAAGAGTATCTGTCCGAGCCTCTGATTCTGTCTCCGCCTGTTGAAGGGAGACCATTGATTATGTACTTGACGGTGCTTGATGATTCCATGGGTTGTGTACTGGGTCAGCAAGATGAATCAGGGAAGAAAGAATATGCCATATACTATTTGAGTAAGAAGTTTACTGATTGTGAGTCTCGATACTCAATGCTTGAGAAAACATGTTGTGCTTTGGCTTGGGCTGCTAAGCATTTACGCCAGTATATGTTGAATCCTACGACTTGGTTGATATCCAAAATGGATCCAATCAAGTATATCTTTGAGAAGCCTGCTTTAACTGGGAGGATTTCCCATTGGCAGATGTTGTTATCTGAGTATGATATTGAGTATCGAGCTCAGAAAGCTATTAAAGGTAGTATCTTGGCTGACCACTTGGCACATCAACCAATTGAAGATTATCAGTCTGTTCAGTATGACTTCCCAGATTAGGAGATTCTACATTTGAATATGAAAGATTGTGATGAGCCTACGCTCGATGAAGGGCCAGAGCCTGGTTCCCGATGGGGTATGGTGTTCGATGGCACTGTTAATCAATATGGAAATGGTATTGGGGCAGTGATTATTACTCCTCAGGGCACACATTTTCCTTTTACAGCAAGGCTAACTTTCAAATGCACGAATAATATGGCAGAGTATGAGGCATGTATTATGAGTTTGGAAGAGTTTATTGATCTTAGGATCAATCATCTTGATGTTTATGGTGATTCGGCCCTTGTTGTTAATCAGATTAAGGGGGAATGGAAGATGAATCAGCCTGGCCTCATCCCATACAGAGATTATGCGAGGAGGATTTCAACTTTCTTTACTGAGGTTGACTTCCATCATATTCCTCGAGATGAGAATCGGATGGCAGATGCTCTTGCTACGCTTGCTTCGATGATTATGGTGAAGTATTGGAATGAAGTCCCATATATTACTATAATGCCCTTGGATAGACCAGCTCATGTATTTGCAGTTGAAGAAGTGAAAGATGATAAGCCATGGTATTATGATATCAAGTGCTTTCTCCAGAGTCAGATTTACCCGCCCGGGGCATCTGTTAAAGATAAGAAGACTTTGAGGAGACTGTCAGGCAGTTTCTACCTCAATGGTGATGTACTTTACAAGAGGAATTTTGACATGGTTTTGCTCAGATGCGTGGATAGACACGAAGCGGACCTGTTGATGACTGAAGTCCATGAGGGTTCATTTGGTACTCGTTCCAATGGACATGCCATGGCAAAGAAGATGTTGAGAGCAGGCTACTATTAGCTGACAATGGAGTCTGACTGCTGCAAATATGTGATGAAATGCCACAAGTGTCAGATTTATGCGGATAAGATTCATATTCCCCCGACACTTCTGAATGTTATTTCCTCACCATGGCCTTTCTCCATGTGGGGAATTGATATGATTGGCATGATAGAGCCAAAGGCGTCAAACGGTCATCATTTTATTCTCGTAGCAATTGATTACTTCACCAAGTGGGTTGAAGCGACGTCATATGCAAATGTGACCAACCAAGTGGTTGTGAAGTTTATCAAGAACCAGCTTATATGCCGATATGGTGTGCCAGACAAGATTGTTACTGATAATGGATCTAACTTGAACAACAAGATGATGAAAGAGCTGTGTAGTGAGTTCAAGATTGCACATCATAATTCTTCTCCCTATAGACCCAATATGAATGGGGTTGTTGAAGCTGCTAACAAGAACTTTAAGAAGATTATTCAAAAGATGGTTGTTACGTACAGAGATTGGCATGAGATGCTGCCATTTGCCTTGCATGGTTATCGTACATCCGTTTGTACTTCAACAGGGGCAACCCCTTTCTCCCTTGTATATGGCATGGAGGCCGTGCTCCCCGTGGAGGTTGAGATCCCGTCAATGAGAGTCTTGATGGAAGCCAAGTTGACTGAGGCTGAATGGGATCAGGGTCGTTGTAACACCCATTTTTCTACCCCAAAATACTTAACATATAATCAGAGTAAATAAGCACACATATAAACAAAAGGGCGTCACATCGACGTTTTCAAAAACTAGAAGCTTTCAAAAACCAAACATCATTCGTCATCAATATACAACACACCTGGTCATTTAAAATAACACATTTCAATTATCATGAATATTCACGAATATGCGTTCGTAGCGGAAAGTAATGAATATCATGCATTTCATCAAATGATCCATGCCCCATACCATGATCATCTCTCAATAATCTCTTCAAAATAAACTAAAACCATAATCAGAATATTTGACACTATGGCCTCTCAACAGCAATTTCAAATAAGCATGTTCGCAAGTAATAACATAATACTTATCCAAATAGGATACGAGTTCAATACTACTAATCTACCCAGTGTTACATGACCAGAGCATTGACTCATTACCTAGTCTTCAAACTAAAATACGGGAACTCTCCAGCTAACCTCGAGGGAGCTACCGTCCACTTACTTCAGCGCTACTACTCCTGAGTATTTGCGCGATACCCATGTAAAGGTAACATTCAAATAGAAAGGGTGAGAATTCAAATCATTATGGAGAAGTATAATCAAGCACAATGATTAAATCAACAACTAAAGGAATTCATCACACTTCATATAACCATGTAAATAATATTCACCAACATCTATTTCACATGTTTCAAACATCCATCAAACTCAAGGAGTACAATATTAAAATCCAATATTATATTCTCAAATATACACATAACTACAATTATCACATAATCACATATGTTGTCAAGTTATGTATCCAAACATCATCAAATTCAATTACCATATCTCATACACACATCACAATCACAATAATGCATACACTCAATTATCACATAACTCTAATGTGACTCAATGCAAGACATGTGACTCTATGCATGTGGTACCATAATGTGAACCCAACGTTTCACCGCTTTCCGATTCAATATCTAGAATCCAAGCCACATTTCTGATCCAGACAAGATCAAAGCCACTACCACGCCTATTTCCAATTAAGGATCAACGTGTGCAACATCTACCATGCCTATTTCCAATTAAGGATCAACGTGTGCAACATCTACCACGCCTATTTCCAATTAAGGATCAACGTGTGCAACATCTACCACGCCTATTTCCAATTAAGGATCCACGTGTGCAACATCTACCACGCCTATTTCCAATTAAGGATCAACGTGTGCAACATCTACCACGCCTATTTCCAATTAAGGATCAACGTGTGCAACATCTACCACGCCTATTTCCAATTAAGGATCAACGTGTGCAACATCTACCACGCCTATTTCCAATTAAGGATCAACGTGTGCTACCATGTGAACCCACAGTTTCACCGCTTCCACCATGAAGCCGACCATGCCATGAATGAATGTACAAATA
This sequence comes from Lathyrus oleraceus, assembly GCF_024323335.1. Lineage (NCBI taxonomy): Eukaryota > Viridiplantae > Streptophyta > Magnoliopsida > Fabales > Fabaceae > Lathyrus > Lathyrus oleraceus. Next base: position 147,236,838 of record NC_066580.1, read on the forward strand.
CCAATACATATGCAATTAAGATCATCTCTACCATCTTAACATTCCACATATCACCATAATTCAACTCTATGAATTATCCACCAATGATACATATACACATTCATAACAAATACACCATTCACATAATATGCAATTAAGATCATCTCTACCATCTTAACATTCATAACAAATACACCATTCACATAATATGCAATTAAGATCATCTCTACCATCTTAACATTCATAACAAATACACCATTCACATAAAATGCAATTAAAATCATCTCTACCATCTTAACATTCATAACAAATACACCATTTGCATAATCTGCAATTAAGATCATCTCTACCATCTTAACATTCATAACAAATACACCATTCACATGATATGCAATTAAGATCATCTCTACCATCTTAACATTCATAACAAATACACCATTCACATAATATGCAATTAAGATCATCTCTACCATCTTAACATTCATAACAAATACACCATTCACATAATATCTATTAGAGTCACCTTTCTAATTCTTTAAACCCCAACCCAAAATGATTCACGAGTTGAAAGTTATGAATAAAACCGTGCACGAAGGCGTTACTAAAAAGTTGTTGTTTATTAAATTTTCCAACATAATTTTCATCTTCTTCAACCCCCAAAACGTCCATGAAATAATCTCCAGAATTATTTTATTCCTGAAACAAAGTTATAGCCCTCTGTTTCAGCTATCCAACACTTCAAACGACACTCAATTTGGACTTACGGATCAAAAGTTATGACCAAAACGATTTCGATAATAAAACATTAAAAAAAGGCCGCGATTGTGACAGGCAGCATACAAAATTTTCTGCGTTTTTCATCGTTGAAGGACTTTCGGACCTCCGATTTCGATTCCGTAAAAAGCCAAACATTCAGAAAATTATAACTCATACAATGCTCTAATTATATAACGTTAATTTGCAGTTTTAACACAATCAATCACCACAATCAAGCATACTCATCAAAACCTAACAATTCCAAACAACCATACAAAATTAGGGATTTTAACCTAAACATACATCTACCCATTGACCCAATCATACTAACCCATAATAATAAAGATTCCCCCCTTACCTCTTCAATTTTTTCGAAACCCTAGCTCTTCTCTTGTTCTTCCCCTCTTCTCCTCACTTTTCCTCTTCTCTTTCTCTATTGTTGTCAAATGATCAAGTGAATCATAATTCTCACTCGCCTCCCTTTTATATACTAGTATTCTATTTGGGCTTAAATCATGATACATCTAATTTAATTAATAGGTCCAATAAGACCTAATATTTAAATATCTCTAATTAGTTCAATTAAATTAAACTTAACACAATATGCACACCAAGTTAATTAATTCAATTATTCATGATAACTCATATCAACTAAATAATTAATTAACACATCAAATTAGTTAATATAATCGATTATTATACTACCTAACAACCAATTAATTAATTAACACTCCACATAATTAAAATAAAATATAATAATAATAATATAATAAATAAATACTAAAATTGGGTTGTTACAACTCTCCCCCACTTAAAAGATTTTCGGCCCCAAAAATACCTCAAACGAACAACTCCGAGTACGATTCCTTCATCTTATCCTCGAGTTCCCAAGTAATATTGCCATTGGCGACTCCGCCCCATATTACTTTCACCAAAGCAATCTCCTTACCTCGAAGCTTCTTCACTTCTCGATCTTCAATTCGCATAGGTGATTGTCGCATCGCGCGAAAAACCGGCGGGAAAAGAAAGAACAACAGAGCCGCCACCGTGCGTTATTTATCCCAAAAGAGGGAAAGGAAACGCTCGAAGTAAACCTAGGAAAGAACATGGTCTCGCGACCAAAGAGGATGGGTTCGGGAGTCGGTTATGCGAAGGGAAGGTGTTAGGCACCCTACGCATCCGTAGTACTCTACGGGATCCACGCACAAAAGGAAGGAATATGGTTGCTAAACACTGCTCAAACTCACACACACTGGCTGAAAAAGACAAAAGAGACTGACTGAGACTGACTCGGCAGGACATCGTATCCTGGGCCTACTTAGTCTATCAGACATAGACATCAGAGTCGGAGTAGTTCAGACTGGGGGAACGACACATGCTCGCTAGGATATCGCATCCTATGCATACGTATCTTCTCGGACGAGAGAAGAATCAGAGCATTCGTAGCTCGGCTGACACGCACACAAACAAACAAGACAAAGGCAAACGTGGAGCCCGACTGCCAATCACTGGACTTATGTCAGCATCCGAACCTAAAACACACGCAAAGAGGCAAACGTGGAGTCTGAATGCCAATCGCTGGACTTACATTGACATCCGAACCTAAACAACACAACGGATAGATAGGGAGTCTGGGACTCAGCCTACAACTGTCAAACACAAACAAACAGACAGCAAATGCTAAGGAGTACGGGGACTCGAGCCTAGCAAAGGTCAAACAACACACACAAAAAGAAAAAGGGCGCCCGGAGAGATCAGCTCAATCTCCTGCCTACATACTTCATCTGGTATGAAGATCAGGGCGATGTAGTTCCCCTACGCAGGGACAAGGATCTAGCCTAACCAGATAACAGAGGGAGACACAACACTAGGGAGACTACGACTCGAGCCTAGATGTTGTCATGCAAAGTCAACCCTAAGTTAAGGTTTCTAGCTAAATGGCACGCGGGCCAACCTATCCTAGACAAGGCTTGCACAGGAAGCAAGGGTCTCGATTGCAACTAGGGCAAGAGAAAGGGGAGGTCTCAATCGCAACGAGGGCGAGAGAAAAGGATATCTCAATCACAACAGGGGTGAGAGAAGAGAATTAGTGTTAGTGGTTAGTCAAACTCGGCAAGACATCGCGTCTCGTGCCTACGTATCTCACCTGAACGTGAGAATCAGAGTTGCCGTAGTTCGGCCGAACAGCTCTAAGTGTGGCTCACACAAGGGTTAAGCCACACAACCTACCTTGCACAAGGGCAAGCACAAACTAAAGCCTAAGGAAGCAAACAAGGCAATCACAAACACATACAGCATAAGAATAAACACACCAACAAGGGGGCTCAAACATCAAAGGTTAGGCACTAGGGCCAACTGGAATGGGGTAAGTGTTGCTCTTAACCTTGCCATTGAGAGGCTAAGGTGAAGCAGATGAAAGGAGATGAGGGGTGTGCCTCATTGCTTCTATCCCTAATCAGGGAGAGCATCAAATAATAGAAAGTGGGGGAGTTCAGAAAGATGGAACTCTTTCCCCATTATTGACTCGATAGATCTTGGGTTTTTATCTCGATGCTTCAACCATGTAATGGGAGCAGAGAGAGGACACACTGAATAGTGGGGGATAGATTGCTTATCCCTACCTTCCACCAATTGCCTCAAATGAGGACTTTTCCTGCTTGGGACAATTTTAAACAAACACAGGCATTGCCTCTTAAGGAGGACTTCAGACAGTTTGCCCGGTCAAATAACAGACCGGGTCTCCAGACTACATGAAGAAAGGAAGGTTTATACCTCAAAAGCAAATGCTAAAATAGCAAAGCAAGCAAGTTCAGAGAACTTAAGCAACTAAAGTACCTGAAAAAGTCAAACTTATTAGTAAACAAGTCAAAAGTTTAAATCAAAAGAAATGGCAAACAGTCAACACAGGGGATCAACTGAGCAAAGCATAAGACTCAAGTTATGAGTCAAACCATCTGCAAAACAAAGGTTAGCATGGGATAAACAAATCAAATTCAAACAAGTTTGAGTGATCTTTGAAGCATTGTGCTTAACCTGAAACAGATGAACTCAACATAAGTCCAAAGGACCACTAGGACTAGCCTAGGGTCAAACATGAAAGAAAAAGTCAAGGCAGCAAGGAAAAGTCAACTCAAAGTCAAAGTCAAACATTTGGGAAGCTAACACACTTGGGCCCACATTCAAATCATGCATCATTGTCATTTCATGAATATTTGAAATCAAAACAAGGCAAAGGAAAGCATACAAGAGTCAACAGAATGACTTGCATCACAAGTCAACCTAAGCAATCTCAAAAATCATGAAATAAATCACACTCAATCCTAACATCTAACATGGTATACATGTAAAATTTCATGGCATTTGGATGAGAGGAAGGCAGGCAAGTAAAATCATGAAGTCAAACTAAATTCAAGTAAGCATGGTGAAAGTCAACAAGCATAAGTCAACTTCAAAAAAATCATATCAATTTGAAAACAGAAGAGAAATGAATGAGATTAACACCAATGCAAAGTTCAGAGAGTCTAGTTATCACATATGAAATTTCATGGATATACAATATGATTTGAGAATTTCACAAAGGATTTGGCAAGGCATAGCACAAAAAGTCAACAAATGACCAATCATGGAAGAAAATTCACAATCAAATGGAAAACAGCAAGATTAATTCCAAGAAAATTCATACATCAACTAGACATACAAAGAGTGGTTCATGCAAAATTTGGGGCCATTTGGATGCAAGGAAGCATGTGAACAAAATTTGTGAAAATACATGATCATGGTATAGCAACAATTGTAACACATGACTTCAAAAATTCATACCCAACAAACCACAAATGGGAAATCCACAAACTTTATACCAAAATGAAGGTGAACATGTCTAGTTTCATCACAAAAAATTTCAAAGTCATTGGACATAACACGAGTATTTCACAATTGAAAAGGTAAGATGTATCATTTATGCACACATGTTGGGAAAATAATTACCATAAAAAATCCAGCCAATGGAAAAATCATTAAAAATTACAATAAAAAACTAGACACATTTGTGATCATGTGTAAAAAATTTCACAATTTTTTGATGAAAAATGAAGGAGAAATTAATTTGTAAAGATGAGGAAATAATTGAGTGAAGTATGAACAAAATGCAATGCATATGGGGTCAAACCAAAGTCAACCGTGGCATTTGTGTGAATACTGAGGCCACTTAGTGAAACGACTGCGTTTCAGGGGCGGCCAGGAAATGTTCTGATTGGCCCGCCCCCAATGAAACAGTGACAATGGCAAAAGCAACCAATCACCTTCATACTTTCTGGGTTTATGCACACGAGCTAGGGTTTAAGCATGGCATCATGTTTTCATGTTCATCCAACCAAGCTCATCAGCAATGTTCAAACATCAACCAAACAAACAAGCATACCATGAACTCAACTATGAAACAACAACATCATCATCATCAGCTAGCAACAAGACAAGCAGAATCGTGGGAATTTCTGGACATGAGTTTAGGGTTTTAGGAAGCAAAACAGTATGAACTTCATCATTCATGCATTAATCCATCAAAACGACAACCAATTAAACAACACATAAACAGCATGGCCAGCAATAGGTTCATGCAACATTATGCAACAACCAAACAAATAAACAAATCAAGCAAATTCTGGGCAGGATCATAAGCATGAACAAACAGGGCATGAGCTTCAATCATCATCATACACTCAAAACTAAATCGCCCAGAAATCTAAATTAAACATGGCAATCAATTCAGCAAGGCGTAAACATCACAAATCCATAAGTAAAATTCACAGAAACATGTTGGATAGCAAGCATCGAACACAAATGTCATTGAACATAAAACTTTATTTCCAAATATCTCATGCCACAGCCAATCATTTTAAACCATTCGAAGTTCCTAATGCTCATGAAGTGAAGATCTATGAGGGACAGGCAATAGTTTTAAGAAACAAAAGAGTCGAAAAAACCAACCAGATTTTGGAGCAAAGATGGAACAGTGAGGGATTGATGGTAATAGCTTGAAACAGATCCCTTTTATGGTGTATAGTGATGGATTCTTGAAGTGGACTAGCTCAACAACTCCTAGATTCCTTCAAAACTTGATTCACCATGGTTATGGCTTGAAGAAAACAGAATGTGGAGAGGGCTGTACAGGTATGTTTTGATGATCCACAATGCCTCACAAGGTTGTCCAGATGGTGGAAGAAACAAGGGTTTCTTGTGTGCCTTGAAGGTTTTTTAACAAAATGTGGCTCGAGCAAAAAAATGCAGTTGAGAGAGAGGAGAGTATTCTGGTTTTTAGGCTGTGTAAATTAGGGTTTGTTTGGACAGAAGGAAGCTTAAATATGACCTGTTAATCCTCACTTAAACATGTGTTAAGTTGTTTTAGCTTAAATGGAGCAAATGCATTTTTGCTAAGTGGAAGAATGTGGAAATGGAGGTGTGTGTTGGGCACGATTTGGGCTTGTGAAATGCTGCAGAAGGACCTTACCAAATGCTGTTTTGAAGTCTGCTCCTTAATTGCCAACTTTGTATTGCTTAAAATGCATCATTTGCATATTTGTCCATTGTGTGCACAAGTGAAAAGGAGGGTGCAAGGCTGGTTGAATTTGGGCTTGGACAGGCTGTACAAACTTTGCCAATTGCTGTTTTGTGGTTGTACTAAGGATTGCTAGCTTGTCTTGTTCAAATGGTACCAAATTGCACAAATTGCCAATTTTGAATTTTTGTCCAAAATGGTGGGAAAATGGTGGCATGATGATGATTTAGGAGTTGGAACATGTCTCAAATGTGATTTCAAACATTTTCCAATTGGCCAAGTCAAGAAAAAGTCAAAGAAGCAAAAAGTCAACCTTGGGTCAAACTTTGAATTTTAAAGGAATAGGTCCAAAAATGCCATTTTGATTGGCAAGGTTTTAGGTCATGAAATTTATATTTTTGGAAAGAGGATGAAAAATGTGGTTTGTAGGAAAAAACCCCACCAAATTTGGCCTTATGGTTTGAGAGATATGGCCCTTTGAAGTTCAAAAATTGATGAAAATGATTTGATCATATCTTGACAACCACACATGGGATTTGAGAGTTCTTGGACTTTTTGAAAATGAGAGAACAAGATCTTCAACTTTCATGTTGGGCAAAAATTCATTTGAAGCTTGTATCATGATGTGAGTTGAGGATCAAGAAGTTTCCATTTTTGGCAGTTGAAATTACAGGTCCACTTTCTATTTCTGGAAATTTTCTGATTGGCTTGATTTTCTTCCATGATGAGGTTTGACATGGTACATGAGACTTATACAAGCATGAATGAACTCCTTCAAATCAATTCCATCCATCAAATCTCTGATTAAATCAACAGTTGACCAAGTTTGACTTTCTAGGGTTTTGGACTTGACTGTGCACTTCTGATGAATTCCAAACCCTAGTTCCTTGAGACTTTGACTTCAAGTGATGTCCCAAGACATATGAACTCTTGATTATTGACCATGGTGCCCAAATTCCACAAGAATGGCCACCATCCACTGCTTTGACTGGTTGTTGACTGTCTAGGGTTTTCTGCCTGTCTGTGCATTGACTGCTGACCTCTGAGCCTTCCACCCTTGACTTGAACACTTCAAAAAGACCTCCAAGTCATGTGAACTTGTTGGACAAACCCTAGGACTTTTGCTCCTTGAGAAACAACTTTGCTTGATTGGTTGATTGATCTCCTGATCAGTTTGACCTAATTCTTGCTTGCTTGCTCTTGAGGCAGCTGAGGAACAATGCAAATGCTATGCAATGGGTTATGCTATGCTATGACTTAATATGAAATGATATGCACAATGATAGGTGCAAATTTGAGGTGCTACAGCTGCCCCTATTCAATCAGCTGGGAACCCGAACGGATGATAGCGATTGCTGTCAGACTTTCAGGGTAAACAGGGATTGAATACAAAAGAACCGTAGAAATTTGCACCGACTGGATGAAATATAGGAATGCCTATCAGGATCGGCAAAGAAACAGTCTTGAAAGAACAATCCGTCTGGAACGGAAAAGAAATCGGCCTGAATACCGAAACAGAAACGTCGACCTGGATACCAAAATAAATGGTAACACAGGGATAACCATGGCTTGAGCGCCGTAAGTACATCGACCTGATCGTCGGAAACTTCTTCGGTCTGAAAACCGGCAAAATTGGCCTGAGTGCCAAAGCGTGAATTGGTTTGTGTTCCAAAACACTCAATATCCTGAAGAGGGCTAGAAAAGCAGTCTTGTTAAAGGATGGACATTCGATTCCACAAGAGATACGAATCTTACTCGACTGGGGAGGACGACTTCGACCCAAGAGCGCATGAGACAACATTATCTATAGCCGTCAAAACGTAGATAATAACCTCGCATGGAAGATTATCCATAACCGGGTTGTAGGTTGTTAAATGAATAAATCGACCGAAAACATCCTGAAGAGAGCAAAGGCAAACTTGTTAAAGGATGAACATCCGATTCCACAGGGAATACGAATCTTACTCTACTGGTGATAACAATCGAAGGATTGACCAAAGAGTGCATGAGATATATTATCTATAGCCGTCAGAACGTAGATAATAACCTCGCATGGAAGATTATCCATAACCGGGTTGTAGGTTGTTAAATGAATAAATCGACCGAAAACATCCTGAAGAGAGCAAAGGCAAACTTGTTAAAGGATGAACATCCGATTCCACAGGGAATACGAATCTTACTCTACTGGTGATAACAATCGAAGGATTGACCAAAGAGTGCATGAGATATATTATCTATAGCCGTCAGAACGTAGATAATAACCTCGCATGGAAGATTATCCATAACCGGGTTGTAGGTTGTTAGATGGATAAACGACCGAAAAGAGAGGCATCTGGGTACCAGGCTAGGTATGCAAAAGATGACCAATCAAAGGGAGGATGAAGTTGCTAACTCGGAGCAAGTATCCAAAAAGAAGGTGAAGACCCAATGGGGACAATACTGCTTGATCAAGGCAAGTATCCAAAGGGGACAAGACCATTAATACCACAAAGAGGGGATTACATCTACCGGTTTGTAGGCAGAAAACCGCGGAAAAGTAACCAGTCATCATCGGGATGAGCACACAGGGTTAATTCCAACGAGGGAGAAAGTGGGATTTTACAACTACCAGCTAGTGGGTAGAAAACCACAAAGATAGGACTTACAGCTACCGGTTTGTAGGTAGAGGCCAACAAATTCCGCTGAGGATAGGATGAATGAGTGCCGGTTAGTGAGCGACTATTCATTTATGCCCCAGGGAAGCACAAGAGACAGCCAATAGGAAGCCAATTCAGGATCGATCCAAAAAGGCGGACTGAAACAAAACTCATCCTAATGAGGAAAGAGCTCAATAGGGAAGACCCATCCCATTAGGGAGGGAACGGAAGCAACCGTCATCCACGAGGATGTATCTCAGTGGGGAAATGGCAGGAAAAGATTGACACTTTCTGCTTAAGGGGTAGACTCTACATGGAGAGATCGGACACACCCATATTTGCTTGAGGAAAATCTACTGGAGAGGTTTGTATTACCAAATAGCAGGAGGTAACAACCAACAGATACCCGGCAACAGCTGCGACATGAGTACCTGAATGCTATGATTATGCATGTATGCATTATGCATGATGAATGTATGATGAATGTTGACAAACAGACATGTTCAACACCACAGGTCCGGGAATCAACCATCCGGAGAGACAACCAAAGATCACCAGAGAGCAAATGCGATCTGCTGTAAACTGGGACATCAGGGAACACCATCCTGCAGGGGAGGAAGGCCACCGGAGGCTTCCGGAGGGATCGTCAGTCACAACCGGAGAACAGAGTTCAACATACAGGCGTATGCGCCACAACAACTCGTGCTGGAAATCAGAGATACCAAGGAGCAACCAGATCTCTGATGAGGATAGATAGGCATTAATAAAGCTCCTCATGCTAACAACTCCGCTGGGGATCTACCTGAGGGCATGACATAGTACTGGGATGTTGATCTACCAAATACTGAATCTTCAAAGAAAAACACCCACGTTGGGGGAGAGAGGAATACCACTCTGTTGGAGAGAGGAAAGTTGAAGTCTTCAGTAAACACTCTGCTAGGGGAGCTGCCCCACAATAATGTCCGAAACAGCAAATTTGCTGGGAATGTCCCACGGTAGGGCTCAAACAGCACTCTACTGGGGATGCCCCACCATAGAGCTAACAAGGATTTGGAGGAAGAATCTGCACTGTCGGGAACATGAAGGTAAACAACTTCAAACAACACTGCATCGGGCAAAATCACTGGGGAGAGACCATACGAGGTTCTGCAGGGCAAAGATACAGTCATGCTCGAGATACGAACAAATGTCTTACCTGTTGGTAATCATACCACCCCCGGGAGAGCACTGTGGGTCTCCTAAGTATTCTTTCCATCATTGTGAAGGTTCACTTTGTTTAAGAACAATTTTGAAAAATTTGTTTATTTTGAAAACAATGATACTTTATCAATTAAAACATGCAAAACATCTGTTGAGTTAAAACAAATAAAAGTGCAAATAATTGGATAAAAGCTCAAATTGATGTGATGGAATGGTAGTCTGCAAAGGGCGAGACTCCATAGATCTGTACAAGTTTGAAATCGGTGATATATATTGGAGAGGGCTACATTGAACATAATGACCTTTCCTCTACCATTCTGAATTTTCGATGTATTCAGAGCTTCAGTTGACGACGAATCGAGAATCCCTGACGGATGACAGATATAGAGCACAGTCTTGTCAAGATGCAGTTACTTGCCAAGTCCCTAATTTTTGCCTAGATTGCCCCAGCGTGAGGTGTTCAATCTAGCGGGATGCAAATTCTCTTCTTTTTTTTCAATGTCTCTAACTTTTGCCCGGATTGCCCTTTCGGGTTTTCAATCCACCGAGACGCTCCTTTTTGCCTAAGTCGCCCTTTGGGGTGTTCGACCTAGCGAGCTTTTGCTTTTTTCTTTGTTTTAGGCGAAGTATTTCTTGACTGCATCAGAAATTCACAGGACGAGTGAACTTTTTCATCCATTGTTGTAAGTGTTAAACACTGCCTGAAGAGGCTCTTTTGAAAACGTATGGACGTTCTTAGCTTGTAAAGTCCACTTGCCCCTGGAATCGGGCACGAAAGACAAGACTTTCTTGAGCACAAGGTCCCTCGGAACACACGAGGCTTGATCTTCTTGTCGAATGCTTTTTCACTCTCTGCTGATATGACTGACCATGACACATGGCAGTTGATCTCTTGTTTTTGCTTGAATTCAGCATCAGTCAACTTGGGACTTTGAGGGTGCTATCTTTCTTTTGTTTTTTTTTTCTTTTGATTTTGATTGACTTCTTTTTTTTATTTTATTTTGCACCCTCCTCTTTCTTTTTTTTTTTTTTTTTTCTTTCTTTTTGATAAATGCCCCAGTTGGCTGTTCTGCTGATTCTCGAGATGCAGCTGAGTGATCTTCTTTTCTTGCTCAAGAAGTCGGGAAATCTCGTCAGGAATCCCTTCAACATCATCTTCGTCCGCTTCGAATACAGGGAATTCAAAATTGGGAGATGACGTCCGATCATTATGTTCAATGGGTTTGAGAAACAACCTGCATAAAGATTTTGATATGAAAAGCTCTTTGAAAAACAAACAAGACAATCGTTATGCAGATGAAAAGATTGCTTTTATTCTTGTTTTTAGGGTTTTTTGTGATCACCAATTTCATGCAAAAAGCGAAAAGGGTAAACAATTGGAAAAACAAATGTTTTAACACGAATTTATTTGAATGAAAATATCATTGCACAAAATGTTGCCAACAATGCCATCACTTCTCCTTTTGGCATGGGAGAAGGGTTTTTAAACAAGGTGATTATTACAAAGACTTATGAACGACTGTAGGAAAGCCCACAGTGACCCAATTGCGATAGATCCCACCAGGGATGACAACTGTCGATATCTCTTGCATTAGCAGCTTCTGCTTTCTGAACAACTCCTCTGAAGAAAAAAGTCGGTGCCAGCCCGGGACTTGTTATCTTCAAGCTTGATTAGCGTTGGGACCTAAGTCCTCCAAGATCAGAATACCTGACCTCACAAGGTCTTGAACCTTCATCTTCAGCTGGAAACAACTATCCACGTCATGACCAGGAGCACCCGAATGATACACACAATGCTGTTCAGGCCTATACCACCACCGAGGGTTGACGGGTATGGGCGGCGGGTCTCTGGGAGTAATCAAGTTCCGCTCTATCAGAGTGGGATACAGTTCGGCGTAGGACATGGGGATTGGATCAAAAATGATCTTCTTCCTCTCATTACTTGTACCAGCTTGATTGTCAATGGGAGGCTGATAAGCCTGCTGCTGAGGATGACGTTGTGGAGTCTGATATTGCTGAGTTGGTCTTCTCTGTTGTTGTTGAGTTTGAGTTGCTGGAATAGTCACAGCAGCAACTTGCCGATATGGTCCTCTATTTGCACTCCTTCGACGGTGCACAGCATTTGTTTCATCCTCTCCCCTTTTGGGTGCCCCAGAGTATAGCTTCTTAGAATTGGGAGAGTTTGAAGAGCCAGGATCTTGTATCCTCCCTGCTTTGATAAGGCTCTCAGTTCGTTCTCCACAGACGACAACATCTGAAAAGCTACTGAACGGGCAACTTCCCAAACGATCCATGAACACTCCTTGTAAGGTCCCAATGAACATGTCGGTCAGCTCTCTCTCCAGCATAGGAGGTTGCACTCTGGCGGCTAGCTCACGCCATCTCTGAGCATACTCTTTGAAACTCTCCTTGTCTTTCTGATACAAGCTCTGTAACTGAGTTCGGCTTGGTGCCATGTCCATATTATGCTTGTATTGCCTTAGAAAGGCCTCACCCAAATCTTTCCAGCTTTTGACTGATTCTCGCTTCAGATCCATGTACCAATCCAAAGATGCCCCAGATAGGCTATCCTGGAAAAAGTACATCCACATCTTTTCATCGTCAGTGTAAGCAGAGATCTTCCTGAAGTAAGCCTGCACATGGGTGCGAGGACAGGAGGTACCGTTGTACTTGTCGAAAGAGGGCGCTTTGAACTTGTAGGGGATCTTCAACCCTTCCACCAGACCCATGTCGGTCACATCAAACCCAAGGGAGTTCTGGCATTCCATGGCTCGGATTTTCTCAGCAAGAGCATCCACTTTTCTATCCCTCTCTTCAGTTTTCACAATGTCATAGTCCTCACTGAGGAGAGTAAACGTGTCCTCTTGTTGGTTGACAAACGGAGCTGGATGACGAATCGGAGCCCGGGTAGCTCTGACATTGACCTCTGCAGCAAGAGGTTGTCCATTGATTCTTATACCCTCAAGTTCATCCCCGACGGCATAGTCGTTAGTGGGAGCAGCAACATGGATAGTCTCATGAGCGGGTGCAGCAACAGGCGAAGCACGGTTGGATGTTGGAATCACAACTTCCTGTCTCTGGGCTAAGGCACGCAGCTCCTCTTGCCCCTGAACGACCCCTTGCATCATTGTCATGAACTGGGCCATGTTTACCCTCATCTCGGCCAGCTCTGTCTGAACCTGATCCATACTTCTCTGTTGATTGAGCCTGGTTGAAAACCGGTGTGGCCTCTGATCAGCTATCCTGTCTGACAAAACCCAAAGTGAGAAGTCACGTTCCCAAATATGTCTGTAATGCAAGGATGATATGTACATGATATGCGTATGATGCGAATGCTATTTTATCATGAATGATCCTGAAAAGGATATGCGTATGCGAGTTAACTTTTTTTTTTTCATTTTCATGCATTACTATTTTTTGGAAAATAAACATGCTATGATGCAAATGATGGAGCCAAGACTGGCAGTCTGTGCATCTGAGGAACCATCTGAAACCCCAAAGTCATCTGAGGAGCTGGCATCTGAACCCAAGTCTGGAGAACTGAGTCACCATGTGAGCGAGTACCCTCAAATTCAGCCCAGGGATCCGAAATAAACGGAACCCTCTGATCAATACCAGGGTCAAACCTCCGGCGTCCAGAAATAACGGTCCATAAATCCGACTCAAGATCATCAACACGGCATTACTGGCAGAAACTGTATCTGTAGAGATCAAACCCTCCCCTCACTGGTAGGTTCTAAGAACAGAAGTTTGTCAGCTTCAGCCCTTCAGTCGAGAATAATACGTTTACCACTGAAGGTTTGGCATTATTACGGGATAAAAGACCTCTGCTGACTCCCCTCAATAGGAAATCCTAAAGCAAGTTCCCAGTCTCGGAGTCCTCGGATTGAGCAGCGAGAATGCGCCCACCAGAGCTAACATAAACGCGTCTCGGAGGAGAGGCCTCGACTGAGTTCTCGGGAAATGGTCACCAGAGTCGACGATTTCTAAAGGAATATTTGTCGTTATGGAACACCCATAGGACAAAATATATCCAACAGAAACCTCGTCTGGAATGTGGGTCTCATGAACGACTTAACGTAGCAACATGCCACGCAAGCCTCATGACTATCCACTCTAACACCTATGTGTGCACTCAAGCCTGGGTAGTGGGCTTATTTCTCACAAAATATCCCATCCCAACAAACAGACAACCAGCAGATGAATATGAATGAATGCAAACATTAAAGCAAACAATAAATGCAACCAGTAAATGCAAATATATACAAATGAATGCAATAAATAAAGCAGCACAAAGCAACCAAAGCCCTAACCTAGAGAGCGCTAGGAGAGACTCGCTCAGGGAAGATGGACCAGCAGAGGTCAACTTCTCTATGTCCCCAGCTGAGTCGCCAGCTGTCGCATCGCGCGAAAAACCGGCGGGAAAAGAAAGAACAACAGAGCCGCCACCGTGCGTTATTTATCCCAAAAGAGGGAAAGGAAACGCTCGAAGTAAACCTAGGAAAGAACATGGTCTCGCGACCAAAGAGGATGGGTTCGGGAGTCGGTTATGCGAAGGGAAGGTGTTAGGCACCCTACGCATCCGTAGTACTCTACGGGATCCACGCACAAAAGGAAGGAATATGGTTGCTAAACACTGCTCAAACTCACACACACTGGCTGAAAAAGACAAAAGAGACTGACTGAGACTGACTCGGCAGGACATCGTATCCTGGGCCTACTTAGTCTATCAGACATAGACATCAGAGTCGGAGTAGTTCAGACTGGGGGAACGACACATGCTCGCTAGGATATCGCATCCTATGCATACGTATCTTCTCGGACGAGAGAAGAATCAGAGCATTCGTAGCTCGGCTGACACGCACACAAACAAACAAGACAAAGGCAAACGTGGAGCCCGACTGCCAATCACTGGACTTATGTCAGCATCCGAACCTAAAACACACGCAAAGAGGCAAACGTGGAGTCTGAATGCCAATCGCTGGACTTACATTGACATCCGAACCTAAACAACACAACGGATAGATAGGGAGTCTGGGACTCAGCCTACAACTGTCAAACACAAACAAACAGACAGCAAATGCTAAGGAGTACGGGGACTCGAGCCTAGCAAAGGTCAAACAACACACACAAAAAGAAAAAGGGCGCCCGGAGAGATCAGCTCAATCTCCTGCCTACATACTTCATCTGGTATGAAGATCAGGGCGATGTAGTTCCCCTACGCAGGGACAAGGATCTAGCCTAACCAGATAACAGAGGGAGACACAACACTAGGGAGACTACGACTCGAGCCTAGATGTTGTCATGCAAAGTCAACCCTAAGTTAAGGTTTCTAGCTAAATGGCACGCGGGCCAACCTATCCTAGACAAGGCTTGCACAGGAAGCAAGGGTCTCGATTGCAACTAGGGCAAGAGAAAGGGGAGGTCTCAATCGCAACGAGGGCGAGAGAAAAGGATATCTCAATCACAACAGGGGTGAGAGAAGAGAATTAGTGTTAGTGGTTAGTCAAACTCGGCAAGACATCGCGTCTCGTGCCTACGTATCTCACCTGAACGTGAGAATCAGAGTTGCCGTAGTTCGGCCGAACAGCTCTAAGTGTGGCTCACACAAGGGTTAAGCCACACAACCTACCTTGCACAAGGGCAAGCACAAACTAAAGCCTAAGGAAGCAAACAAGGCAATCACAAACACATACAGCATAAGAATAAACACACCAACAAGGGGGCTCAAACATCAAAGGTTAGGCACTAGGGCCAACTGGAATGGGGTAAGTGTTGCTCTTAACCTTGCCATTGAGAGGCTAAGGTGAAGCAGATGAAAGGAGATGAGGGGTGTGCCTCATTGCTTCTATCCCTAATCAGGGAGAGCATCAAATAATAGAAAGTGGGGGAGTTCAGAAAGATGGAACTCTTTCCCCATTATTGACTCGATAGATCTTGGGTTTTTATCTCGATGCTTCAACCATGTAATGGGAGCAGAGAGAGGACACACTGAATAGTGGGGGATAGATTGCTTATCCCTACCTTCCACCAATTGCCTCAAATGAGGACTTTTCCTGCTTGGGACAATTTTAAACAAACACAGGCATTGCCTCTTAAGGAGGACTTCAGACAGTTTGCCCGGTCAAATAACAGACCGGGTCTCCAGACTACATGAAGAAAGGAAGGTTTATACCTCAAAAGCAAATGCTAAAATAGCAAAGCAAGCAAGTTCAGAGAACTTAAGCAACTAAAGTACCTGAAAAAGTCAAACTTATTAGTAAACAAGTCAAAAGTTTAAATCAAAAGAAATGGCAAACAGTCAACACAGGGGATCAACTGAGCAAAGCATAAGACTCAAGTTATGAGTCAAACCATCTGCAAAACAAAGGTTAGCATGGGATAAACAAATCAAATTCAAACAAGTTTGAGTGATCTTTGAAGCATTGTGCTTAACCTGAAACAGATGAACTCAACATAAGTCCAAAGGACCACTAGGACTAGCCTAGGGTCAAACATGAAAGAAAAAGTCAAGGCAGCAAGGAAAAGTCAACTCAAAGTCAAAGTCAAACATTTGGGAAGCTAACACACTTGGGCCCACATTCAAATCATGCATCATTGTCATTTCATGAATATTTGAAATCAAAACAAGGCAAAGGAAAGCATACAAGAGTCAACAGAATGACTTGCATCACAAGTCAACCTAAGCAATCTCAAAAATCATGAAATAAATCACACTCAATCCTAACATCTAACATGGTATACATGTAAAATTTCATGGCATTTGGATGAGAGGAAGGCAGGCAAGTAAAATCATGAAGTCAAACTAAATTCAAGTAAGCATGGTGAAAGTCAACAAGCATAAGTCAACTTCAAAAAAATCATATCAATTTGAAAACAGAAGAGAAATGAATGAGATTAACACCAATGCAAAGTTCAGAGAGTCTAGTTATCACATATGAAATTTCATGGATATACAATATGATTTGAGAATTTCACAAAGGATTTGGCAAGGCATAGCACAAAAAGTCAACAAATGACCAATCATGGAAGAAAATTCACAATCAAATGGAAAACAGCAAGATTAATTCCAAGAAAATTCATACATCAACTAGACATACAAAGAGTGGTTCATGCAAAATTTGGGGCCATTTGGATGCAAGGAAGCATGTGAACAAAATTTGTGAAAATACATGATCATGGTATAGCAACAATTGTAACACATGACTTCAAAAATTCATACCCAACAAACCACAAATGGGAAATCCACAAACTTTATACCAAAATGAAGGTGAACATGTCTAGTTTCATCACAAAAAATTTCAAAGTCATTGGACATAACACGAGTATTTCACAATTGAAAAGGTAAGATGTATCATTTATGCACACATGTTGGGAAAATAATTACCATAAAAAATCCAGCCAATGGAAAAATCATTAAAAATTACAATAAAAAACTAGACACATTTGTGATCATGTGTAAAAAATTTCACAATTTTTTGATGAAAAATGAAGGAGAAATTAATTTGTAAAGATGAGGAAATAATTGAGTGAAGTATGAACAAAATGCAATGCATATGGGGTCAAACCAAAGTCAACCGTGGCATTTGTGTGAATACTGAGGCCACTTAGTGAAACGACTGCGTTTCAGGGGCGGCCAGGAAATGTTCTGATTGGCCCGCCCCCAATGAAACAGTGACAATGGCAAAAGCAACCAATCACCTTCATACTTTCTGGGTTTATGCACACGAGCTAGGGTTTAAGCATGGCATCATGTTTTCATGTTCATCCAACCAAGCTCATCAGCAATGTTCAAACATCAACCAAACAAACAAGCATACCATGAACTCAACTATGAAACAACAACATCATCATCATCAGCTAGCAACAAGACAAGCAGAATCGTGGGAATTTCTGGACATGAGTTTAGGGTTTTAGGAAGCAAAACAGTATGAACTTCATCATTCATGCATTAATCCATCAAAACGACAACCAATTAAACAACACATAAACAGCATGGCCAGCAATAGGTTCATGCAACATTATGCAACAACCAAACAAATAAACAAATCAAGCAAATTCTGGGCAGGATCATAAGCATGAACAAACAGGGCATGAGCTTCAATCATCATCATACACTCAAAACTAAATCGCCCAGAAATCTAAATTAAACATGGCAATCAATTGAGCAAGGCGTAAACATCACAAATCCATAAGTAAAATTCACAGAAACATGTTGGATAGCAAGCATCGAACACAAATGTCATTGAACATAAAACTTTATTTCCAAATATCTCATGCCACAGCCAATCATTTTAAACCATTCGAAGTTCCTAATGCTCATGAAGTGAAGATCTATGAGGGACAGGCAATAGTTTTAAGAAACAAAAGAGTCGAAAAAACCAACCAGATTTTGGAGCAAAGATGGA
Source organism: Lathyrus oleraceus (assembly GCF_024323335.1). Taxonomy (NCBI): domain Eukaryota; kingdom Viridiplantae; phylum Streptophyta; class Magnoliopsida; order Fabales; family Fabaceae; genus Lathyrus; species Lathyrus oleraceus. The sequence goes on from NC_066580.1 coordinate 147,255,368, forward strand.
ACAGTGAGGGATTGATGGTAATAGCTTGAAACAGATCCCTTTTATGGTGTATAGTGATGGATTCTTGAAGTGGACTAGCTCAACAACTCCTAGATTCCTTCAAAACTTGATTCACCATGGTTATGGCTTGAAGAAAACAGAATGTGGAGAGGGCTGTACAGGTATGTTTTGATGATCCACAATGCCTCACAAGGTTGTCCAGATGGTGGAAGAAACAAGGGTTTCTTGTGTGCCTTGAAGGTTTTTTAACAAAATGTGGCTCGAGCAAAAAAATGCAGTTGAGAGAGAGGAGAGTATTCTGGTTTTTAGGCTGTGTAAATTAGGGTTTGTTTGGACAGAAGGAAGCTTAAATATGACCTGTTAATCCTCACTTAAACATGTGTTAAGTTGTTTTAGCTTAAATGGAGCAAATGCATTTTTGCTAAGTGGAAGAATGTGGAAATGGAGGTGTGTGTTGGGCACGATTTGGGCTTGTGAAATGCTGCAGAAGGACCTTACCAAATGCTGTTTTGAAGTCTGCTCCTTAATTGCCAACTTTGTATTGCTTAAAATGCATCATTTGCATATTTGTCCATTGTGTGCACAAGTGAAAAGGAGGGTGCAAGGCTGGTTGAATTTGGGCTTGGACAGGCTGTACAAACTTTGCCAATTGCTGTTTTGTGGTTGTACTAAGGATTGCTAGCTTGTCTTGTTCAAATGGTACCAAATTGCACAAATTGCCAATTTTGAATTTTTGTCCAAAATGGTGGGAAAATGGTGGCATGATGATGATTTAGGAGTTGGAACATGTCTCAAATGTGATTTCAAACATTTTCCAATTGGCCAAGTCAAGAAAAAGTCAAAGAAGCAAAAAGTCAACCTTGGGTCAAACTTTGAATTTTAAAGGAATAGGTCCAAAAATGCCATTTTGATTGGCAAGGTTTTAGGTCATGAAATTTATATTTTTGGAAAGAGGATGAAAAATGTGGTTTGTAGGAAAAAACCCCACCAAATTTGGCCTTATGGTTTGAGAGATATGGCCCTTTGAAGTTCAAAAATTGATGAAAATGATTTGATCATATCTTGACAACCACACATGGGATTTGAGAGTTCTTGGACTTTTTGAAAATGAGAGAACAAGATCTTCAACTTTCATGTTGGGCAAAAATTCATTTGAAGCTTGTATCATGATGTGAGTTGAGGATCAAGAAGTTTCCATTTTTGGCAGTTGAAATTACAGGTCCACTTTCTATTTCTGGAAATTTTCTGATTGGCTTGATTTTCTTCCATGATGAGGTTTGACATGGTACATGAGACTTATACAAGCATGAATGAACTCCTTCAAATCAATTCCATCCATCAAATCTCTGATTAAATCAACAGTTGACCAAGTTTGACTTTCTAGGGTTTTGGACTTGACTGTGCACTTCTGATGAATTCCAAACCCTAGTTCCTTGAGACTTTGACTTCAAGTGATGTCCCAAGACATATGAACTCTTGATTATTGACCATGGTGCCCAAATTCCACAAGAATGGCCACCATCCACTGCTTTGACTGGTTGTTGACTGTCTAGGGTTTTCTGCCTGTCTGTGCATTGACTGCTGACCTCTGAGCCTTCCACCCTTGACTTGAACACTTCAAAAAGACCTCCAAGTCATGTGAACTTGTTGGACAAACCCTAGGACTTTTGCTCCTTGAGAAACAACTTTGCTTGATTGGTTGATTGATCTCCTGATCAGTTTGACCTAATTCTTGCTTGCTTGCTCTTGAGGCAGCTGAGGAACAATGCAAATGCTATGCAATGGGTTATGCTATGCTATGACTTAATATGAAATGATATGCACAATGATAGGTGCAAATTTGAGGTGCTACAGTGATGTATCAACCGTCAAATTATTCCGCACTTGAACATCATCTAATGGAACAACATGCGATGGATCCGCAATGTACCTCCTCAATTGAGACACATGGAACACATCATGAAGATTAGAAAGTGACGGTGGTAATGCAATCCGATATGCCACTTCACCTATCCTCTCGGAAATCTGATAAGGACCAATGAAACGCAGCGTCAACTTACGCGACTTTAAAGCTCTACCAACACCCGTTATTGGAGTAACTCGAAGAAACGCATGCTCATCTTTCTCAAACTCAAGAGCTTTCCTCCTCTTATCATGATAACTCTTTTGACGACTCTGAGAAGCCTTCATCTTCTCTTGAATCATCTTAATCTTATTCGTAGTCTCTTGAATCAACTCGGGTCCAACCACAACACTCTCTCCCGATTCGTGCCAACATAAAGGAGTTCTACACCTTCTACCATAAAGAGCCTCAAAAGGTGCCATTCCAATACTCGAATGGAAACTGTTGTTATACGTAAACTCGATCAAAGGCAAGAAACTATCCCAATTTCCTCCTCGTTCCAAAACACAAGACCTCAAAAGATCTTCAAGTGACTGAATATTCCTCTCCGTTTGACCATCAGCTTGCGGATGATATGCCGAACTCAGACGCAACTTCGTACCCAAAGCACTTTGCAAACCTTCCCAAAATCGCGAAGTGAACCTCGGATCTCTATCTGAAACAATGCTCGACGGAATACCATGTAAACACACAATCCTTTCGATGTACAACTTAGCAAGTCTCTCCATCGAATAATCCATCCTCATCGGAATAAAATGAGCACATTTCGTCAACCTGTCCACAACGACCCAAATCGCCTCACAATTACTCAATGTCCTCGGCAAGCCCGAAACAAAATCCATAGAGATCCTATCCCACTTCCACTCGGGAATAGATAACGGTTGCATCAAACCAGATGGCTTTTGATGTTCAATCTTTGACTTTTGACAAGTCAAACATGAATACACAAATTCCGCTACATCCTTCTTCATACCTTGCCACCAAAACATCTTTCTCATGTCTTGATACATTTTAGTAGCACCAGCATGAATACTCAAACCACTTCTAGGCCCTTCCTCAAGAATCCTCTTTCTCAAATCCGCAACATCCGGAACACAAACTCGATCACAACACCTCATGATACCATTCTCATCAATTCGAAAGTCACCACCTTTGCCTTGATTAATCAATGTCGTAACATCGACTAATTTCAAATCTGACTTCTGACCTTCTCTAATCTCGTCAAGAATGCCACACGTAAGCTTCAACATACCCAACTTAACACACGAAGGCGTCGCTTCACAAACCAAACTCAAATCTCTAAATTGCTCCAACAATTGAAACTCTCGAATCATCAACATAGACATGTGCAATGACTTCCTACTCAATGCATCGGCTACAACATTCGCCTTTCCAGGATGATAATTCAAACCAAAATCATAATCTTTCAAGAATTCCAACCATCTCATTTGCCTCATGTTCAATTCTTTCTGATCGAACAAGTACTTCAAACTCTTGTGATCACTAAACACACAAGCTCCAACCAGCTGATCCATCAGAATGTCAATCCTCGGAAGTGGATACTTGTTCTTAATCGTCACTTTGTTCAGTTGTCTATAATCAACACATAATCTCATAGAACCTTCTTTCTTCTTGACCAACAGAACAGGTGCACCCCACGACGACACACTAGGACGAATAAACCTCTTCTCGAGCAAGTCTTCAAGTTGACTCTTCAACTCTTTCAACTCAGAAGCAGACATTCTATAGGGAGCCATCGATACAGGACTAGTTCCAGGAACTAAACCAATCGAAAACTCAACCTCACGTTCCAGCGGTAAATCACTTATATCTTCCGGAAATACCTCCGCAAACTCACAAACTATTGGCAGTTCTTCAATCATCCTCTCCTCACGAATATCCAAAGTTGCCAACAACATAAACAACTCGGCACCACCTTGCACCGACTCCTCAAGTTGCTTAGCAGACACAAACCAATCTTCCTTAGCACCAACTCCAGGAAAGTAACCGTCTTCTCAAAACAGTTGATATACACCCGATTAACTTCTGACCAACACCATCCTCGAATTCGACCTCTCTTCGGGTTCAGGAAAAGCACAACATTCTCAAAATAGGTTAACTAGCCAACACTGCACTCTTGCATGTAACAACATAATGTCCAAGCTCGATACAATTGGAACATCTAAGATCAGCAGACGCTCCTCCCCCACTTATTTCATTCCTAACCTGATAATGGAAAATAAAACAAGCATCCATAGTGTTCTAACACACATGTCGCATACTCGGGAACAACATAATTTAATAACCTCGCCGGACGGACCGACCTGCTCTGATACCACTTATGTAACACCCCTTTTTCTACCCCGAAATACTTAACATAAAATCAGAGTAAATAAGCACGCATATAAACAAAAGGGTGTCACATCGACGTTTTCAAAAACTAGAAGCTTTCAAAAACCAAACATCATTCATCATCAATATACAACACACCTGGTCAGTTAAAATAACACATTTCAATTATCATCAATATTCACGAATATGCGTTCGTAGCGGAAAGTAATGAACACTCATGCATTTCATCAAATGATCCATGTCCCATACCATGATCATCTCTCAATAATCTCTTCAAAATAAACTGAAACCATAATCAGAATATTTGGCACTATGGCCTCTCAACAGCAATTACAAATAAGCATGTTTGCAAGTAATAACATAATACTTATCCAAATAGGATACGAGTTCAATACTACTAATCTATCCAGTGTTACATGACCACAACATTGACTCATTACCTAGTCTTCAAACTAAAATATGGGAACTCTCCAGCTAACCTCGAGCGAGCTACCGTCCACTTACTTCAGCGCTACTACTCCTGACTATCTGCGTGATACCCATGTAAAGGTAACATTCAAACAGAAAGGGTGAGAATTCAAATCATTATGGAGAAGTATAATCAAGCACAATGATTAAATCAACAACTAAAGGAATTCATCACACTTCATATAACCATGTAAATAATATTCACCAACATCTATTTCACATGTTTCAAAGATCCATCAAACTCAAGGAGTACAATATTAAAATCCAATATTATATTCTCAAATATACACATAATACAATTATCACATAATCACATATGTTGTCGAGTTATGTATCCAAACATCATTAAATTCAATTAACATATCTCATACACACATCACAATCACAATAATGCATACACTCAATTATCACATAATTCTAATGTGACTCAATGCAAGACATGTGACTCTATGCATGTGGTACCATGATGTGAACCCAACGTTTCACCGCTTCCCGATTCAATATCTAGAATCCAAGCCACGCTTCCGATCCAGACAAGATCAAAGCCACTACCACGCCTCTTTCCAAGTAAGGATCAACGTGTGCTACATCTACCACGCCTATTTCCAATTAAGGATCAACGTGTGCTACATCTACCACGCCTATTTCCAATTAAGGATCAACGTGTGCAACATCTACCACGCCTATTTCCAATTAAGGATCAACGTGTGCAACATCTACCACGCCTATTTCCAATTAAGGATCAACGTGTGCAACATCTACCACGCCTATTTCCAATTAAGGGTCAACGTGTGCAACATCTACCACGCCTATTTCTAATTAAGGATCAACGTGTGCAACATCTACCACGCCTATTTCCAATTAAGGATCAACGTGTACAACATCTACCACGCCTATTTCCAATTAAGGATCAACGTGTGCACCATCTACCACGCCTATTTCCAATTAAGGATCAACGTGTGCAACATCTACCACGCCTATTTCCAATTAAGGATCAACGTGTGCAACATCTACCACGCCTATTTCCAATTAAGGATCAACGTGTGCAACTAATGTGAACCCACAGTTTCACCGCTTCCACCATGAAGCCGACCATGCCATGAATGAATGTACAAATACTAATACATATGCAATTAAGATCATCTCTACCATCTTAACATTCCACATATCACCATAATTCAACTCTATGAATTATCCATCAATGGTACATATACACATTCATAACAAATACACCATTCACATAATATGCAATTAAGATCATCTCTACCATCTTAACATTCATAAGAAATACACCATTCACATAATATGCAATTAAGATCATCTCTACCATCTTAACATTCATAACAAATACATCATTCACATAATATGCAATTAAGATCATCTCTACCATCTTAACATTCATAACAAATATACCATTCACATAATATGCAATTAAGATCATCTCTACCATCTTAACATTCATAACAAATACACCATTCGCATAATCTGCAATTAAGATCATCTCTTCCATCTTAACATTCATAACAAATACACCATTCACATAATATGCAATTAAGATCATCTCTACCATCTTAACATTCATAACAAATACAACATTCACATAATATGCAATTAAGATCATCTCTACCATCTTAACATTCATAACAAATACACCATTCACATAATATCTATTAGAGTCACCTTTCTAATGCTTTAAACCCCAACCCAAAATGATTCACGAGTTGAAAGTTACGAATAAAACCGTGCACGAAGGCGTTACTAAAAAGTTGTTGTTTATTAAATTTTCCAACATAATTTTCATCTTCTTCAACCCCTAAAATGTCCATGAAATAATCTCCAAAATTATTTTATTCCTGAAACAAAGTTATAGCCCTCTGTTTCAGCTATCCAACGCTTCAAACGACACTCAATTTGGACTTACGGATTAAAAGTTATGATCAAAACGATTTCGACAATAAAACATAAAAAAAGGCCGCGATTGTGACGGATAACATGCATAATTTTCTGCGTTTTTCATCGTTGGAGGACTTTCGGACCTCCGATTTCGATTCCGTAAAAAGCCAAATGTTCAGAAAATTATAACTCATACAATACTCTAATTATATAACGTTAATTTGCAGTTTTAACACAATCAATCACCACAATCAAGCATACTCATCAAAACCTAACAATTCCAAACAACCATACAAAATTAGGGATTTTAACCTAAACATACATCTACCCATTGACCCAATCATACTAACCCATAATAATAAAGATTCCCCCCTTACCTCTTCAATTTTCTGGAAACCCTAGCTCCTCTCTTGTTCTTCCCCTCTTCTCCTCACTTTTCCTCTTCTCTTTCTTTATTGTTGTCAAATGATCAAGTGAATCCTAATTCTCACTCTCCTCCCTTTTATATACTAGTATTCTATTTGGGCTTAAATCATGATACTTCTAATTTAATTAATAGGCCCAATAAGACCTAATATTTAAATATCTCTAATTAGTTCAATTAGATTAAACTAACACAATATGCACACCAAGTTAATTAATTCAGTTATTCATGATAACTCATATCAACTAAATAATTAATTAACACTTCAAATTAGTTAATATAATCGATTATTATACTACCTAACAACCAATTAATTAATTAACACTCCACATAATTAAAATAAAATATAATAATAATATAATAAATAAATACTAAAATTGGGTTGTTACAGTCGTTATGACCAACTGAACTTGATAGAAGAGAAGAGATTAACTGCCATGTGCCATGGTCAGTTATATCAGCAAAGGATGAAGAAAGTCTTTGATAAGAAGGTCAAGCTTCGTGTGTTCCGAGAAGGTGTCCTCGTGCTCAAGAAAGTTTTGTCTTTCGCACCCGATTCCAGGGGCAAGTGGACTCCAAACTATGAAGGTCCATATGTTGTCAAGAGAGCCTTTTCAGGCGGTGCTTTGATACTTACAACTATGGATGAGGAGGATTATCACTCGTCCTATGAATTCAGATGCAGTCAAGAAATACTTCGCCTAAAAATAAAAATAGAATAATTCGCTAAGTTGAAAACCCGAAAGGGCGGCTTAGGCAAAAATGAGCGTCTCGGTGGATTGAAAACCCGAAAGGGCGGTCTAGGCAAAAGTTAGAGAAATGAAAAAATGAATATATATATATATATATATATATATATATATATATATATATATATATATATATATATATATATATATATATATCCCGCTAGATTGAGTACCTCACCTTGAGGCAATCTAGGCAAAAATTAGGGATTTGGCAAGTAACTGCATCCTGACAAGACTGTGTTCTACAACTGTCATTGGTCAAAGATTCTCGCTCAGTCATCGTCAACTGAAGCTTCAAATACATTGGATTCGGAGTTGGTGGAGAAATAGTCATTATGTTTAATGTAGCCTTTTTCCAATATATATCACCAATTTCAAATTTGTAAAGATCCATGTAGTCTTGCCATTTGCAGACTACCATTCCATCAAATAAATTTGAGCCTTTATCCAATTCTTTGCACTCTTATTTGTTTCTGCTTAACAAATGTTTGCATGTTTTAATTGATAAATATCATTGTTTTAAACAAATAAAGTTTTTATAAACTGTTTTTAAACAAAGTGAACATTCACAGAGACTAAAAAGGATAGTTGGAATGTCTTCAGTGCTCTCCCAAGGATAGTACGATCTCCAAAAAGGTAATACATTTGTTCATATTCTGGCATGTTTGTATCCTCTTCATCATCTTTAAGGTCGTCTCCCCAGCGAGCGCATAAAAGAGTGATATATCATCAACTCCCCAAAGAGTCTGGAGTTTTGGCCTCGATCTTTTATAGATGTGTATACCTCTATATCAGGCACTAGCATTTGTGTTTTATCAATTATATGGTTGTCATCCCTTGTGTGGATAGACCTAAAATCCCTTATAGATTGATAAAAGTTGATATGCTATCTATTCATGAGGAAGTTTATCTTTCCCCGGTGAGCAGAAATTCCCAACATGAGTAGAAATCCTTGGCGGAGTAAACTATCTTTCAGATATCTCCTCAGCAGTAGTTGCCTGGAGCAATTGGTGAAGGGTTTGTTCCCTTTTCATCCCCAGCATGGCACGTGGCGACGTAGGATTCGTTTCCGATTTCCTCAGCCAGGACAGTTCCTCCGAAGGTACTTATAGTTATCCCCAGCAGGTTGGCTTATAGCTCATCCCCAGTAGGGTTGCTTGTCAGCAGTCCATCCCAAGTGGAGTTGCCTGATCCTAGCTTGACGGTTGTATCCCCTCCGTGGTTGAAGATTTCTCCCAGTATTGGACGGCGATGAGAAAGATGTGTTATTTCCTTCCCCAGCGGAGCAATTATTCTCTCCCTCCTCTAGCAGAGATGTCTCTTCAGCAGTTAGAAGGGAGTGTTTGATTGATGAGTCTGTTTGGTGGTTGTTCCCACAGAATTTCATATCATCCCTTGATAAGATACCCAATAGAGTTCTTCTATGACAGAACTTATCGATATCTCTGCATGTTCCTCAGCTGAGACTTTGCCGATCCCCGACAGTTGATAGCTGTGACCTTTGCTTATCCCCAACAATGGTCTTTGTCCCCAGCAGTGGTCCATGTCTCTTGGTAGTTGATGCATCCCCACCAGAATTGATTTCTCTTGTGGGCCTGCCTTCTCTTTTGAGATGTTATACCGGATGTCTGTCCATTGATTCTCGGACTTGTTTGTGTTAGATATGTTTGTTTGTCAGCATTAATCATACATAAACCACGCATATACATGCATAACTGTAGCATTCAAATATTCATGTTGCATTCTTTGCCATATATATTTGCTTGTTATCTCCTGCTGTTGGTGAAATATTCTTCCCCAAGCAGATGTTTGTGTCTAATCTCTCCATATAGAGTCATCCCCATAGGCAGAAAGTGTTTATCTTTCTTTCCATATTCCCCACTGAGTTATGTCCTCGTGGATGATTATTGTTTCAGTTTCCACCCTTTTATATATAGGGATGGAATTACTCCCCTGAGTTATATCCTCATTGGGTTGAGTCTTGTTAATTGTGTCGTTCTAGTTCGTTCCAAGATTGACTTCTTTTTTATTCCCCTGCAGTTCTCTGTGGTTTAGTCGTTCAATTGCTCAGTAACCAGTAGTTGTCCATCTTTTCCCCAGTGGATTTTTGTGGCCTTCTACCCAGTAACCGGTAGTTGTAAGTCCTTTTTCTGTAGTTTTCTACCCAGTAACCGATAGATGTAATCCCCTCTTTGTTGGTCATCTTTATCCAATATTCGGTATTGATGTTCCTTCGTTTTGAGTGTTTCACCCAGTAACCGGTGATCTATCTCTTGGATAATTGCTTTTTGTCAAGCAATTTATCCCCCACGAGTCATCTTTCATTTACCCTTGTTTGGTAATGATTGTTTCTCCCTTTGATTGATCATCATTTTATACCCAGTAACCGGTATCCCGATGTCCTTTCTTTTCGGTCGATTTATCCTTTATTAACCCAGTAACCGATTGTGGATAATCTTCCATGCGAGTATGTTATCTACGTTCTAACGGTAATAGATAATATGTCTCATGCGCTCTTCAGTCGAAGTCTTTTTCTTCCCCAGTCGAGTAAGATTCGTATTTCCTGATGGAATCGAATGCCCATCCTGTAAACCGGGTTTGCTTTTTCAGCCCTCATTTTGGATGATAAGTGTCTTGGAAATATTCCCCAATTCACGCCCGGTTGGTCACCTATTATATGCCCAATAACCGGTATCCCTGGTGTTCCTTCCTTCTGCTCCCTATTATGACTTTTTTGTCCCCTGCGGAGTCAGATTTTCCTGAGTTGAGATGTGCCTGTTAGGTCCTCCTCAGATGTTTTGGATGATTGATATCTCTCACCCTTATACCGGTCTTAGATATTCTTTCTCCCTGAGCGTGTTGTTCTCTCACCCTTATACCGGTGTTTTGATAACATGTCTCCCTTTTGAGTTTATTACCATGTAACCGGTAATATCTTGTGGTTTCTTCCTCAGCTGAGTCCTTTGTGGATTTCCCCATCTGAGTCCGGATTTTTATCCGAAGTATCCTTTTTGGATAGTTTCGCTGTATTGGCATATTCCCTAAAACATACATCTTTGCGTCAGCTCGAGTCTTTCCATCGATTTATTTTCGTGGAATCCCTTCGTGTCTCCCAGCAAGTTTTAAGTCGTGACCTGCTCATGCATTTTTACCCTATTTTCACCCAGAGTCTCTGTCTCCTTAGTGAGTGTGCTACTCCTATGGACTTTCGGTCTTTCTCTGGTTTCTCTTTCCTTTGTGGCCATATTTCCCCACAGAGTATTAACTTTTACATGCATACATCTGCATCATGAGGTCTCTTAGGGACCAAAATTCGTCTCTTTATTATTATTTAAGCCCATTTTACCTCGTCGAGACGAAGATTTTAACCTTCATATCTCCGGCTAGAATGACCTTAAATAGGGGCATCTGTAAGACCCTAATTTTGACCCTAAGATCCCTCATGGCATCATATCATTTCTTAATTCCTTTTGCCTCAAGGATCGTAGCATGTGTGGCTCCTTTACCCTAGGGTTGGGACTTGTGTGAATGGTTTGAGACCACCAAGCATGCTTGTATTGTATATTATTGCTTTTCTTATCTTGTTTACTAACCAAAAGCACAAAAATATGTCACTAACTCTTTTTGTTTTGAAGCTCAAGTGATCATGTGTGCCAATGCTCATAAGCTCAACGAAGTGGCTAGATGAAGATGAAAGCAAGCATAACATGAAGGAGAAGAGCGATCCAAAACACAGTGGAATTTAAAATTTCTCCTTTAATGATCCTTACGAATGGGCATGATCAGTGATAGAATAGTTACCTCTTGTGGCAATTGTAACCTTTGATGCAAATCTACAAAGCGATCACGAACGTTGAACGATGACAACGCCTCTACTCAGTCCACACGAACGAATTCCTTCAATCTCAGTGCTAGCTGCTACGAATGAAGGCTTTGAGTGTGTGTGTGTGTGTGTGAGAGAGAGAGAGAGAGAGAGTGAAACGAAATTGCAACTACACAAATGCTTATACACAAGGGTTCTATTTATAGAACCACTTGTGTGGGTTGCAAGCTAAAAAACCCACTCAAGTGTATGTGGCCCATATCTTATAATATGCCAAAATCACTTAAGCGCGTGGTACCTTACCATATTTCGTATTCTACTTAAGTACATCGTACCTTACGATGTTCTACAATTCACTTAAGGGCACCGTACATTACGGTATTCCTTAGTTACTATATCTTTCATCAATCCGTCCTTTTGTGTGTGACCCTGTAGGTTTTCGCGGCATTGACAATTATATTAAATCATGTATTTAACATAATAAACAATGAGCGGTATCTAGCAACACATCATTGCTACCCAAGACACGAAAATGTCATGTGATCTGACAAATCCTTTTGTGATAATATTTAGATCTAAAGTTCCTTAGCCTTATTCACTTTGATCCAAAGAACAAACTGCAAGCATCAACTTCAAGAGATTGTGCCTTCAAACTCTGCAAATCAGAGGTTTACTTCAGTTTTTATTTTCTTTGAATCCACTAATATATGGCTTGTTTATTGCTGTTTTTGTGTTTTCTGAAGTCTTCTTCATAGAGGCAACCTTTTAGAGCTTTGAATTTTCAAATTTCAACAAGTTCAGTTGAACACCACAGAAACTCAACCTCTGATTTCTCTTAATATAGAAACCTAGAGTGGATTTGGTTGACACAGGGGTGATGTACATCACCCCAGCTCTCGTTTGGTACCAAGATCGTGGCATTTGGTGAACTTTTGTTTCTCTGCAACTTTGGTCGTCGCCAAAAGCTGGCCGGAGAAGACGGTGGTGTACACCACCGTCTGGTCTCCAGATTCAATCGTGACCGTGCGTTTTATTTCCCAAATTCAATCTGATCCACTCAACGTTATGACTTTTCATTTGGCTACGTGTGATTCATTTGACTGAAGCGTATGGTGGATGCGCGCATGTAGTCCACATGATCTGCCAGCTCATTTAATGAGCTTCATCCAATGCTCCGTGTGTTTCCACATTTTCTATTTTCTGATTTTATTTTCTTTTATTTCTTTTAATTCCATTTCATTTTAAAAATTCATATCTCCTCCATTATTGGTCCAAAAAATGTGAGACCAATTGCATTTTTCTTATTTTAATTTCTAGTTTCTAAAAATGATTTTTAATATTTTTTATTTTATCATTTGATATTTTTTAGGAATTTTCTCTTTTCTGCTTATTTTTAATTCCTTTTAAATAGTTTTTGATATTAAAAAAATACAAAAATATTTTTTCAACCTCTTTGAATGATGATAGATCTATGAAAAATATTCTCATCAATTTATGAATTGATTTGATATTTATTTGAGATTTTAATTCAATTAGGTTATTTTTATGCATTTTTAATTGATTAAAAATAGTTTCTGACTTCTAAAAATGCTGAAATTTTTTGTCAAACTTTGTTTGACCTTGTTGAACTTGGGATAATTCACTTGGACTTTTCAAAGTTGATTTGAAGTGAGTTTGAAGTTTGACCTTTCTTTATTATTTTTAAGTCAAGTATTATTTTACTTTTGAAAAATACCAAAAATAATTTATTTGTTTCTTGACTTCTAATCTTCATTTTGCTTCTGTTTACTATTGTTTGACCTTGATCTTCTCTATCTTTGGTCAATGCTTGTTGATTATTTCATTTCATTTCCATTAATGTACTTTAACATTCTTCTTCTTCTTCTTCTTCTTTATTCTTTTTTGATCAATGAGTTAAAGATTGGTGGTTAGCCTTGATACATGAGAGGTTTAACCTTCCTTGATTCAAATCTAATTCAACTTGATCATGGATCAAGTGAATGGCTTTGCATTAAGGATAGGTTGCTTCCTAATCAAGCAAAGAACCTAAATCAATACAAGATCATTTCTCATCTTCTTTTTGGCATGGCAAGTTGTAGGAGCTTGATTCAGTAATCAAGATCTCTAACTTGTGTTGTTGCCTACATTATTATTGACCGGCCTCAGATAGTTGTGACTTCTACATAAGTCCAATTACGATTGCTTAACATAGCGCTAAATTGCCTTATGGCACACTAACTCTAACACTAACCATTAACCATTAACATTTAATTCTTGCACTTTACATTTTTGCAATTTACTATTCTTGTACATATTATTCATTTGCTTTTGCCCTTTGCTCATTTGAGCACATGTTTATGTTAATGCAATTTGCCTTTTGCTCACTTGAGCACATAATTGTGTATATTATTGTGCTTGTGCTTTTGTTTTGATTGTTGTGGACCAAATGCAAAAATGGACAAATAGGACTTAGATTCTAGGATATACCCTATGCAAAAATGGAGTAAAAAGGCCTTAATGTTGAAGATGAATTGGAAGGACCAAATCTCTAACTCACTCTTGTCAATTCTTGATTTACTTCATGGAACTTTTTGATGTGTGTGATTTTGTGCTAGGGATTCCTATTTGAGCCAAATTGAAGAACCATTGTCATGTGCTTCAAAAGTGAGAGATCCAAGAGCCATTGGAAGATTCCTAAGAGCTTGCTTGATCGATTGATTGCTTGAGTATACTGTAGTGGGGTATTCGTTACCATTAGAGATATTGACTAAATCCAAGGTAAACCATACAAGTTGAGTCGCCACCGCACTTCTATTTATCCAAAGGAATGGTTAGAAAACGAACAAAAACCTAAAAGTTTTATCGAATCAAAAACTAGTAAAAATGTCAGAGATCTGGGTAAGGGGGTTGGTTATGCAATGGGAAAGTTTTAAGCACCCAAAACATCCTAGGTACTCCTAGGGAGCCCTTTTCATAAGTGTTGTTCTAGTCTAAAGGGTGTAGGTATATCTAAAGTACTATTTACTAAAAGGACGATTAAAAGAAAATGACTCGCAAGGATGTCGCATCCACTGCCTACGTATCTCATTTGAGTATGAGAATTAGAGTCTTCGTAGCTCGGCTACCTATGGGTTAAAGAGAAGTGTGCTCGGTAAGACGTCGCGTCTTATGCCTACGTATCTCATTTGGAATGAGAATCAGAGCAAAACGTAATTCGTCTAACTAGGGGTTAAGGATTGCCATCTGAACATGGACTTACAAAAGAGGACACCAGCTGTGTCAAAGGAGGGTGGGCAGTGTGTTCAACGTCCTAGCAGTAGGTGTCGCAGCTCGCAGAATCGAGTCTTAGGCAGTTACCTCTTTGCAATAGAACGGACTGACATGCCACAAGATCGGAGACGCATGGAAGGTCTAAAAGTGGGGAAGCTCTGCTCTAGAGTTGTCATGCAATATAGACCTATGTGTTAGGATTTACAAAGGGGAACATTTACCTAATGTTAGCATGCAAAGAATAAGGGAATTCTACCTATGTTATCATACAAAGGGTTCTACCTAATGGGTGCTACCTAAACGGAACAAGAGTCGACGGATGGAGCGCGGAGAGGAGTTACGGATAAGGGTAGATGGCGATGCCGGAGGCAATTGACTTACAGGTAGATGGCGATGCCTGAGGCAATCGACTTACAAGAGGATGGATGAATGCGTGCTGGTTCTGTTAAGTTTTGAAAATGATTACTCGATGTTGGATCGAGCTTTTGATCTTATTTTGAAATGGTTATCGGATGTTCGTTTTAATTCTTGTATTAACAGGTGACTAAAGAAATAAAGAAATAAATATTATACACTTTATGGGAGAGGGGTACATTTGTTATGAATGGGGATTGTTCATGGCAAACAAACAATAAGAATATATGCCTCATACATCATACAAGTAGGCAACAGTTATCAATCAGATCGGATAAATAAACAATATATAATCAAACCAAAGAATCAAATAATTGAGCATTTAAACAATGCATGAGAGTATGAACATGTTAAATAATCAAGAAATAGAAAGCATGAATGAGAGAAATAAGTATAAAAGATAACAGATGAATCAAACAGATGAAAATATACACACGAAGGGTCCACTGAATAATTTAATCAGGAAATGAGGTAAGGACCAAATAAAATCAAGGTAAAAGGCCTCTAATACATGGCATATGAGATGAACAAGGGAGGATCAAAAGATCTCTTCAATTGCCATAAGCAATCCCTAAGTCAAACATCGATCATAAAGAAGTCAACTGAAAATTCAAGTCAACTTAAAAAATAACAAATAAATAGCAAATTAATCAAGAAAATTATGAAAAAATAAACTAAATGAGGTGGGGTCAGGATATCATCATCCCCCAAAAAGATTTTAAAAATAACGAAAATTGGTACATAAATTAATTAAAATAAAACAGAGGTCAAACCAAAAGTCAATTAATGAGACTAGGTTAGAAATAAATCAAGAATAAATAGTAAAATAAAATCAAATAAAATTCCAAGAAAAGGTCAGGTTGACCATGAGACAGTGGTCAACCTTCATCCCAAAAATCAAATGCTAACAATAATTTTAAGTCATAAAAATAAAATCAATAAAAAAAAAGTGTGTTAAAATGGACCAGTTAGAATAAATAATTAAAATAAAATATTAATATTAAAAAAATATGAAAATAAAAATTATATAAAATTAAATAAAACGTTTAGAAAAGTGAAAAATATTTTTGGGTAATTTTATGGACGAAGAAAATATTTTAAATAAGAAAAAGAAATATGAAAATGGAAGGATTAATGGTGATGAACATGGTAAGCAAGCGTAGATATATCAAAACATGGCCATGGAAGAGATGATTACCTAATGGAAAATAGAAGTGGAATGGAATCTGATATATGATGAAGCTTTGCCTCCTTGCCACGAAATTCCAATGCTCTCTCAGGGTTAGGGTTTCAGCTTCTTAAATAGGGTGGATTAGGTGTTCTCATGGGCTTTTTATTAAGTGATTTATCCATAAGAATAAAAGTGTGAAGTGAGGTTTAAAATGTTGTTATTTTGGGCCAAATTTAAGTGAATGGATGTCCAATGCATGACCAAAAGAGGTAAAAAAAACGTGATTGGTTTGTGCAGCATGCTTAGAAAATTTGATTGGGCCAGCCAGACCCAAAATCTGCCTAGAAAATCAAGTCATGGTGCCCACTTTAAATGAATGTATCTCTCAAACCATGGATCCAAATGAGATGATTACAAAAGGATGTGAAAGAGGACATGGCAAGGTACAATTGTTGTGAAGAAAGTATTTTCAAATAATGCCTTGAAGTGCAAGAAAACTGGCCAAGAAGTCTTGACAAATTTTGAAGATTTTGGACTTAGAAATTTTTCTAAGTGTCTTAAAAAAATGTCTCACTTTGACTAAGCATAACTTTCTCAATTTTAATCCAAATGGAGAAAACTTTATATCTCTAGAAATCTTGGAACAAGAGGAACAACTTTCATGTTGGAGAAAGTTTCAAATGGAGCTTTTATCTTGATGCAAAATGGGCTTAAAGTGAGTGCAACGATCATGAAAACTTGCCCTAAATGGAAAGTCAACCATTTCCAAATTAAGTAACTTTTCAAATTCCTGATTAAATGATGAATCCATGATCTAACCTTGATCAAATTTCACATGTAGGATCCCCTAGGCATGGATTTTGAGATTCCACTCTCAAAACGTCAGGAGTTGACTTTTCTGGCCCCATAGTTGACTTTTCCCAATCTGTCTGATTCTCGATTCCATTGATCAATTGAAGCACTTCTAGCTCAAATGAAGAGTTGATTTTTTGTATGTATACCCTTGTCGACATATGTAGGGCCATGGAAAAGAGTTTCACCCAAAGAATCAGAAATAAACTAATTTTATACCAAACCCTAGTTTTAGGGCAAAATGATCAGGAACTGATTGCACTGATTGCCAATGGATCTTTCTGAGATGATTGTGAATCTTCCTAGGCCAAGATGCCTCTCTAATCATGACATGGATGAGCTCCTCTACTTCCAACCAAACATTGCCTGTTGCAGGTAGCCAGGAAACCCTAATTTCTGATTAAATCCATATGAACACTCTGATAGCTTTGAATCCTTCACTGATGAACTGAGGACCATAATAAGATACTTGGACCCCCCTGAGACCCTTGAGACTTATATACTTAGAAAATGAAGTCCAATTATCAATCTTGCTTTGTGTGGGCTCCTTCTGTTAAGGAGTGATCGATCAAAACCTGATCTCCATGTCACTAATGCAGTATGCAATGAGTATGACCTAATATGATGCTAATGAAGTGTAAAACATAATCCCATGCTTCCAGGAAAAATGAACGGTAAAATTTGGGGTATTACAGCTGCCCCTATTCAATCGACTGGAGACCCGAAAGGAAGATAGCAACGACTTTCGCACTTTCGAGGTATCAAGTGATTGAATACGATAAAAGCTCGAAAATTTAGACTGAAGTGAAAAAATGAAGTAACAATGCCTGTCAGAATCGACCAAGAGGTGGTCTTGAAAAAGAATCCGTCTGGTACAGTGAGAGTCGGTCTGAGCACCGAAACAAGGAATGTTAGCCTGAATACCAAAATAAATGGTAACACAGAAATAACCATGGCCTGAATGCCGCTCATCAATCTGATTACTGGAAATGACTTCGATCTGAGCATCGGACGATACTTGATTATCAACATCGGTCTGAACACCGGGAAACTGGCCTGAATGCCACTTCGGTCTGAATACCGGAAAACTGGCCCGAATGCCACAAGTTGCATCGACCTGAATGTCGGAAACTTCTTCGATCTCAACATCGGAAGATATTAGATTATCAAACAACGGTTTGAACACCGGAAAACTGGCCTGAGTGCCACTTTGGTCTGAATACCGGAAAACTGGCCTGAATGCCACAAGTTGCATCGACCTGAATGTCGGAAACTTCTTCGATCTAAACATCGAAAAACTGGCCTGAATGCCACTTCGGTCTGAATACTGGAAACTTGGCCTGAATGCCACAAGTTGCGTCGACCTGAACGTCAGAAACTTCTTCGATCTGAACATCGGAAAACTGGCCTGAATGCCACTTTGGTCTGAATACCAGAAACTTTCATGCCTGAATGCCACAAGTTGCGTCGACCTGAACGTCGGAAACTTCTTCGATCTGAACATTGGAAAACTGGCCTGAATGCCACTTTGGTCTGAATACCGGAAACTTTCATGCCTGTCAGCATCGGCAGAAATACGGAAAATGATAATTGAGGCGGCGCGTGGGCCAACGACCCCTGCTGGGAATAATAAAAATAAGTCATGAACAATCTTCAGTCTGAGTACTGGAAACAACTTCTGGCTTATCACTTGGGATACCGAGAATGCCTTATGCTTTACATGCGTATGTTTGAATTTTTCAATGGCGTAATGCTCCATGAAAATGGAAATGCTACGCCATTTGGGAGGATGCAATGCAATATGATTCTACATGCAGGGATGTGAAATGCTTGATTAGAGAGAACACCAAGCTGAGGCAAGGAATTCTGCTAGGGAAATGATCATCATCTTCTGGACCCTGGCAAGGCTGTTGGAGATGCACAACACAAAGAACTCTGTGGGGAAATGACCCGTCACACGGTGTTCTGGAAAATAATAAAATACCGAGGCTCTGACTGGGGAGAGAATGGCACTGAAAACTTGTTGCTGAGGAAAGAGACAGTGGTTCTGGCACCCATAATCTGCGAGAGAGACGACTCAGCAGGGGAAGCAAACACCGATACGGTACCGAGATTCTGCTTCAAGGAAAGAGATCATGGGTCTAGCGTCGAGATCATCGATCTGGCATCGAACTCTAAGGAGCATTCGCTTCTGCTGGGAAGATACAGTCTGGCACTGTCAACTCCGCTGGGGATATACAGTCAGACACTGTCAACTCCGCTGGGGATATACAGTCAGACACTGTCGACTCTACTGGTGAATGTATAATCTGAAACAAATGCTTGGGGAAGTACAGCAGTGAGAGCCTGCTGGGGATTGAAGAATCTGACGCTCGGACCAGCTCTGCAGGGATAAGATACCAAATTCCAACTGTTGAGGAAAAACATCCGCGATCATTTGATGGGGACCTTAAGGAAATGCCCCGAGTGTACCTGTTCTGAATAGACGATCCAAAGCACTTAAAATTTACAGCAATTTTCAATGTTTATTAAGCACGCACCTGTACAACTCTTATGTTTCATGATGCAATGTTTATCAAAAATTCGGACGTCATTTTTGCAAACAAAACAGTAAAATGAAAATGAACACAGAGATGTACTGAATAACATGATTTTATTGATTTAGTGGCCTCTGAATAGGCATTTACATCAGGAAACAATCCCTGGAAAGAGGTAATTTCACAACAGATAAAAACAGAAATTAATCTAATGGCAATGTGAAATGGATTTCTATCGGGTTCCAATTCTGCTATGATTCGCTCGTCTTCAAGATCCTCCAGATGATCAGCTTTCCGAAAAAGGTGATTGGACTGTTTCCTATCCTTCGGAAGTTTCCGGTTATCGACACGAGATGAGATTCAGAACTATTCAGAAAGCAGTCATTCGCTTAATCCCTAACTTTTGCCTGGATCGCTGTTGCACCCCAAAATTTGCCCTCTATTTTTAACTCTAACCAATTTTTTGTTTCACATTCATTTGCATCATCTTCATAGCATAACATTTTTTTCTGTCTTAATATTAGCCGGAATAATTTCTCGGAATTTACAAGCAGACTGGTCAAATTAACTTTTTAACTCTGCCTAAAATTAGTCAACGAAAAAATGTCAAGTTTAAGTTTGCAAATGTCGGTAACATTAATCTGCGGTTCACGTGGTTTAATTTGACATGCTAAAAATATTTTTACGACTACTTTTGGTCATATGTTGATCAGTCTGAGCAGTTTAAACGGTCATAATTTTTATTTCAAAATCCGACCAAAGGCTGTATTTTTCCGAGTCATTTATTTCGCGCTAATTATTTTGACGTGTTCATTTTATTTTTTCGAGTATTTTGGTGCCCGACTTTTATTTTTTTGAGTCTATTTATTTTTATATTGGGTCTAGAATAAATAAATAGGTTAATTAGTTTTTATTTTAATTTTAACTAGTTTAATTATTTAACTTTATTCAGTTTTTAATTTAATATTGGGTCTAGAATAAATAAATAGGTTAATTAGTTTTTATTTTATTTTTAACTATTTTAATTATTTAACTTTATTCAGTTTTTAATTTAATATTGGGTTTCAAAATAAACTTAGGCCCATTATCATTAACCTAATTTGTTCCTATATATATTTACTAGCATGACTGATAGAGGGGGAATTACACAGAGTTTTACACACGGTTTCATATGAGTCTCACAAAGTCTCAAACTTTTGCTCAAGGGTTCCAAACTTTATTTTTGTATTTTAATTCTTTCTACACCTTTTTAATTTAATCTTTTGGCCATATGATGATTTCTGATGGCTATTTCTTTTTATTTTCTTTGTAAAAATTATTTAATTAAACTCTCTCACCGAGGATTACAAAGTCTCAATTTTTTCCGTTAAAATTGATTTCTACTTTTTATTTTTCCAAACCACATGATGATCATCTGATGGTTTGTTTTTTTTTTCTATTTTATTATTCCTTTATTTTTGTTTTTATCATTTTTTAGATTATCTACTAATACAATTTTTATTTTTCATATAATTTACTAATGTTTTTTTTAACTAATAATTTACAAATTTATTTTTATAAATAATATGAACCAATTACTATACCATATGATGATTACCTGATGGTTTTTTTTCTTACTTTTTATTTTTGTTTTTTTTTATTTAGATTATTTATTAACAAAATTTCTTATTAATAATCTAGAATAATTATTTTACTAATAATTTACAATTCTTGTAAATATTAAACAAACCAACTCAATCATATTAAACGTTACTATTCCCCTATCTATAATTTATACACTCAGTCCCTAAAAGTTCTTGCTCTTCACACTGAAGAACAAAAACACCAAAACCCTAAAGCCTCCACCATCATCATCAATCTTTTTGAAAGGGCAAGAGCAAAATAAGGGAAATAACGAGAAGGCCAAAAGACAGAACAAAAAAGAGAAATTGAGAGTGGCTGATCTATACTATCGTACACACAGCTTGGTAATAGTTTATATATGATATATACTTTATCTATTTTGTTGATATATATTTCTATTTTATGTTATAATTTGATTATGTTTTCGGATCGGATCGTGTCAATACGCCGTTTTCACATATACGTGTATGAGGCGTGACATTTGTGTTATCCGATCCAGTTGCGATGATCGCAATTTTGCGCTAGCAACGCCGTTGTTTTTTTTTTAATTCATATTTTTAGATCTGCACATATTTTTTCATAACTAACTACCCTGATTTTTCCTAAACCCTGACAATTTCGCCACAAACTCTAAATTTCAAACCTAAAACTTTAACCGTGTTATTTCCTCTCAACCATAAACCTTTTCTTAAACCTTAACAAACCTTATTATTATTTCCTATTTTCGCTCATATTTATGTTATTCATACACTGTAACTGCTTCGCCCTTGTAATATTTTAAGTTTTAACTTGTAATATTTTCAGTTTTACTTTTCGTCATCTTTATTATGTAACTGCACCAAAGCGTTGTAATAATTAGGGTTTTATTTTCTGCCATTGATTTTCTGCCATTTTATTTTTCTGCCATTTATTTTTCTGCCATTTAAATTCCTGCCATTGATCCTATATTAACTGCGTGGTTTAGTAATGTAGGGCGTGAAAACCTACTAAATTAATTATTTAATATTTTTCTATAACCTTTATATTTTTGGTAAATAAATAATAAATACTAACTATTTTAATAACTTTTTATTATTACTTACTTATAATAATAAATCCCTATA